>NC_091492.1:18927321-19294821 GCF_947461875.1 Haliaeetus albicilla
AATCTTCATATTTTGACCCTCATTTGTCCCCCAAGCCATTTCCCTCATTTGCCTGCAGACACAGTTCCCCCCATCAGTCCTCCACGTCTCCCACTGACACTTGCTCTCATTGCTCTTTGCTGCAAAAATCTGTGCTGTGAACACAGTTTGACATTTCCTGACATTTCATGAACTAATTACACTACAAATAATTAAGCATGTTCACATCTGTAACAAACGAAGGCAAAATGGTTGTCAGCAACTGTGATTGATGACCTCCCTGAGACTTTATCTGATGAGATTCTTCCCCACTATAGGCAGAACCTGGATGCCACTGTGTTTGCAATAATGCCTTCAGCCCTTTTCATCAGATCAAACCAATGAGATGCTTGAAGAAAAGGATGGGAAAATTAATGACTACAATGAAATATTTGCATTTTTTCCAGGCCTGGAAAAAACAATGAACAAGAGATGTGACAACCTCAATTATTTGGTGATGCTAAGAGCTCCGAGACAGCTCCTGCTGGAAAGAGCTGTTGGGAAGCCTGGGGGTGTCAAGTCGGCCAGAAAAATGGCAGGTGACAAGGACAACACTTTTTTTTTTTTTTTTTTTTTAATGCTACCCAGACCCACATAGCTTAGTTAGAAAGACAAATTGCAGCACTACATTTCTTCTTTAGGGAGGGGGAATATGTCAGCTTTGAAACACAATCTTCTGTGAATATGGTGCTAGAGTAAAAATTATATTGGTAAAGGTTGTCTTTTGCAGAGATGACATAAATAAATAAAATTCACTGGTGCTAATGCTCTTTAAAGGGAAGAAAAAGAGCACAGTCAATAGTCCTATGTACTATAGCCAGTGATGGAAGTAATATGTGTATATGTGCATTTGTGTAAAATATATACAAATAAATATACATGCAAAAAAATTAAAGTAGATATGCATGCGTGTATGTGTGTATATATGAAAATTATACAACACAGGAATACACAGATTAAACATGACACTCTGAACTACCCTGCAGTATAAGGATAATTTCACACATACACAAGCTGTCTGCAGAGCAACCAAAATGCCCCCCTTGTTCCTGAAAGAAAATACAGAAGAGGGAAGAGAAGCCCAAACCTTGAAAGCATGGGTATGTATGATTATAATTTGTATATGCATGAGAGCTGCTGTGCTGCTGTATTTCCAAGTCCTTTGAAAACAAAAAGTAAAATAAAAAGGAAACAACCCCTGGTGCACTAAAGCATTTTGCTTTTTCAAAACCATACTAACAATATTCTTATAATAATAAAAAGGGATGTGAGAGGAGTCCAGCAAACAAAAACTGGGAGAGCTGTATAGTGGCCAGGACGCCGGGCTGGACACTAGGAACTCTTTACTTCCACTTGTCCCTGACCTTGAAAACACTTAAACAAACTTCAGCTACCTCATGTATCAAAAATAGTTAAAAAAAAAAATCCTAGGGTAATAACGCTTACCTACCTCATCGGACTGTTGCAAGGATTAATTAACACTAGTAATGCGCTTTGACCATCTTGGGTGTCACCTTCTGGTGAGCTGTGACTGCCAGGCCTGGGCTGCTGTCCCTACGGACAGGGTGGCTTCCCCGCGACAGTCCCTGTGAGCTGCTGGCTGCCCGAGGAGCAGCGAGAACCTTCAGAGAGAACGACACCAGAAAAAGGGGTGCAACAGCAAGGAGCAATAGCTAATACGACTGCCAAGAGGATGTGCAGGAGCACACTCTAACTTTCTTTGAAGGCCACGGTAAGATGTATCATCACATTAGCAGGCAAAATGTCTCTTTAAAAATACTAAAACTCATTCCACTAATTGGTAAGTATACTGTATCTTCCTTGCTCCGTGTGTTGCCTGTGATACGACAGTTGCCATAGTAACTGTTTATTTCTATCGAATTACAAAATAAACACATTCAAAAAAACCCAGTAATTTTTCTCCTAAGAACTTTCTGCCTGGAGTCCCTTATCCCTTTATTTTACATTTTTACATTTAACTTGTCAGAAGTAAGCATTATTTCCTCTTTGGATTATTAGTGATACTAATACCAAGGCAATCAAACACATACTGTGTGTTACAACAAAACTGTAAAATGAATGATTACAGCGTACTTTAGAAGCAAAAGACACTCGCTGTATTTCTGGGAGATGACGTCCTGCAAGGATTCGAGTGAAGCGCTGGGAGGAGGGTGGTGGCAGGTCCTACTGCCTTCTGGCATGGGCTGAAAGACCAGCAGTGGCCTTCAGGAGGTCTGAACGCTGCAGGTGGAGTCGGGGCACCCATCACGACAAGCTGCCCACCTCCACTAAACTTTATACTTTGGTCTCACTGCTGCTACAGCCGTCTGAGGCTGTATAAATCATTTACTCCGGTTACAGGGTAACACCGCTTGCTCGCTTCTGCAAAACTCCAGGAGCCTGCAATGTAGAGGGTGCTGTCTCTGTTCAGTGTTGTCACTGCTATTGCTGGAAGAAATCAAAATAATTTGGGTTGAATTTTGTGCTCAGGTAAAAACAGAAACCCAGACTAGGACAGGGTATGGACCCGTGATGTGACGATGCCTATGCAACCCGGGCAGCCCTCTGTGCTGAGAGCTTCTGAGGGCCTGTGAGGGGCTACAGAAGCAAGGCTGGCAGGTTAACACAGCAGAGGAAATGACAGCAGAAGAAAACAAACCACAAGAGGTTTCTATGACAATTTCTCAACTTTTAAATATGGAACTATACAGTCTGCCTATGGATTTTTTCCTGGCAAATGTACACTAGTACAGGAAATTCCTTATGATTTTTGCCAATGTACTGTCGCAGGCAGGAGTTAGGAGAGGCCCAAGTGGGTGTCGTTTTGTCAGCAAAAGCAAGAAAAGCCATTTACCTATACATTATTATGCATATTCTTATTCACAAGTCACAAAAATACTTATATCCTTGCATGACTGTTTAGGATCTTCTGCACCTTCGTATGAGATCTACAACTGAAAGTCTCCATTTACAGCTGCAAGTGCCCAGGCAGGAATATCCAATTCCCAAGGAGAGCTGGCTTAAAAACAGACTGAGGAAAGAATGACAATGTGAACAGTACAATTTATTGTCCTATGAGTTAATAAGGCTGTGGTCTAATTAAACCACTGCTTTTCCACCTTGCCATTCTTCTTGTGTGGCTGAGCAAATTAATTCTGCCTGTACTTGGAGACTGCACGCCTGCTGCATTAACTTTGCCTGAAGTTCTCATATGCAGAGTAGATGGCGTTATATTATAAGCAAACGTTAATGTCAATGGACACCTGCTGCCCTTGAAACATTAAATTTTCAGAACTGTTTGGTAAACAGTCTTTTATACTGTAACATAGAAGTCAGTTACACCATGGCATTGACAGAATCAGACAACAAATAAGATTTAAGTGTATCCAGTATTTTTAGGGAAAATGTCTATGTCAAACAGATTAAATGCCTTGGCACTGGTTCCAAAGCAGGATTTTGTGTTCAGCAGCTGGCATTTCAAGTCTTAAAATTTCCAGTACATTAACCTTACTGTGGAAGGGGTTTAGGGTAACTATTTGGTACTTCAGGCAGTCTTTCAATGCAAAACTATGATTGTTACCTGCACTGGGAGCGAACTCTTTGTATAGCCTAACCGAGTTTGTTACTTTTGCACACATTTAATTTTAGAGCCAAGAAGTCACATTCAGCAGAAGTACCTACCACAAAGTGCATATCAGAAATAGCATAAACATGTGCTGGTTTAGGCCTTGTCTTTATAAATGTGCTACCAGTGGAGACTGAGATCTGGCAACAGATCTGTATATAAATTGACCCCTGTACCTCAGCTTGACTTTGGTATCTTCTAATTCCTCTTTACAAAACAAACTGCATCAACCATGCCCACATTTAGCCAACCACAGTTCACATTGTTTTTGTTCCTTCTCATAAGTTCTTCCTACAGATTAAATGCTGATGCACTGAACTAACTGCTCTTGGCTGAGGTGGGCAGGTGTAATTTGATTAGTATAGATTCTGGAATTGGTAAGTACTGTATCAGTATCCTCCCTAGAAAATAGGTGACATGTCATGGGATATTAAGTATGGCCATTTAATGTAAAAACTCAGATAATACATGAGTTAAATGGAGAAAATGAGAGAAAGCTTTTAAGCATTCTCCCAAGACAGATTGCAGAATAATATTATTGTACACGCAAGTAGTGCTGATTGACACAGTCAGAAGGCCATTATACTAGTACGGTATAAAATCATTATAGCAAAAAGCATTTCAGAGCTGCAGAGTGATAGTAGCAACATATAATGAATTATCAATAAAGAAGTGGTGATTCAGTTACATTACATATGAATAGAAAGCTTCCTGTTATATAATTTAAACCTGCCAGCCTGACAAGTGACTTGAATATTCAATTCCTTCTCCAGGTGTATGAATCATCCTTTTAACTTTACCAGAGACTGCAGTTTTGTAGGGTAGGCCAGAAACTGAGCTACAGTAAGCAGTGTTTTTAAAGAAAGGTCAGTTGAGCAGATTTCAACAAGGTACCCTCTGGTGAGGCTCTATTTGAACTCAAAGAAACAGCATCAGCCTTTGAGATGCTGGTGTTAAGTAAATATTTCTTCTTGTTTATGGCAAATAAACACAAAGTACAGTCTTTCGGCAAGACAATGCCACCAATATTTTATGGTTTTCGTGTTGTCTTACCATAAAGTCCTTGAGGTTTATATTGTTGCTAACTACCATTAGTGAGGAAGCCCTGACAAAAAAACCCTCTCAGTATCAAATCCCTGTATTTTTAAGGCTGTGCTCCCGAAGGAGTCTTGTCTTGGACCTCACTCCCGCGCAAAGGTCCTCTGAAGGCAACTGCAGCATGTTAGTTAAGTGTTGCAATGTGATCCCATGGGAGGATTAGGACCTTTAGGAAAATGACAAAACTCAGCTTTTCCTTTTAAATGATTGTTTAGTATTTGCAGTGTGAACATAATACTTAAGTCAAAGATAACTGCACTCTAAGCTTAAGAATAATTAACTTTAAAATTTGGGGAAACAGGAGGATTCAGTTTGAATGTCCTCAGTGCTGGAACCAAAGTTACACTCAAGAAACAAGAAAGATCAAGCAGTTGAAAATGATCCAGCTGTGATAAACATGGGTATAATATTATCCAGTCCACATTCTGAAAATAAATATATCCACAACACTGTCAAACATAAGCATTTAAAAGTTGTGAGTAGTTCTAACTTGCCTTCCAGCATTGTTAAGCTCTTGCATGTTTAACACACATTTTCAGATTGATTTTTTTAATAAATGGAAATTGAGTCTTATAAAACTACATGATTTCATAGATATATTATATTATATTAGACTATTGGAATGTAATACTACATATATACACACACACATACATATTAATATATCCCAGTATTATCAACACTCCAAGAAAATTAATAATATTGATAAAACTGTTCCAGTAAGCTTTTCTTCAAGTTGTTGTCTGGATAAACTGATTTTAAAAAGGCTTTCTACTCTGTATGTTTGCCTAAATACAATGGCCTGCTATTTCAGAAGTCCTTAGCATCTAGCTGCTCCCATTTCAGCCATTTCACTTTCTGTTTACTACCCCTCTTTTCTCTCCTCCACTAAGGATGGTGCATCTACTTATGACACAGGAAACATCTTCTCTTCCTTTATACCTAACCTGTTAGAAGCCCGCAGCTGAAGACATTTCTTTTTACTGCACTGAACACTCTTGGGACTAAAGACAGCTCAGAAATTTAATCACAGGCTGAGAGCTAGTAGTTAGATTGAAGCTTGAAAAGGCCTTAAAGGAGGCAACGGAAACAAGGATTACTGCCTCACAACTACTAATTAGTTGATGAAACTTCAAGAAAAGAACTAGTGGACACTTACGTGAATCTTTGCTGCCTCCGAAGACCAGTGGTGTATGGGAATTTTATTTTTCAAGTGGAGCTATTTAAAAGCAAATCTTCCTTCACTCAGCCAGGATTCTGTTGATCACAGAGCTGCCTTGTGCCATTTTAAGGCTCTGTTCTTACCTGTTTTAAAGATGAAATAATTCTGGAGACTATTTGTATGGTTTGGGGGAAAGAAACATTTGTGACAGCTGACCCAGCAGTCAGAAACAACCAAATACTAGTATTGGTTCTAAAACCAGCTCCTGGGCAAATAACAGTAATCTTAGGCAAACCACTTGACTTCCCCGCCTCAGCGTTTCTAACTTTCAGGCAGAGGTACAGCTATTTGCTCACCACAAGGATGCTGTAAAAATTAATTAGCAAAATGGCTATAAAGCACTGAGGATGAAAAACGTGCTAAGAGCTAAGCATTATAATTAGTGTTATTTAATGCATCTTTAAAAATCAAATTATATTTTTCTTTTCCTTTAATAAAGGAATTACACAATGACTTTAAGAAACGACAAAGTAATTTGAAGTAAATGACTGCCCTGTAAAATTGAAACACACCCTAAAATGTGGTTATTATAGAATAACCACACACCCTGATAGTTAGCACTACTTGAGCTGTGTATAACCTTAACTTAGTAGTGTATTATTAAGTATGGGAGGATCAGCAATTATAAAAGGGAGAGCGAGTGCTGATGCGTGTTAAATACACGTTACCTCTTTAGCATCAGCAGATTTGGTGCATCCATTCCTGGCAATGAAAAGCATGCTGGGCAAATTCAACTTGTGGCACAAAAGGATTAATTAGAGTACAGCTAATACAAGCAATGTTTAGACATGAATCAAGAAATTTAGGACACAGGGCTTATGGTGCACTGAATAATTGCCAACACTATAAAAGAAAGAAAAGATGTGAACTAATTTCACATTTATGAGGAGCAGAAAGTTCTAGCCCAGCTTCTGCTTGGGGACGAATTACACACTGCAGGTTTCTTTTGAAATACTTCATATTACCACACAAAATGTTTTCTTGTGTTTATGCTAGTCCTCCCTCATTGTATTTATATGTGAGTATTTTCAGGATAAAAGGAGCTATTGAACGGCTAAAAAACAACAGATACCGTCTCCCTGAAACACAGCAGACTTTAAAGGCTTTCCTTCCTTATGCGCTGTTCTAGGTCAGAAACTCAATACCCATACCACAGGTGACTTGGCTTTCTATTGCACTTTTTGCCTGAAGGAATATTTAATATTGTCCTGGTTTCAGCTAGATTAAAGTTAATTTTCCTCTTAGCAGCTGGTATAGTGCTGTGTTTTGGATTTAGGATGAGAATGATGTTGATAACACGCTGAGGTTTTAGTTGTTGCTGAGCAGTGTTTACACCAAGTCAAGGACTATTCAGCTTTTCATACCACCCTGCCAGCAAAGGCTGGGGCTGCACAAAAAGCTGGGAGGCGACACAGCCAGGACAGGTGACCCAAACTGGTGGAAGGGGTATTCCATACCATATGATGTCATGCCCAGTATATAAACTGGGGGGAGTTGGCCAGGGGGCACCGTGGCTCAGGGCTTGGCTGGGCATCGGTCAGTGGGTGGTGAAGCAATTGTATTGTGCATCACTTGCTTTGTATATTATAGTAGTAGTAGTAGTAGTAGTAGTAGTAGTAGTAGTAGTAGTATAGTATTCCCTTCCTTTTCTGTCCTATTAAACTGTCTTTATCTCAACCTGTAAGTTTTACATTTTTTTTTTTTCCCAATTCTCTCCCCTATCCCACTTTGGGGTAGGGGGAGTGAGCAAGTGGCTGTGTGGCACTTAGTTGCTGGCTGGGGTTAAACCACAACAAAATCAATGGGTAAAACAAAATAGGAGACAAATAGGACAGTTGGGAAGTTAGGAGGCTAGTGTGGATGCAGGAACTGTAGCTTAACTCAAATCATGACTGCAGAAACGCATGTACACAACACAGTACTGTGCTGCACAAAGGTATCCAAGCCGGCTTGCTCAGGCACCAGAAGCTGGAGAGTACTAGTAGCACAACTCTCCTGGCTAACTCCCTGCTTGGTTAATTTATCCTGCTTTTCCTGAAAGAAGAAAAGTTAGCATAGGTGTCTTCTACCCTGCAGTGGCACATGGACATGGTCTTCTCTTTATTTATCAGAGTTCCCTATCTGTAAATGACTGTGATTCCCTACCATTCAGTGAAGCTGTTGGAAAAAGAATTGCCTTCCTCATCTTTACTCTGAAACAACAGAGTTGTTTCCTAAAACATTCACAGAAGTGCTAGGAACAAGAGTTCCCAAAGTTTTGTAACAGCAGCAGACTTAAGACATCCAAAGGGATTTTGCTGAGTCCTGACTCCTGAGCCCAGCACAGCCAGCAGAACCCGTCTTCAATCCACAAAAAGCCTCCTATGTGAAACTTGTGTCCATTAAGTCTATAAAATATGACAAATCATATATTCTATTTGGTTTAGTATTTAATATTTTTCTTAAATGTATCTTGTGGGAAAAATAATTCAAAATATTTCTTGTGAAAATTCCTGTTTATCCAAAATTCAACTAAAATGCATTCTAAAATTATTTTATATATTTTATGTACTTCTTCTAGTCAACTCTTATGAAAGTTGGAGGCCAGAAAAAAAAGTAGTCTAAACCAAAGAATTAAAAGAATAAAATAAAAATGGGGAGAAAAGTAACTAATTTTAAGTAACCATTCTTAACCCAAATGCTTCCTCAATTCAATAGCATTGATGATATTCCCTATTCAGCAATCAACTGTATGTCACAGATTCCTTGTTCTCCCAGGGAAAATGGAAGTCTTGCTTGCTATTACACAGCCTGTAATATTGTTCCGCTCTTGTACAGCTCAGCGGACGCAGCAGTGTACGCATCCAGCATGCACATCCAGCACACCAGCTATCAGGGCCAGTCCTCTGAGGGCTGCGACAGATGCAGTGCATCTGAGCTCCCCTTCCATGCAGGGGTCTCCAAATCACTGGATTTACATGCAAAGTTTCGCATCCTTAGCCATCGTTTATTTTCAGGGAAATTAAACTTTATATTCAAGTATTGGTTTTCATTAAATCACTTTACATTATATTTAAATAATTCTCAATCTCCTCTTTAATTAAACATACTAAGGACCAATTTCCATCTTTTATTCAGGAAACTCAACTTTGCCAAGGTCCTAAGACCCATGACACAGTAGGCCTAAGAGTCTTCTGTTATTTTGATTCCTTCTCCCAGTTTTGCATAGAAGCCCTGATTGAGAAATGAAAAACCAGCTCCTACAAGGCCTCACACTTTAATCACTTCAGGTTAACATGACACCCTAATGAGAAATCTCCCTTTCCTTTCCATCTCACAATTTGCTCCACTCCGCCTGCCAATTCAAGGCTCTTATAAGATCACTCATTGACCTTACACTCCCATTACTTCCACCCCCTTTCCTCATTTTGCAAATCAAATTAATTTCGTTAGAGACAGAATTAAAATTTGCTTAAAACACTAAGTAGATATAATGTATTTATTGCCCTTGGTGAATCTCACCCAGTTCAACCAGTGTCTTCAAAGTTTCCATTTAATTAAGAGTAATAGGCTTTTAAAGGCCCAATTACTTAGCTCTGTATTTGTTGCACTTGAATTGCAATAATTAATAAAAGCCAAAAAGTGTCACTACAAGACAATACGGAGCTGCCAGAACTATGTTTCAGTAAAAAAAAATTGTTCAAAAACATTGCTTAGGTAAGACCAAAGCTATTAATGAAACTGGGTCAGTTTAGCAAACAACTTCTTTTGCAGGTTCAGTTCTAAAGAGCAGTTTCTTAGTTTAAAAAACTGATCTGAAGTTGAAAAAAAAAGATGAATGTTTAGAAAAGAAAAATTAAATAAGAAAGAAACCAAATATTTCATGATGAGCTGACACCTCACTCATAACTTCTACACCTCTTCTGGCCTTTCACACAGACCCAGCGTGAAAACTGGATTTACTGATCAAGGGTGAATCTAACACAGCCCTCTCCCGGTTTCACAGAAACCCTCTGGTTTCGCCCCTGTTCGGCTTCCGCTAATCTGATGAAATCAGAACTGTAGCTCCATTTCCTGCACTGTTTCTTCCTCGTTCTGGCTCCCTGCTGTTTGTTTCTAGGATATTCTCATCCCTGCTGGGTGTATATTTTACTCTCTTTAAGAAGAGCCCTGATCATGTTTCTTTTTCTCACACTATCTATTACTGACGCTTGCTATGGGAATCTCCCAGCCGGCAGTGAGACCCCAGTGCTCAGAGCATCTGGGCAGTTATCGTGAACTAATATAATCACTTCAGCAGCTCATGTTAACAGTGAGTGATTGATTGTTTTTACTCCTTCACACTTTCTTGGATCTTCTTCAACTCTTCTTGTCTTAAAAGAAGAATGAGATTGAAAAGAAGCACCTTCTGTGCCTACAAAAGGGATTAAAGTTAACAGTGGTGTAAACAAGGAGAAATCTCCTGAACTAGAAAAAAAAAAAAAAGAAATGTTTGGCAAATTTAAGAGAAATATTATTCTCTTAAATATATCTTTATTTGTTGTCCAGACTAAATGGATTGTGCCAAGAGACAGAGGTGCTAGTTCATTTCTGTTCCCTCAGATGGGGAGCCCCATGTGAACATGTGACTATGAAAGTAAGATTTATTTATTTTTGCAGTGAAGTAAAACTGACAGGGTGGTGGCTGATCCCACTGCCAGGTCAGGGATGGACCCATTGCCTGTTCCTGCCCTCTGCCAGTCAAGGTGTCACAGCCTGGGGAGGCCTATGCCTGGAATTGCTGCCCCAAGTCTTGCCCAGCTGCCGCCACACACTTCTCCAAAATACAGGTGAAGTCTGCAACCAGCCCAACCATGGCTGGCAGTGAGGGCTTGAAAAGGGGAGGCTGCTGGGCTTCTGAGTAAGTGTATTTATTATTCATTAGACTGCAAGAATGGACACACCACCTTTCTAAATCTGGGAGGGCAAACACATCCCAACTTCATTCCCCAAAACCAGAAGAGATGGGTGGGACGAGAATGAGGAATACAACAGGCTTCTCCGTAAGTGTGGGAACAACGCCTCATACTGCCAAATGACTGCTAAGCTGCACAGCCAGATGGCTCCCAGTGTAGTTATACTAATTCCTACCTCAGTCTCATTAATTAATTTTCTGCTTTCCACCCAAAAAGGAACTTTTATTCCTTGTGGTCTAACCCACAAGAGAGGCTGTCTCTAATTCAGCTGTTCTGCTAAGTCCTGCAAGAATACTGTCCCAGGGTCACAGGTGGCCATCCAACCGAGAGAAACGATGTTTTGGTTAAATATATATTGCTCTTACCATTCTGAATCAACATCCCTTGAGGGGATAGAGGTTTTTCCTCTCGTCCCTTTCTGCCACATGGTTGGGCAGCTCACACCTCTGCCTCTAAGCTGCATGACCCTGCTGGGGCAATACCTAACTTCATGGTCGCCCCTGTCCATCTGCAAACACAACAGAGTGGTCCACACCAACGTCAGTCCAATGCTCGAGAAGCCAGCAAGGTTTCTACGTGCGTGTAAGGTCTCTCTTTGCTAGGGAATGCCTAATATGCTACTTGTTCTAGAAAACTCCCCCAGGCAGCTACATGCTCGGGAAAAAGCTGAGTTGCCTCTGGGGCAATGCACTCCTAGGCCCTGGATCTGTCTGCAAGTGTGCTTTGGAGGCGGAAGAAAGGCTTGTCATTGATCCCAGCGCAGCTGGCAGGGCTGCAGCTGAGCTGCGAATGAGCTACAAATTAGTCCAACATTTAAATGCTCCCTTCTAAAGATAAAAGCCAACTAAGCCTCTCACAGTAGCTTTTCCTAAGGAATGGGAAGTGTCTCTAAAAATAACCATAGCTGCTGTGGAGAGGTCGGGGTTCAGGAGAGCTGCCTGACATCACGCCAGGAAGCTCCGCGCTGCAACGCGATACTTTTAGAAGTGACTTCACTGCCTTGCTGGTTACCATTACCAGACATCACAGCATCATCCACACAGAGTCCTTTATAACTCACATGTGTGGAGCCAGGTCTGCCTGCTTCCTAAAGATATTAAGATGCCACCTAAAGCTCCAGCTACAGGAGCACTTTGTCATGTTGCAGCTTTATGCTTTAACCTCATTACATCAACTTACCTTAGAAAAGTGGTACTGTGGCATCTTGGGTCTGGACAGCCCCATCCCAACACCAATGGGCAGCATTCAGGGGCACTCAGGTTTCGGCAGAACAGGACAAAATGAGGAGAAACATCCTATCAGGATGAAACAAAATGAGAATGTAATCCATGTAATCCAGTGCTCAACTGACTGTGATTGTTAACTGCCTGTTTTAAAGGAACTGCAAAACTAAGCTTAAATAAAATTATTGAAGTACTGAGAGACAGAAGGCTGAAGTTCACCACTGGAATAAACACAGAATGTAGAAAACCCTCCTGCACAGATGTACAGCTTCTTCCTCATACATTTTTCCCCTGTATACTAATGTATTTGATTAATGTTTTTGAGCTTTTGGCAAAAAAACCCAAAACAAACCAAAACCCAAAAATGCAACACTGGGAGCAATGTTTAAAGTATATGGTTTATATGCCTGAAAGTGTTTGTTTTGACTTCCTCTTACTGAAACAAAAATGAAAACTTCTAAGAACATTTTATGAATTCTCGCCACACTGAATAACCTGTTCCAATTCAAGATGTACCTCTAAAATAGTTTTTTCAGTATAAACAAAATGATGTCTTATTGATGGAGGGAAGAGCAAAACTTGGCTGTTTAATTTGGAAGATTGCTAAAAGTGATACATTTAACTCTTCTTGTCTAACAATGAAATGTTTTTATAGTTCACAATACCTAACACCCTCATTCACATAAAACAAGTCATCCTGAGTTCCTGTTGAACTAATACACATCCTATTCTTCTTCTGTGTATATTGCAACATTAGGAAAGAAAAAATAAATATGTATCAAAATAAACTCCTGTTTTCATGCAACTGCATGAAATACATTTAACATTTTAAAGCATTTAGAGAAGCAGATTAGAAATCTACGCAGGACACTTAAGAAGAATACAAATGCTTCAGGTATGCTCTAGGTGTATCATGGACTTCTCCAGCCAATACAGTTCTCTCTCCAATGTTATTTTCTTCTGTTTGTGGTGCACAGGTTGCTCCTCCCATTGTTTTCATTTTGCATCTTGCTTTCCTTTTCCCTGTCCTCCCCCTTCCCTAGTTCTCTCTTTCTCCTCTTCTTTTGTTTTTAGTTTTGGTGGTGTTTCTTCCCCTTAACCTTCTGTCTCTCTTACACAATTTCTCTACTCCCTCTGTATGGCTCACCATTGTCCCCCAAGGTCCCTTATTTTCCTCTCCCCATGTTTTACTTACACTGCAGGCTCCTGAAGGATGACAGGTATGTACAAAAGCCCAATTCCTGATTGGGCCTTCCATGCGCAACACACCCTCTCACCCACATATTATACTTCATTACATTACAAAATGTGTTGATCTTTTGAAATGGAAATACTGTTGATAAGAAAACTGTTCTTACAGATTGTCCTTTCCAGAACATCAGATAGGCTATGAGAGCTCTCCATGTTAGCACCCTATGGGCTGATCAGATGTGCACCATGTGGAAATGGTGATACAGAAGCAGAAGTATGATGGAAAGCCAAGCCAACTAGTTATTATTTTGCATTTGCAAGAGCAGTTACCTTTTTCTTCAGTAAGATCTAAAATGAAAGAATAAGGACAAGCACACATTTGAAAGTACTGAAAGCATATAGTCAAACTTTACAATTTAGAAACCTTAACTGTCTAGCCTGTTAAAGGAACAACATTCAGAAAAATCTGCTTCATCAATATGGATTAAATTTGCACAATGTTATCCCTAAAACTAAATCAAGCCAATCCAAACCAGAATACTAGAAACTACAAGTTGTTGACAATGTAGTTAACTACCAGTTAACATTCTCATTTTTTAACGAGCTTGAATGAGTTCCACTAAACATGTACATAGCTAGTAACAAATATGAGAACACCAGAAGTTCAAGTTTAGTAGACTTCCTTGCCATTGTACTCCATGTCTTTCTAGCCATGCCCAGAAGGATCTGTTTGAAGGAGGAAGAGTAGTTTAGTTTTCAAAGCTTATTCAATCATTTCCCTTTCCACTCCCATTGTAAACTTCAGCTTTTTCCTGAGACTGCAAACATCAACAGGAAGCTCATAGTACTCACGCAGTACAATACTTCTTCACTAGATACACAATAGGGCCGCAATCTTAGTTTAAGTGGGCTACCCAAATAACTTTGGGGTGATTAAAAACTGGGGTGTTTACTAATAAAACTTTTATTAAATAGAGATAATGAACATTTTGGTTAAAAATGTGCAGATCCTTTTTTTCAAAAGGCTGTAGAAGTAGGAACCTGTGCAGCTGTTTTCCACTTCAGCCAATTCCCTCTTGAGGGAAGTATGTTGACTTCATGTTGAACAGGCAAAATGGTATGCTGACCAAGGGCTTGGCATGGCTTTTCTGATATTAACACCTGCTAGGATATTAACAACTTGAAAATAACTGGTGCTCTGAGAAACTAAGTGTATAGGTAGAAGATTCAACTGAAGACCACAAATTTAAAGAGCTGCCATTTGAAAAGGTGCCAGAAGTAAATCACCACTTACTGTACAAAGAGCTAAAGTAAGTGCTTGAGCACCACTGAGATTCTGCACAAGGTTTGTGTCACACGCTTCATTCAATAAGGCAATCAAGATGATTAGGGAGTGTAGGAAAGGCTCATTAATGGCCATAGCAGACATTGAGTCAGCCTTTCATTTATAACCAATGCATCCGGACAGTTTTCATTTATTGGGTTTTTAATTTAAAGAAGTGAAATTTATGTGGACAGACACACACCCATGTGTTGTACAACTTGTTCATGCTTAAAAGCTGCCACTAGCTTTACTGAAGTAAGTGATACTGGCAAAAACTAACAAACAAAAAAAAAGAAACAAACAAACAAAAAAGTGTTTCACAATTTGCATGCTTCCTTTAGTTAGCTCCTTTACTCTAGGTCCTTTATAAGAGGGTAAGAATTTAGCTAGGGATTTTATTCTTAAGATGCTGAACAGAACACCAAAGCTATAACTGATGACAATACTCAGGAGTATGTCTTTAGCTTCAAAGACGGGGAAATTTTGCATACTAATCACTGGGCTTTTGGAAGAAGCAGAGTTACAGAAAGCAAAGACAAGAACTATGATGGAAAGGCATGTGACTGGCAACCACTGTGTCTGAGGCTGCAAACCAGCACCCTTTTAATGAGAACAACAAGGACTGTGATTTTCTATTCTGTCAATTTTAACCAAACCCCAAGTTCTCTCAGGACTCACAGTTATCAATAAGTGGGGAATCCCTTTTTCCTATACCCTGCAATGCAGATGTAAACTGAAAACATGGTCTTTCTCATTTCATTACACATAGAAGTTTCACTGCAAGCACACACCTAAGCATGCCCCAGCATTTCATTCTGTTTCTATAACTTGAACACAGGCACTACGGTCTTAAACAAGAGCAACAAAAGTGTTGCACAATACTGGAGCCATACAACAGAAGAACACAGATCAGACTTACTCTGTAAATGACATTTGTGTGACAACAGAATTACCACAAAATGGAGATGAAAAAATTCAGTTGAAATGCTGGACCCACGCAGCAAAGGTTCACCTGGCCAAGACTAAGTCTTCACTCAGTGAATAGAAAAGATTTCTCTACAAAAGTTGACCAACCTCCCTGCTCCCCAGATTCATAGCCACTCAAAACTGGAAATTTTAAGTCCTGTATTTAAATACAGTAGTTATAAAAATGAAAGCTAAGTGAACCACAAAAAAACCCCAAACAATCCCACCAAACCAAAAAACCCCAAAACAAACAGATCCTAAAAGATATGCCTCCTTGACAATAAAAGTGTGATGTTCAGATCCTCAGTACTGCAAATCAATTGTTCCTGTCATTTGAACTAGGGTTTTCCAGAAAAGATTCTTTCATGTGGTGCCAACTACCATTCACAACACGGCATTGCCCTTTCCTGAGCTGTGCAAGAGGTCAGTCAGGGTGCCTTGGTAGTAGCTCCTAGTTTCAAAGCACCAGACTTTGCCCTCATTTCCCAGTCCCAGAGGACACAGGAGAAAGTCAATTTGTATAGCTTCTCTAGTACAGAATTGGTCACTCTTCCAGAGTGTCCCGAAAGCATAAGATAATGAAAATACACATACCTTGATAAGCCAGGAATTTAATGTCATTGATGTCACACTGTATATCAGTAAGCAGTGAAGGACTACTTCAAGGCTTAACGATTCAAGTTTCCAGGTTTTAGAATTTGGACCTATGCTAGAACCAGCCACAGACAGCTCTTTAGGAAGCTTCTTGTGCCAAGGAAGCATACACAGCACTCAGCTCTCTGCCTGACGTACAGAAACAGTGTAGGAACAGCAGGGCCAGACCCAGTGCCACAGCTGGACCACAGTGACCAAGAAAACGCTGAGTTTAACATCAGCCATGACATGCTGATTCTATCAAACAGGAAGAGCATGGCCGGAGGTGGGCAGGTCTGCCCCCTCCTGTGTCTCTGTGCACACCAAAGCTGGTCTTGAGCTCTCCAGACTGAACTAAACAGACGATCATTTACAGACCTCTCGTTGATGCAGGCTGCCCACTATGGGTCAGGGCAGGAGCTGGTATCGCCGGAGGAGACTAGGACTGGAGGGAACCATGCTGAATGGGGAGGGTTCTGGATCACAGCGCGGGCAGAGGCTGAGCAGTAGCCCGTTTCGTTATTGCTTAGGCCTGTCACAGGCCCTTCAGACTTCGTAATTTGTCTGTGGGAGGAAAGAGGAGTAAAGAACCATAAAGATCTGTACAGCACAGGTGGCACAGTGGTGTATTACAGGAGCCCTCCCTCCCCCTGGTAGCCCAGTATCTCCTCATTGTGGAATGGGAGTGTTTTATTTTTGTTTTTCTTTCCATTAGAGGATGACCTTTGCTCCAACTAGGTTGATCTGCTGCAGAGCCCACATCCGCCAGCTTCCCAAACAGCAGCAGATACTTTCTGCTGCTCCAGTCTCCTTATTTAATCATGTCTTCATAAATCAAAAGCGACCAAAACTGATTTAACAAACATTTGGGTGAGAACTCAGAGCAGCTGAAGACTAGACTAAGACTGAGTCATTGCCTGATGCAATTTCAAACCGTTTAATTGTAAACATAGTTGAGCTTATTATTGTGTTAACACTCCTCCCCAACCCCCCCCCCCCCAAACAATAACCCAACTAAAAGATTCTTAATTGCAAGTGCGTTGCTGTGAAAACATCACTAAATGCCAAATGAAAGATGTATAGAGAAGCATATTTCTTTTGGAAATTGACCAAATGAACATCTGGTCGCTGGGTTATCTGGAAAAATCCATCAGAGGATAATGACAGCACCATTAGATGCACCACCATAATTAATACTAGGTTTCAATGGGTTTAAACATGCAAAGTGCTGAACGCTGCTGTGAAATGCATTCTCAGATCCCACCTAGTTCAGTGAAGAGTGAACCACTGATTATTGGAAAGATATACCAGAGAAAGGATGACACACTGTTCTTACACTGATAAGCATTCACTGCTAGCTAGAGTCAGATAGCAGGACACAACAGAAGGACATCTGGTCTGACCCTGTATGGTATTCATTACCTTTCCAAAGGTCTGAAAATTATCAATAGTGACTTTTAAAGCTAAACTCTGAAGATGAACACTGGAAAGAATACAGAATTTCAGTCTGGTCTTGCTGCAGAAAGAGTAGAAACTGCTCTGCTGTGGTGTGAGGGGTTGTTTTGGTTTTTTTTAATAAAGCTGATAGGATGCCCATATAAAAGTGGACTTTCAAGCATATATAGACAATGGGTTTTAATGGTGGATCTCAACAAGAAAACAAGATTTTTAACGTTTAGTATGATCACTATGTTGTGGGAAGTGTGATTGTTATACAACATATGGCCTTTGTATTGGAACCATAGAGTTTATTTCACAGCTGAGTTATGGCCCCAGTACAAAATCATTGAAATCCCATTGAAAAAATTCACCCACAAAGAAAATGCACCTGCAGTGAAAATCCCACCTAAATAAATTACTTGTTGGTACCTCTGCAGTGTAGGCACAGACTAACACAGTCACAGAAATATTAGCGGAAGGGAACTCTAAGGTTTCTGCTCCCATCTCCCCCAGAACCGTCCTGAACAACAGATGAGCCATGACTTTGTCTAGCCAGCTCTTGAGAACCTCCAAGGGTCTCTGGCCAACCTCTTCCAGTATTGACATACCTTCCTGGGGGAAATGGTTCTCCTTACATGCACCTTGAATCTTCCCAAGGCACCTCTTGTGGTTGTTGCCCCTTGCCAGAATATCTGCCACTGAGCAGTTTGGCTCTGCCCTTTCCTAACTACTCATCTTGCTCTCCTCCACATAGAAGAGATAGAAAGGTGAGAAATGACACACAGCAAAATCCTTCAAGACACAGCATCCCTAAACAACTCTTCATCCACGATAGAGCTTAAAAACTTTGAAGAAACAGGACTTTTCCACTTACCTGTGTGTTCTAAACTTACTTTTTCCTATGCCAAAAGCCACTCTGAAACATATTTGAAGAGCATTCCCATAAATTATGCAAGTAAGTCACTTAGGTAATATTAAAAAATTAAGAAAAGAAAGCAAATGTTCTCTCCAGGTCAACAACAACAACAAAATACTAAGAATGTTTAGATAGGGGTTTTGTTATATATTTTTAACAATAGATGCATCTGAGGATCCATTCTACAATATGCTAAACCTATGATTTTAGATCACTAATACCAAATAAAAAGCACTGTGGTCACAAGCTGCAAACAGACATTGTGAAAAAACCTCATTCTGCCATCATATTTTTGTAGCGCATTCAAAAAAAAAAAAAAAAAAAAATCAGCAGCCTTTATACCAGATTAGACATTGTTTGTCCTACCACAGCCAGCACAAACTGCATATTGTAAGCTAACCCAGGTATACAGAAATGTAGTCATGTGCCTTCCCTTTACCCAGATCAAATTAACACCCTGAGTGCTCTGATAGCACATAGATTGGATATGAACAATCACAAAGCCACAGCCCACATTGTCAGACAACTGCATAATGCAGCCAGGTGATCTTATAGATACTTGATTGTACCTGCATAAAACCTCCAACATCTGTGGAATGTGCCTTACACATGTGCTGAATCCTGAAACTCAGGAAAACATGCATATCTTTTACCATTCGCTTTCAGAACAGATTTTTTTATAGCATTAAAGTTGTGGATAGTTCCTCATAGTGCCAAACATGGCTTAGTTAATCAAATGAAAGCTTGCTAAATATTTAGGATAGCTTATGGACTGCTATCTTCCAACATTTAAAAATTAAAATGGCTTATTTCATTATATAGAAGTCAACTGAACATGCAGTTGTGTCATTCAGCAAGTAATTCAAAAGAATTATAGCTAAGCGGTTTGCACAATCTATATTTAGCGATTCTTACTTCCAAATACTTAGACTCTAGATTCTGTCCTTAAAGTATTCTTAAAAGGATTGGCAAGTATGTCTATGTATAAAATATGATAATCCTATGTTAATTCTCCTCCTTACCACTCCGTAGATGCCTGGGAACAAACCATTGTAAGTATTAAGCTTGCTTGAGTTTGCACTGCATCTGTATTCATTAACCAGACTATTAGTGAGAGCATTTTAGAATTCTGTGACTTTTCTGATAGATGCATTATGTACATTCATTGGCTGTATTATTTATTTGTGTGCATATCCATCTACCCATCCATCTGTCCCCACTTCTGCACACATACAGATCAATATGTGTCTCTGTATATTTATGTCTTTCACCATTCTCAAGACATTCAGTCTACTTCTCTGGCACCAACTCTGGGAAACTACTGCTTTAGCTAATGCCCTTATGACTGAAAACAGAGCTCAATGCATCATAGACAGGAACCAAGGCAGAAAAGTAGAACAAACAGATGGAGGTGTAAAAAGGGGAAGTATTTATGCTAAATTCAAGAAAAATAAAGGGATTAAGGGGATGTCACAGACTAGATGATTTAAGAAGGGGATTTCTTCTGAAGAGGGGATATTTCTCTTGTAGAATAGAAATCTATCACGTATTCTAACCAGGGTTAATTCTAACATCTAGAACAAATCTAAGTCTTAAAACCAAGATTAAGAGTTGGCTAGTGGTGTCTATTATATCTGTCAACTGTTTTACAAACCAGGGAGAAAATATTTTATGTTTGGATTCAGCCAATACAATAACAGTATTTATAGGCTGCCTTGGGAGCAATAATAATTTTACATGGTTTTCAGTATTCAACAGAGTATTTACAGGGATTTGAATTATTGTAACATGTTCAGATTGTTGTTTCCATCCTCTTTCAGAGATCCTGGATTAAGGAGCCGATCTCCCTTCTCCTCTCTGTCAGTCTACTATATAAGCTGTGTATTTGTAGGGCTATCATAAACAGTGAAGCAATTCTTTCTCTAAATCTTCCAAGCTAACTGTATTGCCTCCTTCATATTCTCACTCAGCTGAGGACATTCATGCTCCAGAGCTGACATCTGATCATTATGTTGGTCTAACAGAAGCCTACTGTCCCAGTGTTTTTATCTCCAAGGGGTCTGACCGCTTGCAAATACCTATACCTTTATTTTAAACCAAACCAGAGCACTAGGGTTTGACAAAGAAAGCCCTGTGGTCATGGTGATATCATGAATCCACACCTGCCTTATGTTTAAATCAGTGATTGAGCTCCTCTCCTAGTGTGCCAAGTATTTCTGAGAGAAAATGGCTAGCGTATCCAAGGAGCTACTGCTCTGCTACTACTTTATCCCACAGGCTCACGTAATGTGGGGCTTACAGGCAGACTCAAAAGTTAGGCCAATATCCATGCAAAAGAACCATACTGTTACACGATAGTTTTTAATCTGATCCCATGCTTAACACATCCATGTAAATCCCTAGTGCTACTAGGATAAACATCTCAGAAAACAGAAGTTATTTGTTACTAAGTAAATAATTCTTTTTTTCCCTTCCTTTCTGTCAGGTATAAGTGAAAGACACAAGCTGAACCATGCATGATGAATAAGATGATTTCAGTTGCATTGTCAAACTCATCACCAACTTCTTGTATGACTTGGAAGACATCACTCAATTCTGAGGTGTTCCCTGCATGCAGAAATCCCCCTGGATGGCATTTTAATGGGAGGAATGCTGGTTTTGCTGTAAAATTTTGCTCTGAAATTACAGAGAAAGGGTGAGATTTGCTCAGGCTGTAGTTGTATTTGCTATAGGGTATTGCACATCTAATACCTGGAAAGTAAGAAAAGCAGAGAGAAGCTATAAAACTGCAGCAAACTGAGTGTAATGATAGCGACTCTGGTGATGTTAGAGAGAAAGCACCAGCGTTGCTATCTACACAGCACGAATGCAATGGGCGAATCTAGAGTATTTACAGCTGTTCATCAAACAGTAAAGCTTCGTTGCACTCCACTTGGCAGAGAAACAATTCCATTCGCACTTCTCATGATTCTTTTATTGTTGACTTGGATTTAGCAGAGTATACTAACATTTCAGCCCTGATGAAGGCGCGAGACTGGGAACATTGGCATATTTTGTGAGTATAATTCAGTTTTTTGTTCTGGTTGGAATGCAGCGCAGTGCAACGTTACTGCTGGGTGAACACCTGTAGTTAGAAAACACTGGTTTGCTCAGAGGGCCCAAAGCATGCCAAACTGTTCCCTGGAAGGAGATTTGAAAAATGAGCATTTAAAAAAAAATAATAAAAAAAAATTCCTCCTGTGCACAAAAAGAAATAGAAAAGCAGGCATGAAACTATTATTTCAGCACCAGTTGCCAAAATGACAAAAATCAAGAATTTGAATCTCTTGGGGATGAATTTCAGCTTTGTCTGTAGGACAAACTCAGGCTTATCTCAAACACTGTAGGATCCAGTTCCTCAAAGCACCAAAACACATGCTTATCCCAGTTTCTCAAAGTACTAAAATTCATAAAAGTCAATGAGACCAGCGCAAGGATTGATACTGAAACACTTTTCTTGGAGATGGATTAATTTTACTTCTATGGAAAAATGCCATTCGGAAATGAAAAGTTTTTATTTCAAACTGTCAAAACATTCCACTTCATTTGTAAAATATCAAAATATGATTTGGCTGCAAATACTTTATCCGCTTTTGATTTACAGAACTGGTTCACCTCACCCCCCACCTCTTTTCAAAATATGTTCTGAAAATTTAACTTAAAATTGCAGGTAGTCTTCACCATCATGAAACTCTCTTTTCAGAGAATATCTGTTCCTTGAGAAAAAGGACTCGAGGACTTGATTTTCATGCCAGCATATTAAATTCTGCTTTCCTATACAAAACCATGTTCACAGCCACTCTACTTATCACAATATAAATTCTAAAAACAACACACTTCGTTTTTGTCTTCTCCCTACTCAGATCTGTTTTTCTGTCTGTTGAAGCAGACACATTAACAGGACTGAAATTGATTCAAATTAATTTCATTTGTACAATCTGCTTTTCCTTGCCTTTTGTTACTGTTGACATTATGAAAGGTGAACTCCCTGTTGGTGAACTGCAGTAAAATAACAGGTATTAGTAGGTTACACGTTCTTAAGAATTTCCATTCTGAGTCCCTAGATCCATTTTCAAAGAGTTGCTATTACTGTCCCCATTTTACATACTGGTAAAACGAGGCACAAAATCTTAAAATCATTCCACAACAATGAACAGAGGCTGGAGTTTCTTTTCATTTGTTCTACTCCCTGGATTATGTTATCTGTCATTAATTTACACCAAATTTTCTTTTCCTCTTTTACATATCATATAGTTTGACAGTCTGATACTGATGTTCTAGGTGATTCCCCATCTCTCTCTCCTTCCACTGCTCTACCATGCAGTTTGCCCTCCAGGCATTTTACTGTTCTGTTCCATTTATGTTTCTCTCCTGCATTACCTTTGACACTTCACCCTTTCAGTGGTTCTCTTACACTGATTTCCTTCCATGCCTTTTTCCATGCTGTGGTTAAACATTCCCAGATACAGCAAAAAGGGCAAGAAAAATAAAACTTCATTTAATCACTTCAGCTTCATCCACAAAGAAAAAAAAAAAAAAAGCAGCAGCATATGAAAAGTTGAGAATTAAGCAGTTACTTTAAGTATCACAGTCTAATGGTGATATACACAAATATTTTGCAGTGTCACAAAAGCATGAGATGTACAGTTATTTTGTGCTCTAGGAACACACATTTGACAAAGTCCCTGAAAAGCCTCTCCTGCAGATTGGCGCTGCCTGAGGTGGCTGATGTTTCCCAGAAGGAGCTCCTTACAGAACCACAGTCCTTAGAGCAGGTTCCCATCTGCCAGTCTGCGTTCCTTTACATTTAACTACATTTTCTGATAAGCAATACATTCATTTGAAAGATGAAATTTATTGCAGATGAGTAAGGCAGTAATGGCTTAACAGGATCAATAGTGATGGATTGTATTTCTGAGACAGGAAGGGTCTACTTACATACATCTGAACTCAGAATTAGGCCCTCTATGTACCCATACATTAATTTGACATAGTCTTTCAGCACATAAGTTTGTTATTGCAGGTTTACAGTAAATAGAAAACAGTACTAAAACTCAAAGAGTTCACCAAATGTATTCATGTCCCTAAATAATGCTGCTAATTAATACTGAAACACAAAGTGTGCAGAAGAAGACTCAGTGGAACTCTCATGTTTGCTACCATTAAATCTTAATAAAGCATTCCTCAAGCAAGACTACCAAGCACAACCCATAATATTTTTGCCAGTATGCGTGCATCTATATGAAATTGTTCTATTGCTCCGAAAATAACTATTTAAGAGATATGCTTGCTTTTATGCTCATCTATTGCACTAAGGATCTTGGTAGAAGAATCACCTCATTAATGCTTCAGAACACACTATAAATATTCATTTCAGAAAAAATTAGAAAGAATAAACCAATCAATAATGCTGTACAGGACTAGTCTAATATACACTGTGATTCTCTAAATGCAATGACAAAAGAGCAGATTATTTCCCCCCTCATTTTTTACAATAATCTCGTGTAGTTTAAATTATCTACATCTATCAACTCCACACACTGGCCAAGGCTGAAACAGTGTTGACCAGATCCACAGAAGTCAATTAGTTATGCCAATTTGCTCCAGCTGAGAATCGATTCTAGGTTGTCTTTATACTTCCTATAGAATATTCTGTAGGAAGTATTGCTTTAATGAAGCTTGGTCAGCATGTATGGGAAATGTCAACATGAAATTCCTTCTCACCATCTTTTGGACTTCTTAAAATAAACAGTTTAAAAAAATCCAAACCACCTCCTAGAAAGCCATAGGTGTTCATTAAAACGGCAGGCAAATTTAAAGTAATTTTAAAAGAATGGGCTTCAACATCAAAGATTTAGTAAAACTATTCCCCTTCTTTTCCTTGGGCAGGTTTTCTTAGATTCGCAATTAAATCATTAAAAACGCTCTTACCCAGATGCTGTTGATGAGAAATAATCACAAGAAACACAGCAAACAAAAGAAAGATCACAAAATACATTAACTTTTACTAGCCATGCTGCTGTGCATTAGCATTTTTAATAATGACCTCATTACCATTTATTTCAACAAGCAAACAAAACCTGTTTATTTGATAATTTATTTATTCTAAAATAACGCAACCTTTTTAATGTGCCCTTGTTATGAGCTCACTAACGTTAAAGGCACTGCTACAATCAGTTAAGTAATTATCATAGGATAAAAGCTTCTACTATGAAAAAGTTTTGTTTGAAAAAGCATGAACTGCGATTCTCATTGATAGCTTTCACCAAGTGCAGGATTCAGTACATTGTAGCACAAAGGCCTAGATTATCTCCCTCTGTTAAAGGCTTAAAATTCTACAACCAGACCATGCCAGTTACCAGTATCAGATTATGATAACAAGATCATGTTCAGTTATAAAAACAAGTGTCTAAACTTTTCTCATGTCACTTTCTATCTAAGTCCCATTGCCAGTTGTGAAAGGACCCATCTGAATGTGTGTAGAAGCTCATTTTAAAGCTAGCTCTTTGAACTGGATTCATGGGGTATTTGCATAAGAAGATTTGGGTAAAAAGAATGGGCTGGTGCTGCATCTGCCCATTAATATGCCTGCTAATTCAGCACATTGTAAGCCTATTGATGTATCACAAAAGACTCAAATTCAAGGACAGTTATCCTATTGCCATTGTTGGGGTTTGAATTCAAGTAATATGTTCACTATAGGAATACAGTTGTTACAATTAGATATTTTTCTATAATGGTATAAAGAACCGACGACAATCAGAATTACAACAACGCTGATAAAACTTTAGAATTCATGAATTCTATTATTTTAAAAGATGCAGGTGCTGATTAATTTTGCTTTGCATAATACTTGGATCTGGAGTGCTGGAATACTTAAAGAGCAGCAGCAAATTGTGGCAATATAACCTATCAAAGCTGGCAGTCTCCCTTTAGTGCCGATACACATTTATCTTGCTTACAAGAGATTTAATAAAAAATTAAAATACTAAACCGAGTTTCAACAGCACAGAGAAAACCTACATCATGAGCACAAGTAGTGGGTATTTTAATCCTGCTTATGAAAAATGCAAAAGCGTTGCTTGTGCTATCGGGGGATATCCTACATGGAGCATTTTTATGGTGAATATGAATTGTTTGAAAACACTGTTTACTCACAAATGGAAAAAAGAGCAGAATCAGTGATTCATGCAAGAAGCGCAGAGCAGCCGCTGCACCAGCTCCACAGCGGATTCAAAGCAGACACTGAGGCAAGCAGTGAAATAAAAAGCTGTTAGCTGAAGCGCTGTAAAGAGCTTTTAAAGCACACAACACAAACAGAATACTAAAGGACAGACTAAAAGGAGACACAGGCAGAAAACAGCAAATTAAGTCCAGTTAAACTTAGTACTTCAAGGGTCCTGAGTCTGTTTGCGTTTGAGACCACAGCGTGTGTCTCGTAGGGGGGAAAAATGGGAGAATAAACGCGTGCGGTCACAAGGCTTTCCCGAGGCAGGCCAAGACAGTCTCCGCTCGCTTTGCTCCCGGCACACCCCACCGCCAGGGCGGCAGGCCGGGGTGCACCGGCGGCCCTGTGGCGCCTTGGGCTCCCACACTGGTGCATTGTCCCAGTCCGGCCGGGCCGCTGGGCGCGGGGGCACGGCTGCATTTTTCTCACTCGCATCCCTCAGAGAAGACATCAAAGACCAGAGAGATGTGCTCTTTGTTTTGTTTGGTCTCTGACTCTCAACATGTGGTTTCGCAGGCCCAAACATCGGCACCTTTTAACCTATTCTGTTCAGCTTAGGCCTTAGCTCCATTTGAGCATTAGGGAAACTATAGTAACCGATAATCTGCCTGTTCCTGAATAGAAACTATGTACCTTGTCACACAAGAGCCGCAAGGATCACCATTCGGGACAAGTTCCTTTACAGGCCCTTGGCTTTCTTTGCTGAGGCCCGGCCTGTCCTGCTGAAAAGGTGTCAAAACCCTTCGCCTTTTTGCGATGGGGGATCTGTGTTAACGTTAATTTATATTTAACAAATGGGATATTGTCCCTCAGAATGTATCAGTATTTGATGATCTATTACAAATGTTTTCATCAGGTCATAAACGAGGGCCCTTGACAAAAGGGAAAAGGTCTTTTAAGAGAGCAGGACGGCGACTGGGAAGGCCGAAACCTGTTGTGCTGTGTTTGTTTGCTTTTTTTTCCGCATGGGTCCACCCCAGCGCAGGTGGTGACGAGAGCTCACCCACTCGCCCCACAGCTGTGGGTTGCTCATGAAGCCCAAGCAACACGCTGGAACTTAGCAGCAAGGCGAGCAGCAAAGCCTCTCTCCAGGCCCATGTTTGCTGAACCAAAAGCGTTCTCCATCAGCAAGGTGCGGGAGAGAACTTCATTAGTTGTTGGTTTTATTTATGTATGTATTTTGGTAGTGATCTGATCTCCTGCTTAATGAGCCTCCCCCCAGGCACACGGAAAACGTTATCACCAGTCCCATTTTTCACTCACTCAATCTCTAATCCAGCACTGCACTGTCTTGTTATTAGCAGGAAAAACAACAACAACAACTATGTATATCATGTAGATCAGAGCCAGAAAAGAAAGGAACAAATGTCAAGGGTTTGAAGAAGCAATTCAAACCCAGCTTCATTTCATCTCTGTCACTCTCTCCTGACTCTGTCACGCAACAGCCGCCTGCTAGCATATTTCCCTCCAGTAAAAATGACATTTTTGCTTTCTTTATAATAGTTTAATATTAATAGGGAGGGGAGCTAAATTGTTGACACTGCAACCAAAATACCATACTGCAAATTGAGGTATTTGGTATGAAACTCAAGACCTTCTGCATTAAGCTCTCTCACAGTGACCTGACATAAACTGGCAACTGGCAGCCGTCTGCTTTTGGCAGCTTGGCATATTTGGTCATTTATTGGGTGCATGTGAAGATCAAATGGGTTAAGATTCTTCTCCTTAAACAGCAGGGAAAAGAACATCAAAAAGGTGTAAATTTCATTTCCCCAGTTTTGATTAAGTCAAGCATGAAATGAAATGTAATACTCTCAAGTGGCAAGGGTTTATACTATTGATGTTGTTACTTCTGCTTCACAAAGCCCAATCAGCCGACAGCGAGTTGAACAAGCTAACAGAGTTTTAGGGTGGCCAGATGGAGGGTTTTTACCATGGTTGAAAAGACAGCTTAGTGCTTGCCTCTTCAAGCCAAGTCAATGCCAACTGTGTGAAATCCTGGCCATTCTACCCCTTCTTCTTTTTTTTTTTTCCCCTTCCCTCTTCTCAATGCTGGTGGCTAGCACCATACAGGCCTGATAAAAAGCAATCCCTTCAGCAAAACAATGTGTTGAATGAATATTTTTTGTCAGAAGTGTTGTTTATCTTCCCCCAAAGTGCAGACATTTCTGAATTCATGATGCAGACCAATCTCATTACGGTATTTAAGCAAATGAGAAAATACATTGCATTTAAATGTTATCTGAAAGGAGGCCTTTGCAAGAATTCGGTAGTTTCTCTGAGATTAAAATGATAACATTATTTGTTTTCAATAGTATGGCGAAGCACTTGTACCTTGAATTGTACCTTATTCATCCATTAAGGGAAACCAGAGTTAATTCAGAACACTGTGAGATGTACATTGAGAAATTCTTTAGATCTAGATACAAAAGTAACAGGTCTTAAATTGAGTGTGGTCTTACTTCGTTAGGAAATTTGTCCTTTTTTTATAGGTGCTTTTTCAGGCCCCTTGTTCCCACTACATTCTGAAATTTAATGCTCTTGCCACTATACAGCTGGACTAGAATAGAGTGGCTTTAGTAAAGACTTAATAGAATCTTTAATGCTTCTAACAATCCACTCCCATTGAACTGCATTAAGTAGATATTATGGAAGGACAAAGAGCTAAATAGCTCAACATCAACCTCATTAGGCATGCAGGCAGGCCTTGAACCATTTTATGGGCAAGCCTATTGTGAGTACACTCACCAGGTTAGCTTTAAATTGCAAATGATACCCTGAAAGGGGAAGAGAAGTTTTGGAGAATGGCCTCACAGAAAGAAAATCATTTTAGGCTATAAGAAAATGAAAGGCATTGTTAAAATTGCTCTGACCGTAGCAAATGAAATACATCATGGACTTGAGAGGCTGAATGCTACACTTGAGGGTTTTTTGTTGGCCTTTTTTTTTTTTTTTTTTGTCCATTTAGGAATGTGGTGTACAGCAGAATATAAACAATATACAATCTGTAAGACTTAATAAGGGTGGCTCAACATACTATCCTTTGTCTGAAGTTAAACAAATGATAAGAGCACAATAATTAAGTGGAGGGAGAAAGACAAAAAACATTCCTTTTGAATAAAAGGCAAAGTGTGGAGAATGTTATGTATAAAAACTCTCCAGCATTGCACTTCTTAATCAATAAGGATTCATTTAGTCTTGTCACTTCTGTGTTCAAAAATATTTATATTTACAAAAAAAAAAAAAAGTCTCTCAAGAATTGTTTGCAACTGCAAAGTGCTTTAACAACTGACATTATGATGCTGCAAGTCTGGGAACATATTCCCAAGCAGAGCCCTTCTCTGTCACCTTAGTGGATGAATAATTGTGCCTTTGCATATTCCTTGTCATAAATGGCAGGAATGAAGGGACCCTAAGGACCGCACTGGCAGGATTGGTGCTGTACAAGCAGAGTAAATTAAAACAAGGATTAGAGCAAGTATGATTGGGGATGACAAGCAGGGCAGTTGTCGCCACACAATGTGCCTTTTTGCCCATATGGTCTGTACCAAGCTTACACAGCACAAACCCTCTAATGTGGATGCTTATTAAAGCATTCCTTCTTGATCAGGACATAAAGTCCTTAAAGCTTCATGTCATAGGAGAAAAACAGTGTTTCTTTCACAACTCAGGCAGCAGCCTCAAGCACTATTATTTATGAAGTTTTACATGCAACTGCCCAATCTTACTTTTCATTAGATTAATATACAAGAAAGCCCACAAATGTGAAAAATTGAGGTTGCAGTCTGTAATCATAGTTATGCATTGTATAGGTTATTAAATGTGAAAGCGAATTAACTGACAACTCTATTTTAAATAAAAAGCAGACATATGAGATATTTCAAAACTTCCTCCCAAAGTATGGATTTGCAGTACACACAGAATTTGGGCAATTTTTAACTACCTTTAAGTAGATAATGAAGATATGAAAGAAGGTCAAAACAACATGAGATTCATGCTAGGGAAATATTTGAGTGATCATATATGTATTATTATGAACAAGACAGAAGAGTAGGGCAGCTTTCTTATAGCTGACAGGAGCAGAAAAGAGCAATTTTGTCGCTGAACCCTTGTGTTATCTCACATGACACACGTCATTTTCTGTGCCTCAGTTCCTCATCTGTAAAATTGTAACAATTACACAGTATAAGTATATTAAATGTTACAATGATACCAAAAGCATATACATATTAGTCTTTTTTTACTGTTTATTTTCTTTTTTACCCAAAGATCACGCCACTGGTCTTGATTTACAGAAGGATATCTAGATTCCACACATGCCCAGGAACAATTTAAAGTCCCAGAGAAGAGTTTTGCCTATAGCAAGATAGTATTATGATGATGCTTTCTCAGTCATGCAATAAGCTACTCAGCTAGTGGCAAGAAAACAGAAGTGAAAGACCTTTTATTTAAATTTTGTTCCTCTGTGATCCATAATACAGCTCTATCTGACCACAAAGCAACAACAGATTTAGAGTATTTCTTCCAGCTCGATCTGTTTCTCAGCCAGAACAGCCAGTTCTGCAGTAGTAATGAACTTAGGAAAGCTCCTCTGTGGAGTAGCATGCAAAACACAGCATTAAACAGGAACCAGCAAAAACATTGGCAGTTAGAACATTATAGGCACCTTCAGGAATCATCCAAGAGTTCCTGCTAAACTAGACAGAGGTTTCTTATAGAAAGCCTGAGGCCTTTTGGTAAGGGTCTCACAGTCTGAAGCAGAGTCTACTAAATTGTCCTTGATGATTATAGCTCCTCCCAAGCTTGAGCCACTAGCACAGAAAATATTTATATAGGTTAGATTATTACTTGCTATCACTCCTACTTTTGGATGCTGGGGTCTACCTCCAGAGTAGTGGGATTGTTCCTCAAAGCCAAGCCCTCCTTGTGCTTTGTCAATTCAATAAAATGAGTAAGAAAACTTTCACTGTATCATAATAGCCAACATTCCCCACCTATCAGTAAGCCTTGGCTGCTGCAGAACAGAGCAAGCTCCATGGATCCACTACAGCTCTCTCCTTTAGCAGGTGCCAACTCTGAACCTTTGTCAACAAATACAGTCCCAAATAAGCATATTTATAAGAAGTTCTTTGGTCAACTTTGATAAGTCTCGTTGTCTAGTTATGTTGACATAAAAGATGTCCAATGCTGACAGTGTAAGATGAGACCATTTAGCAATAACGTGTCAAAGATCAGAAAAGAAATTATTTAGAAGAAAGTCCAAGACACCTTCTTCCCATGGAAACAGCTATCTGAATTTCAGCTATCTGAGATTTGGCCATTATGCTCCACATAACATGCCTGAGGCATCCAAGAACTGCATGCATTTGAACTCTTTCTGAATCCACTTGTCAACCTCTTTTTGGCTTGGCTTATTTGCAGACAGTAAGCTGAGCATCATATGTGACAATGGTCAAGCCTAGAAAGTAGAGTTTAACAACTGTTGCTTCACGTGGCTATCTAAGGTTCCACTATATGTATTTGCTTTTAGTAATTTAACTTTTGAAATGAGCGTTTTTTTACTTTCTTAGTAACATCCTCTGTAAAAAATATAGCTTCTGAGGAACAGCTAAAATCCCTGAGTCTTTCATGTGAGCAGGCAGGTGAGAGCTACAATTATGATTTCCATCTCACTGACAAACAGAAATTAGAAAGGGGCTGAACAAGTACGTTTAGTTACTGGCATAAAAGCTGAGCAAACGGTAATCAGGAATGAGTCACATTAATAAGCCTACTTGAGTACAAAACTTGTCTGAAAGCTAAAAAGGGCTGTTTATCCATTGAGATAAGGATCCTCTGAAGAGTGAACCTGAAAACCAGAATAGATAGTACATAAAGAAAAGGTATAGCATATTGGGTTTTTAGTGTACTAATAACGATGTTTTATTGCAACAGTTCCTAAATCCTATATATACATATATTTTTAATGCAGAACTTCAAGCTGGCAAAGAACAAGCTGAAAGATACAGCTAGCGGCACTTAAGTGATATAGGCTGCTCACCTGCTTGGTCATTTGTAGTCCTTCCTATCTTTAACTTACAAGCATCTTAGACTACGTGTCTTCCCTGAAAGAATCCTGCAGTTTCTCTTGGGATATAACTACTGGTACAAGTACTGAAAAGGTTATCACAATAACCTACATGTTAACTTTGCTCAGCACCTAAAAACCATAGGCAGATGTGCTAGAAAACTTGTAAGATTAACAGATGCTACTATATTTACCTCATCTTCTAAATCCCGAAATCTTTGAACTATTAGCTTTCTTGTTTTAAGAGCCATTTGACTTATATTACACTGCATCAATCACAGATTGCATTCAAAATTCTTAAGGTTTCAAGGGACAGTAAACCCCGGCTTGGCTAGCCATCATTTGGATGGATGTATTCATATTTATTAGGATGGCTGGAGGCCTCTTGGTGCATGCATAACTTTTGCTAGACACTAAAACAAATTAGAAAATGCAAGGTATGCCATGCTATGGGTACCAGGGACACTTGCATCACTAGCCATGAACATATTTCATGTCTCTATTTCATCTACTCCACAGTGAGATTTGGGCATTAATCTCCAGGAGCATGGTTACAGAAGAGAGTGGCCCAGTAGTTAAAGCATCAAGCCTAAGATTTGGGACAAATCAAATCCCTATTCTATGAGAATCTCTTGATCATTTTGGTTGAGATACTCAAATGTATTTAGAAACCATACTCCTGTCATGCTCCTAACTCTCAACAAAAATAAGTAAGACTACTACATTTTTGTAAGAAACGTATTAAGCACCTAAATATCTTTGAGGATCAGTACTTGAGGCTCTCTGTGCCCCAGCTCCCTGACTGTCAAACAAGGACGACTGCATTGCCCTACTGGGCAGGGATATTCTGAGAGTAAATGCCTTACAGACTTGGAAGCCTCAAGGTTACAGATACAGGGCCCAGATAAGGACGGTAAATATGCCAGTTTAAAGAAACATGGTTTAGTATAATTCTGTTTCTATATTAATATGGTTGAAAGGGAAACAGCTTCTTAAAAATGCTAAGTTGAAAGCATTTTTTTCTTACTTAAGAGAGATCTGAAGGCAAATCTTGTGCAAGTCTGGGCTTTTATTTCAAAAACTCTGTAAACACCGATATGATCATTATTTTAAGCATGATTAAAAAAATTCCTTCTAATATTCTTGAAAGTTCTTTCAGAAAGAACAGGAATAAGCAGATTTTTAACTGGAATATTTTAGACAGCTACTGAAGCTTTCAAAATGTGTACAATTTCCTCTCTGTTTATATAGGGAATTATTGAGAAGCCATGAAGAGAGATTCAATGAAGTAAATGTGAAGGACTTCTTACTTCAGTCTTCTCAGTTAAATTCTAGATTGAGGCTACAAAATTAAATCAATAGATTAGACACTCGAGGATATTTCATATGAAGTGGCTTCTGCTCAGTCTGATCTAATCTACACTGAAATGTAAAACAATCAGTCTCTAAGAACTTTAAAGTATCACCAGCTTCATTGACTTCATATTACTTAACACTTTAAATGTATTTGAGAATAAGCCAGGAGAAATTCTGTGAAAGGAGGACATCAGGCTTAATGGCAAGGTGATAGCACAGTACAAACCTTTAAAGTAATTATTACTGCTCTGATTTGAAAGGCAATTTTCCCCTGCGCTCCTCCCCTGCCATCCATCAAGATTAAATAATATTTTTCAGCAGGCTTCATACCATGTGTACTACATTTCAGACATGTCCAGTTGATGTCCTGAAATTCTTATATCTCCTGATGTCACCATTCCTCTGAAAACAGGTGAGCTATGTATGACTAGAAAAAGCAACACTCCAACTCTGCAAAGGCATGCCTAGGTATGTGGTTAACTTGACACACTGCAAACAGTCCCATAAATCTGAGGATGCCTGTAAGTGTTTGCGGGCTTGGAGCCTAAATGAACATCCACCTACAACTTCCACTATAGTAAGATTGAGTTTAGGGTGGGTGAAGACTGCCAACTGGCTTCCCCCAGGGTCTACCTAGAGACAGAGCCTAGATCCCCAAACACCACTTTTTCATTTAATTAGTAAAGCTTTCATGTGATATTTTGACAGAGAATTGTTCCACCTGTCCTAGCAGAGTTACAAAACATGTATTTCCGTCACTTTGCTTTTCAGCACTTCCACTGACTTAAAACAAACCTTGAGCAATGATGAGCCTTAAGATAAGGGAAAAAACAGAAGACAACTTGAGCACTTTTTTTTTTTTGTGGATGAAGAGAGAGGAAGAGAGAATTAACTGCAGTGTTCAATGATCTTTTTCCACATTAAAGAGAGATAGGATAATTAAAACCTTTTACTGAAATAGCTACTAATATTTTGTAAGTAAAAGTATATATGACATAATAGTAGCTTATTTGTTTCAATGAGGACTGACTGACATGGAAGTTTAGTTTCTCAGTGGAAGTGAAGGTAGCTCCTATCATTATTAAAAGATAAACATGTAGGTACTGAGAAAACTAATTAAATTTTGTTGAGTTATCAGGAAGTCCCTTATGAATATCCTCTGGGGTAGGCTCTAATGTGAAGAGATCTCAATTTTGTGGTTAAATAATTTGAAGAGATTAATTAGTAAAGAATAAGCATTAAAGACAATCATGAGAAGATAAAGGTAACATTTTTTTTATATTTACCAGTTTTATAGCTCAACCTGATGAAAAAGCTTTCATTGCATAAAGCAACTATTATCAAGATAGTTGAATTATTTTTAAGTATTTAATTTATTAGCCATACAGTAAAAATAAAAAAAAAGTCCAAGACGAAAACTTAATTTTAAACCAGATTTGCATACAGGATTAAGCTTCTTCCAGTTCAGGACTACTTTTCAATCTCAAATTGAGAGAACTGATCTTTATCCTGAATTTCTTTTTGTTCCTCTGGAAGTTCAGTTTAATCCAGCTTGCTTAATTTTCACCTTCTCCCTAAACCTTCTAGGCTTGTTACATGATAGCTAAGGATCATTATCCACCCAAGCTGAGGGGGTTTTCCCTTCATTAATTTCTGTAAGAAGATTACCAGTGCTTGTTTGTTGTTGTTTAAGCAAATGATTTCCCTAAGCTCTTTGTTTTTCCAACTGGTTTACACTTTAATGCCCTTGATTGAATTTCAAACAAGAGATCAACTTGACCAACCAACTCTGTTTAGGGGGAGTTAAAAAAAAAAAAAAAAAAAAGAAGGAAGGAAGGACTTCATGTGAACTATTTAAGCAAGAAGAGTGCTTAAAAACTTACTCAACCATTTAGTCAAAGAGATGCATCATAATTAGCATATCATTCATGACTTGTTTAGTTTTTGAAGTCAAGGTGACTTCTCTTGAAGACAAAATTCTCTAATTACAACTGAAGTGTCTGTGTCACCTACTAGTTTTTTTTACTGATTTAGTTCTACATCTTCGCCCTCCCTCTAAACATGTCTTCATTGGAAAGGTGTCAGAATCTTTTGTTCATCTGAAAACGGACGGGTGGAACAAACAATATGAAGATTGGGTATTTACTGTTTGCAGTTTGAATAACATTCTTAGTCATTTTTTAAGGAAGGTATTCAAGAGAATTGACTGATTTAGTCTCACCTGAGCTTTTATGCAACAAATGCAGCATTTAAGCACTCTGGGCCTCTCAATGCATTCTGTATAATATAAATTTGTACATACACACAAGCTAAGTCAGTAAGATACAACATTCTTAGGTAACATACTCAGGAGTAATTATCCTGGTTTAGATGAAATTATACCTATCATTTTTAAATGGGCTAAGCAGCTACCTCAATAAGAAGAGACCATTAGTCAGATTTAATTCCCCACTAACAGTTTGTCTAATAGGTCCAGTTGTGCAATCCATATTCATGCACTGAAGGGTTTTTTTGTGTTTTGGGGGTTTTTTTTGTGTGGGATTGCAACCTACTTCCAAGCAAAGCTGGCAGAATTTGACTATTTCTACAGGGCTACTATAGGTCTGCTTTGTATTTCCTTTGCACAATGTAAATTGCACACTATCAGAAAGTGCAGGTTCTGCAGATCACAGACATAAATGAATACAGATACATAAACATTGCCCAGAGTTACATACGTGTTCCCAAGTTGGCTATTTTCCAAAAGCTGGTTTGCTTTTCCTACTGCAGGGCATGTGGTAGTATTCTGAAATAGCTACTCTAGATCAAAATACGTATTAAAATTGAGCTCTTTAGTTGCGTTCTAGGACTAAAATTCTATAGAGCATAAAAAGTGTAACCAATAACCATTTGAAAATCAGAATATTTGCCACAGGATTAAAGTGACCATTGCCAAGTGAGCACCACTCTAGATTTGCCCTAGACCCCGACTAAGATGTGACTTGTCAGCCAGTCTCTCACCTGTTCCCCTTCCCAGGAACCCCACCTGTTTTACTGTGAGAGCAATTGAACAGACACCAGGGGCCCTGGGAGCACATTCCCCTCTTACTTACAGAGATAAAACTTTTTTTATATAAACTGCACAGGAAGAAATTATTTAAAACAAACAAACACCAACCCCCCCCCCCCCAAAACCCAAACCCGCCAACACACCACACTGTGAACATCAAGAAATGAAAATACAAAAAAGCCTAAAAATCAATATAACTTAATTCATAAGACTGAAAATACAATTATGATGCTTAGAAGCTTGCAGACCCCTCCAAGAGCAGCATTGTCTCTAGCCAGATTGCACCACACCTAAGGAAGTACCAAGAAAGCACTGTACACAGAGAGGCAACTTCAGCTGCTGCCTGACAGTGCAAAGGGATCAGTACCCACAAACACTTAGGGAAGAAACTGACAACTCTATAAAGCCTGGATCTTAATGGAATGGGAATTTTGCACCAGCTAAAATGGTGACATGAAAGAAAAAAATAATAAAGTCAATGCAAGTGCTAGTCACTGTAAAATTATAAAACCAAGCAAAGATAGGGAATGAAATTACTATTAATAGTAAGTGGTCTAAACTGACAGGTGAAACGTATTGTTAATACACAATACAGAAGTTCAAGGGCTGGTAAGCGTGCACCCTAAGCAAGCCTCGTGGTCATGATTCTCCTCTGTGAGTAACCTTATACACTGGCTACTTTACATTCCACTGTGGTCTATGCCAGCTAAGTACCTTGGAAACTTTGAGAATATGACGTTATATAAAGTAATTGTTATGAGGGCGTATTAAAATGGGAAGCCCATCTATTTTAACTTTACTAGCAACAAACGATACTAGTGGATTCAACCATGTCATGCTATTAGCATGCTATGAAAACTATCACCGACGTAGATGTTATCCTGCATGAGATTTCCTCTCCTTTTTTGTAAATAAAGAATATCACTATATTTCTGTACTTTGATGTCACAAGGTAGATCAATAAACAGGTAATCATTAGTTAAAACGCAGGATACTCAATCATGAGCATTAAGTTATTGATTTGATATTTATCCTGCCACAAGTGCCTTCTTGTTAAGTGTTTCAATAATCTAATTTTAAAATTTTTTATTCTTCAGGATCCCTGGATTCTGACAGACCCTTGTGTATATCCAGCAACTTGTAACAATGCCACACTAACATAACCAGGAGATGAATGATAGCTGTTCTGATTTTGAGAGTTGGAGATAAAATTATACTAGCCTATTTCTAAAGCAAGTAGACTTTAGAAACAACGACTTTCTGCATATCAAAATTCAGTACTAAAATGAATAATTAAAAGAAACATGGTGTAATCCATTCTAATCAGTGTCTTCTAATTAATCCACTTTAAAAATTGCATTCAAACCATACATACGTATATACTTGCAACTGGTATATAGACAGCATCTATACTGTATTGAAAAACTAAAATAATCTTACTTAATTTAGGAACAGGATACACCAATAAAATTAACTTCATAATGATGTATAGCATTTTAACAAAGGAATGTTGTCACTTAAAGTAATATCCACATTTTAATGTATCTCTTCCCGATCTCACCTCCTACTGTCAACACCATCAATTTCAGCAGTGCTCCTTCCCCTATCTCTTTCAACATCAAAATGCGGTCCTTCCAGTATCATTATTATCAACCTGAGCAAACTAAATGTGAAAAGGTGCCACTAATAGGACAGCTTTTGACATCACATCTTGAACCAGAATAAGCAAACAGGCAAGTCAAATCTTCAGGGTCAAGCTTTGAAGTCAATTTTCTGACCTGGGAAATCATGTTCTGTGACAGTGATGACAAACGGTGAACACATGCCTTGTATAAATATGTCTATGAATGTTGCCTTACAAATATTCACAGTCACCATCTCGCTGTAGCCAACTAGGAAAAGAAAGACGGGAAGTTTATACTTTGAACATCCACTGTTTGACACACTGCTTTAACAAAAAAACCCCAAGTTTAAAATTGGCTTCTTTTCTTAAGTAGAGGTAAAAAAAAAAAAAAGAGGTAATAAAAAAAAGCACACATACACCTAATTTTCAATTAACCTTTGATATCTAAACAGATCCAGAGAACAACTTAATGTATACAGTGCAAACATTTTGCTATTTGGACTCCCATGCCTAAAGCACTCTCTAGCAAAGCTTTCGAGGCACAGGACTGAAAAGTCATTGTTTATTGATTTCAAAATCTAACAGACTAATTATATATTTGTAGATGACTTGACAGATTTACAAAACTGCTATATGATTTTATAATGGAACATGCTCATGTTAATCTCCATCTATGGAGATAGCTAGAGGGGGCTGACCTTTATCTCATATTTAAAACACAAGCAATAACTGAAATTCATTTTCAATTTATTTTCCAATCATATAAAAGGAGGGGGAAAAGATTACTTTATTGAATCTTTTTAGCTGGTAAAAGGTTGGAGACACACAGTCTTGATGCCTTCCAAGGAGCTACAGGAATGGTCTATAGGGAACAGACTTAATCGAATAAACTAATCTTTGCTGTGGAGATTAAGTAGATGGCTACAGCAGTAGAGTAACAGCAGAATGCAAAGTATCAGCGGCACCATCAGCTGCTTTAAAGGTGCTGTAGGCAGTAGGAGAGCTTCCCTGTTGGGTCCACCCTACTGATCCTGCAAATTTGGTAAACTTCATGGAAATTTAATAATGCTGCTGCATTGTGTTTGCCTGCTGAGCAAACAGCCTGGTGCTGCAAGGCACATATGTGATAATTTACAAGGGTTTTTTGGAAGATACAGGAACTGCTGCTACTCAAGCCTGGGGCCTTTAAGCTGAAGAGAGCATATACAGTGTACATCCTCAAGGTAAATAGTATCTAGAGGTAAGGATGTGTTTCAAAGCAGTTCCTGACAGTTGGTAAAGTGCCTTACTTTGTAAGCACATCTTTTCAAACAGTCTTTGATTCCCTATGCCAATACACACGCGAAGAACTGAATTAGGCTGGGCTAGAATCTGTCATGATATATGACTAACAGAGTTCTGCACTTTTATGTTGGCTTAAATAAAATCTAGTTATTTTGTTGGGTTTCTTGTTCATCCTGTCTCTTCCATTTAGCACTCCGAGTTGGAAGTCCTGACTAATTATGGACTACACATTTCTGAGGAAATGGCAGAGATGGCACCCTCTCCCTGCAGAAAGGATATTTTTATTATGGCTTAGAAGCAATCCAAAACACACACACTGTTCCCTGCACTTTAGGCCTGGCAATGAAAAGGGAAGCAAATCAGAGTAGGAATGATCCAGGTTTCAACGTATACAATGAACTTATTTAATAATAATAAAAAGAAACATTTCAAAAACAATTACTGCTGCCTTTGGATCCTGTAACTTGAAAGAAAACCGCAGCCTCTCTGTTCATTCCAGCAGCTTACAGTTCACAGGGTAAGCAGCACTCGTCAATATGAATCAGCTGTGAAATGCAGGGCTATGCTAGGACTTCAGTTTAAATTGGCCATCTCTGCAATATTGTTATTACAGTTAATAAAAACTCTTGCCTAACACTTTGACCACAGACCAGTGGAGCCGGGGTGGAGTGGGGCTGGGGAAAGGGTACATGCCAGGGGGCAACGCTTAATGTAAAAAGTACTTGAAGTAAGCTGGTACTGTGAGTTACTTCTGGAGGTGACAGTCTTGCTCAAATATTGATTCCCAACGTGACAGAGAATGTGAAAGGGATTGTAGATGAATTTCCAGTGTGCTTCAACAGCATTTTAGCAATAATAAGCAACTAGTGAGGGTAGAAGTTCTCTTCCTCTTTGTCAACAAGATAGGGGCTATCAATGGGCAAATGATAAACCAGAAAAGTAAAAACATTTACTTTTTTTTTTTTTATTTCCACTTTTTCCTTCAGGACAGAAATCAGAATTCTTCCTATGGCTCCCCTGCCAGCAGTGTCACACATGAACTGCTCTAGCTAGATGCATCTATGTTTACCTCTGTCTTACTGAACTCTCTCCCATCCTAACTCTTTTTTTTTAACAATCAGATTATTTTGGACTACATATAGAGGATAATTACAATGATTATTATTATAATATGCTACAGTTATAGCACATGTCAGTGTGCAGGAAGGCTGTAGTACCTGCAGGGAAACGATCACAGTAGGGCCTTTAATACAGAAGACCAAAATGCACCAGCATCTATCTTGTCTCTCAGCCTCCCCAGGCAGTCTGAAGGGGGGCGATGGGGAATAAAGCCAGTCAAATGCTACCACCAGCCTTCCCCTCTCTGTATGGTGTGCAGCCACCTGGGCACAAACCGAGATCATGGAGCAGACTGTCAGAATAAATACACAGTTTGTCCTGAAGCAACATCCCACTGTAGAGAAAAAAACTGACTTCTCAAAGACTGAGAAAATCCAACAGCCTTCTGAAAACAAAGAATGGGTTCTGGTAGACAACCTCCCACCAAATTAAAACACTGTTGATCCAATACACCCTGAACCGCTTACAAGCTGTGTTTGAGACTGAAAACTTTTGGTGTGTCAAGGCAGAGCCCATTCCGAATTGAAGTTTTGCTGTCAAGCTCTTTGGAGGCATAACTGGTGTAGTCCCATCATCTCTGCTCCTGCCTCCACAGCACTAAACGATCTCAAAAACGTCAGCATTTCATACTCAGAGAGGAAAACAAAGAAGCAACGTATTAATGGAGGGGGTCAGACTATGCTTCCCAGAGGACAGATAGAAAAGGCAAAGCCATGAAGAGGACTGTGAGGACAGGTAAAGCCCGTGCCCTAGGAAGCAGCAAACCAGAGTTCAAACACAGAAAAGTCAACTCCATTAAGATAAATCTGTGGAGTACCGGTCTACATGCCAGAAACAGAACTGCAGCAAAGCAGCTCAGCTCATCGAGAGTACGTTTGCATGGCAGTCAAAGGGGTAACTGAGGCATGCTTAGCTAAACCAGAGCCTGCTTTACACTTGCCTGCTCCAGGGCAGCCCATGGATGAGCTGCAGCACACAGAGCTCAGTGCTCTCTCAGGTTAGTGCATTTTGTAACCCGCACCTCACACCAAAATAGCTGGATTGCTACCAGTCCTTCAGCTACTGATCCATATCTTACTCAGCCATGTCTAAATAGGCTGCAGTCACCTCTTTGACATCATTGTGGACATAGCCTTTATGGCAGAAAGCAAGCAGAAAGATATGCAATAACAAATTAATACTAAAAGCCAAGCTGTCTTCCATGCCACAAAACAAGCAAAAGAATAAATGTTAGAAAGGGCTGGCAGGTATATTTCCAGTGGGAATGGAGCAAAAATTGTCTATGCTTCTTCCAAGAAACTCTAGCCATGCTGAGTAGTTGGTGTTCATTAAATAGGTTCTTTTGACCAATTTTTGTTACCTCATCAATATTTTTCTTTATTAGAAATTAGGATTAGCTATAACCTACTGAGATAATGGTTTTCTATGCTGATGACAATGTGATCACTGTGTGAGTTAAATGACCTCTGCCCCTTGCCCCAACGAGTTATGTAATAAAAGAACACATTTAAGAGACAATTATTAGGTTAATTTACTTACTTGAATGCAGGACATTGATGCTGAGCTCCTGTTATTAGACCTACCTCCAGGTAATAACAATGCAAGTGAAATAAGAAAGAAGCTAGTTGGTGAACATTGCACTGGAAAACTTGAAGTTCCTATTATTAAAGGGGGAAAGCGTCAGTATAATTTAAAAAAAAAAAGAAAAAAAGAAAAAATCATTAAACAACACAAAGCTATCAAAGAAAATTCTGTTGAAGTAGAAGAATTAAAAAATAAGAAATCAAGAATGCGAAACTAGTGGTCATGTGTGGTAAGAAAACACTACTTCTGGAAAACATGTGCAGATTAAGTAGCTAATTGTCACTTGTACTGCAGCAGCACCCAAGAGTTTACTGTCCCAGGAAGCATACAGCCAGTTAAGAGACAGTGAGCCTTTACACAGTGTGCAATCTAAGGAGGTAAAGAGCAAAACTGTCCTTGTTCAAACTCTCAGAAGCATCCATGTCACAGCAGGGACCTCACACCAAAAATCTGAGTCCCAGTCTTTAAACTAAGCAAAGTGATGCACAAAAAGAGAACTGGAGAAAGTACAACATCTAGCATGGTGTGGAGCTGACAGTTTCTGATTTAGAAGGCAGGAATAGTGACATATCATCTGAAAGCACAAGTAGAGTTATTAGGTGTGGAAAAGCTCCCATTTCAAACCCAGAGGTGTCAGTGCTCCTAGCCGTGCCCACACACCTCACCGCTGGCGAATGGGGCAGCAGGTGGACTGGTGGAGGAACTTGCTGCCTCTCATGGCCTACAGACACCATCAGAGCTGGACAAAGGCTTCACTCCTGCCACTGGTCCTTTGCACTCTGACAGTAGAGGCCCCCAGTGCTTGCACCCCTTCACTGCCAGATGTCTGAGCATGTAAGCACATGATACTCCCCTGAGCCATCAGAGCTATGCCGCATTACATGTGTCTACCTAAACTAACGCTTCCTTCAAAGCACAAGAACCAGAGGATGTCCCCAGTTTACTGCTGGGGAAGGATACTAATGGCATAATAGCATAGCATAAGCCAAGTACAGAAGCAGCAGCCAAAATTTTCCTGCTAGAAGAACCTCTTCATGCACCTATGCACTCCTGTAGTCACTCCTTCCCATACACTGTCCCTCTATCACCTCTGTATACAAATAATTTTCTATTTAAGAACAGAAATAAAAATATGACTGACTGAACCACCATACCCACATACACTCCCAGATCTCTATAGCACTGTGACAAGGTTTCTAGCTGCTGTCACTATCTGTTTATTGTCAGTGAAAGAGCAACGGATTGCTCTTGCTTTCTGCTGATGGCCTTCTATCCCCCAGGGAAGAAAGCATAGACTAATCTGGAAGATTAGCAGGCTACGGACCAGGCAATCACAAGCTCCCACCCTGTCTGTAGCACACTTGGACCAACAGCTTGCCCGGCAGGGAATTCTGATCCCACACATCTTCTGTCAGGCCCTGAAAAGTCAAATCCCACGGAGGCAAAGATCTGCACTTTTGTCATGGTGACAAGCAGCATACATCTCATCCTGAGCAATCCCACGCTGCTAGCTAGGTTGAAACAAATGGATGCAATTTTTCTCAAAGTGCCCCAAAAATCTCTAAGTCCATTTACTTCTATTCAATGCAAAAGTCATACCTGGTTCTGCAGAGCAGGGCACATCCTTCCAATAGGCATGTTTCCATCTTGCCCCAAGCATACAAGCAAGATAGTGCTATGCTCAAGCTGGGAGAGCAGTATAACCCTGCTGACACTGCTCTTGAATCAGCCAGCAATGATCAAAGCTCACTCTCCTCACCAGAACAGTGCTATTTTCAGAATCTTTGGCCATAAAGAAGACTTAGCAGACTCACCTGTAATGTAAAGCTCTAACTGTGAACCAACAGGACATTCTGATTACTTGTAACTCTTCGGTATACTGGGAAACCCAAGTTGCTTTATGAAGCAAGAATGTGCTTTACTGGCACAACTGGTGGCCGGTGCATTGCTCTGTGCTGAGAATATGGAATTTGAATATTCCCATTTCCACTCTGCCAGGCTGGTGCTCTGTGCTCTTGAACAGATCTCCTCATCCCTTTATCTGCCTTGGATGTAAAGATGTTGGGGGCATGAACCATCTCCTTACATCTGGCAGACAGAACAATGAAATCCCAAATTCAGAAATAATATGTTGATGGTTACCTTAGAAGCTTTTTTTTTTTTTTTACCTTAAATTGTAATATTGCCAATTGTTTTAGTATCTTTGGGATTCTCTCTGTCACCCTAGTATTTGCTCTGGTAAGAAACATGGAGTGCAGTCCAGGTCCCATTGATGACTATGATAAAACTCTAACTGAAAAAAGTCACAACACAATTTGAAATGTTCATTACCACTACCAAAAAGAAAAGAGAAGCCACAATAAAAACTAACCTGCGTAAATTTGAACTCTGTAGATAATAAACTTCACCCCCCAAAATTTCCCTGTTTTTATAATTTAGAAATATTTGCTCCTTTTACTAAGGCACCAAAATAATTGCAAGTATTACTTTAGAAATGCATCTGTTACTATTAGTTTAAGATTTTGTTTGTTCTAAGCTATAAATATAATTTAAAGAAATTGATATAAACATATAAACTCATTTTACACTAGAATTATTACATTTTTAATGCGTAGGAAAAAAGCCTTAACTCTATATTCATGTTCTATATATAATATTTAATTTTTGATCTGCAAATTCTGAAGAGGCAAAAGAGTAACACAATGAATACTTAAAGAACATCTGAGTCTGCACAGAGGTTTTTTTTGTACTATTTTAGCCCTTCAACAGGTATTAGTTTAAGTGGGTTTTACTGTCTATTTTATAGACATTCCAGTAGAAAATGAAACATTTAAATATGCAAGCTTTAGCTAATCCTCCAACACACAGCCTATAGACTTGGTAGGATTATCCCTTATTATAACGCTGTTAGAACTGATACAAAATTGCAGTTTGAGATTAAACACAAGAATTTCTAAAAATGCATCTCTCTGCCTTTTCCATTTTAGCCTTTAAAAAATCTACTATTTTGAAGCATTTCTTTAAGACTCTTAAACAATAATTTGTGTAGAATTCTAACATTTGTATAATGGTACAACATTACTTTATGCAGTAAGCACTGTACCTAACACTTAAAGTTAGCATTTTTCCCATCAATCTAATGTAGCATTCAAGACATTGAGGTAAACAGTGGAATATTTGAATATATTTTCAGATTTGTTAGAGCAACCATCATATGCTGCAACAGTATTTTATTGTTTTCATTTAAACATTTTAGAGCTGTTATATTATTAAAAGCCTCCTCTCCTTCCCTGTCATTTACTGCTAAATTTCTTTTCAAATATAATACTGTTAGTTAGGGATCCACTCCATTGAGGGACCCAAGTTCATTTGCATCCATTGGCTATGCTAAATGCTCAACCTAACAGATGGGAATCTAATTGCAGACCTGTTGTCTGGACATTGTTAACAAATGCAGAAGTAGCAATATACAGGGCTTTTTGGAACTGAATTTGGGCTGGCAGCAGGGGAACTCCAGTTAATTACCAACATCTGAATTTCTTGTTTAATGCAGGCAAAGACAAAAATAGAGGTACTCACACTGAGGAGGACTGAAAACTGATCAGAAAAATCATAGACATTAGATCACCCAAAGCAGCTATTCTGGAAAATTGGGATGAGGGTTCCATGTCCATACACTACAAGAGTCCATTTTTGTGAAGTAGCTTCCATGTGAGAAAATGAAACTACAATTCTAAATACAATCATGTACAGAATATTTAGCTTACAAAGACATTGTCTCTAAAATGATACATAAACTGTAAACATCATACACAGAGGTATTAGTATTAGACTTAACAGAGCTGTAATACGCAAGATTGAGTTTATTTTGTGACTTTGCTTTGAGTCTCAGAAATAGCAGGGACATGAGATTGTTTGCAGAAAGCTTTGAAATTACCAAAACTGTAAATTTTTTGACATTTTGATTGTTAAACAAAGAGGCAGTTGCTCTTGTAGAAAATTATTTCTGCAGCTTTCACCCCACCTCCTCAAAATGGTGAAAGAGAAACAAAGACTATTGCTGTAATGTTTACAAACTACCCAACACACCCCTACATATTTTGTTGTACTGAAAATGAATACCAATTTTCTATGGCGTTACTCTATTCAAATTGCTCTTGTGAGGTTGCCAATTACACATTTCCAAAACTGACTCGACCCTCTCATTGTTTAATAATTTGCTTTTCCTGCAATTATTTTTTTTTTAAGTCAGGGAGCCAGAAACACACCAAGGCCTATATCCATCTCTGTTTCAGTGTTCATGTGCTTTTATGCAAAAGGCCTATCAGGAACCTGGAAAACTATAGTGTTGTAATATGCAAGAAACACCTTTAATCAATTGAATTTTTTTTACTCTTTGTCAGATTACATTTTGATGGGTGACAGGTAATAGAGCCTCATAAAAGAACAATACAGAGTTGGCATTTAACAAATCCAACAGTCTACTAATCATTTCTTTTTCTCAATGACAACACAATGGAAGAAGAAAACCAGGTTGTTTCCATAGAATTAGTAACTGGATGACAAAGATTTCACTGAATGACTGTTAGACAGCAAATGAAGGGCCTGATGCTGACACCCACAATGGTAAATCCACTACTTGCTACCAGTTGATAGTAACTGCACTTGAGCTGTAAAGGCTCTAAAGGTCAACAGGCTGTACATTAATTGACCCTGGATGTGCTGCTTACAACAATTTCACTGCCTTTTTCCTCTTTTCTGGGTTGTTTTATTCTAATAAAATAGATGATAATATTATATGCATATATTTCTGGTTTCAATTAAAGAATAATTGCTGTTCAATCTCACGTCTCACTATTGCACCACTTTTCAGGCATCCATGGTATAGAAAATGACAGACACTTGTTTAAATGACAGAAAAGTGATACCAAGAAGTCATATGATGTTTCAGAAAACGCAGTTATTTTTGATGAATGAGTTTCAGGCTTAAATACTATTTTGAGCTGACTGGAGTGGTTCTGCCAAAGACTATTTGGCAAAACAATCTGATAATTCAGATAAAACACAACAATATTTTGTCATGGTAAAAAAAAAAGCACATACTGGACTTGATCCAAAGCCTTGAGAGTCAATGGAAGCACGCTGTATATCATGCTACATACAGCAAAACCTTCTGTTGTAAGGATTTGTTTCACAATTTAGGATTTGTAGCTCATCAACTCATTGGACCAACTTACAAGAATAGCATAGCCCAAAGAGGTAAGCATCATAAAATTAAAAATCAAATGGAATATTATAAGCAAACATAATTCTCCGTCCGTTTCCTGCTTTATTCACATTACCTTATCTATGAATTTCACAAACATTTTATAACATTCTTTACTGAAAGACATCAGTGGTACCCATTCCAGTTACAGACTGCAATCAGTTAAAATGACATTAAATAAATCTAAAGCATTAGAAAATTAAATGCATATCCACTGTAAAATACAGGTATTGGAGGAGGAAGGGATAAGCTAGACTAGATTCTTAAATAATCATTAAGATTTGTCACTAAAAATATATTTTGTTACCCAACATACTTCATTTAATTGGACTAACCCTGCTTGGTTTTAATGAGCTTTCCTAAGAGCACAGGGAAAATGAACTCTGTCACAATTAAGAGAAATTTTTATTTCTTTGCTCGTGTGGTCGAAGTCCCTATTCTCGGCAGTGCTTTTGCTCTTTCATTTTTATATTTCCTGAATACTTCCTCCTTTTAAAAGTAATCCATTTCTTTATTGCCCCTTTTTGAGCTCAGGCATGCTGCAGACGTTTGAGTGATGAAGATGACGTGGATTGGAGGTGTTTAGCTTTGTAATTTCATCCTTGAATTTTGTGATTACTAACAGGACAACTTTTTTAATTTGCTCTTTTGTCTCGATTCCCCTGGCTGACAATCTGCTCTGTGAGCTAGGCTTTTTAATCAATCACCTAGATAATCAAATGTCACTGGCTATCTGCTCCGTGTAATTACTTTTGCAATTAAAAATCAACCTCAAGTTGCCTCATCTAATTAGAGGGATGGGCAGATTTTCATCGAGATTGATTTTTTAATAAATATTGACTTAAAATGCCATAATCTCATCATATTCTTTCATTTTCTTTGTACCAAAAATCAAACAAATGGAAGAATTAACAAGCAGAAAGATTCATAGGACTTCAAAGGCTTTTGCTAGTTCAGACATACAAAATTGTGCTATACAGAAGCCTAGCTTATCTCAGTCTAATAACACTCAAAAGCTCCTACCTTTTATTAGAAAAAGAACAAAGCAGTTGCACCATTATATATTTCACTTTCTAAATTAGTCCAAATTAAATGAATAAACTCTATACTATAATTACCTGGCCTGCATATGACAATAAATATTGCATAGGTTTTACTGAATTACTCTGTATTTCAAAAATCATTCACTTCAAATAAATAATAATATTGGGAATTCCTTTTTCGCCAACACCTACCCAGAGACTGTGCTTTTATTTTCTTTCCCTAAAGGGGAGTAAATTTGAGGATGTTTTTTATCACTTTGCATTGATAAGACAAACACTACAACATACACTATTTTACAGCAACAATAAATACTGATCCACATGAAAATAAGGTTTGTGGCAAATAGCTGTGTAGAAAAGTAGAAGCAACATCCTAGAAAGAGCTGGAAGATCCTACTTTTATATGTAGCAAAGAAGTACATTTTGAATCTATTCAAATATTGTTAGAACAGCAAAGCAGCCTGGAAGGCATCGCGAGAAATATGTCCTACCTTCTTTTTCCTATTTCTGACATAGACCTATTCACTGTCTGAACACTATGAGCTCATTGAACATAAAGAGGAAGTTTCACTAGCAGCAGTAGCAGTTACTGGTGGTACCAAGACCAGCGTTACACTAGGTGAATCACAAGTCCTTGTGCTTCGGGGAGGCATAACGCTCCCTGGAGTTCCCTGAACTATTAGAGCAGCACATCTCCTTTTGTGCAGCTGCAGACCCACGCTAGGTGGGAGGGACAGTTGCCCACTTCCTTCCCACCGCCTGTGGGAACTGTTAGTACTTGGGGCAGACCTTTTTGTCACAGGGGTGCAGAAATTTTGCCTGCCTTGTTACCACTGCGCTTGGTGTTGCTTTTTGACACTTCTCAGGAACTCACCCATATGTTAAATATACAAAGATACAGATGGCAAGACCAAGCTGTACAGTGACTCATCCACAAAGGAGAAAAATTGTGCCTGTCAACAGTATATGAATATTACATCTTATTTGCTAAAAGAAGTTAGTTTGCTTAATAGTTGTTGATGACCCCAAGATAAGCTCTTTAATGCATACATGTACCTCAGTCATCCAGATCTCTACGAAGTAGTTATTACTGTTTTAAATGAATGAACAGACTCTAAATGTGTGACCCTATTCAAGACTATAATGATGGAACAGGATACCGTAATTACAGTTACTGGATGAGAATGCCATACTTATACTGCAACCCGGTACAGTATACAGTATTTCCACTAGAAACATTAGCAACTAAAGAGCACTTCACAATACCTGTTGAGATACTCATTAACCTCTGATTTGCTATCAATAAGAATATATAATTAAGAAATGCTTTCAACAGACATACTCACAAGGTATTTTCCACTGTAACACAGAGGCCTGAACTACAATACTCTTCTCAAGTGAAACACTCAGCCCCTTGTTCCCTCCCGTTGAGGGTGAGACACCCTAAACCAAGACACAAAACCCACCAGATTCTGAAGGGTATAGAGTGGAGGAAAGAATACAATCGCATCTGTTTTAGATTAACTGCACCAAGTCCCTAACTATTAAAGTAGTGCTATGAGTCTGATAACAATATCACAAGTGCTTTCTTGTGAATAACAATGCTGTGTTTGTGTCAGGCAAAACAGCACTGGCAGCTATGTTGCCCATATATTGCCAGTATATTTACTTTTGTTGGCTGCAAAACAAAAATAAAAGTAATTACAGCTGGGAAAAAAAAACCTCCACACAACATACTGAATCCTGTGATGTGAATTAGAGATATGCTGAGCACATGCTAGCCAAACTGGCTCCTTGTCAGTGGTCAGGAAGCTTTACACTGGATCAGCCACCTTGAAATCATTTCCCAGCGTTTCTGTCCAGAGGGACTTAGTTCCTGTTCCTTCCTGCTGTGACCATGGAAAAGAAGTCATACGTGGCACCTGTGGTCTCTTCACCAGTCATGGAATCTTACCCTGCAGAGGCCTAAGGAAGAGGCTAGAGAAAGCTTTGGACAGGGGAAGAGGAGTTTCAGGAGATCTGCAAGCCATTTGCTTCCCTGTTTATTTGGAGAAAGGAATGCAGATACTAATCAGGCTCTTGGGTTCAGTAGCAGATGTGAAAGTTGCATGCAAATATCCCTTCTCTCTTCCCCTTGCTAGCGGTATACATCCTCCACACAAAGGCCATCCATATTTACAAAGACTGCAGTAGGCCTGGAATTAACGTCCTCAGAAAGGATGGGCTGATAAATGCTGTGTGCTCCTGATGGGTGATATTTCAAGATAGGAGCATGCCCCACTATTTCAGGCCTCAAGCCAATTAGTTTCTAATTTTTTTTTCAAAGGGGGGAATCTTGCTACCATCTTCCATTTCAGTTTAAAAACAGAACCAGAAAAACAGCAAAACAACTGCAGCTTCACATATATCCCCTGACTCTATCACTCTTGTGGTAGCTGTACAAATCTGATCAAAATCATGTAAATACCTGAAGTTCTAACTGCATGCAAAAAGAACAGGAAGGACCTGATCAGAAGAAATATTTTTGAATCGGCCAGAACAACAAATCTTATGGAAACGAGATAAATACAATTCCCTGGAAGACTTTTCAAGTGCCTTCTCTTGTGTATCAATATTCTATCCTTTCTCAAAATTCTCCAAGTAGAAAAAGCAGGGCAACATTCAGAAGCATCTGAAAGTTTAGAAAAGTCCCTTTTTCAAAGTGACACAGACTTTAGGTTCATAAGTTCCATTTATTCCTAAGCGTGGAAACAGTCTGAAAACAGACCTGCTGCAGATAAGGACATCTACCCCTGTCAGTTGTGGCCGAGTCAGCTTTTAAACTGAAGCTTGAGCAGCACACGCTATAAGCCTACAGGTATGAAGCCCCATCTTTAGGTAATTTGTTCAGACAGCACATAACTTCACTACAATTATACATGCCCCTATACTGGCACAGCATTCCCATGTGCTTTGTTGTTACCCAGTATGCATTTAATATCTTCAAGCTGAAAGTAAATTCTATGGCATCTCTTCAATGTGTAAAATACAGAAGCAACTCAGATGACTTTTCTAGAATTAATTCACTGGAAATTGCCTAATAATTTGAGAAGATTCATTAAAAAAACCAAAGATATAAAAGTGGCAAGCTTTGATTTTTATCTCTAACAGCAAAGTCCTTGATGAGTTCTTAGTAACGTAGCTTCTTGGTATACTTCAGAGCATTTGGTGTCTCAGAAAAATCATTATTAAAATGTGTTACGTAAAGTACTTACTCTTCTTGCATTTGGTGATAATGCTATAATTTTTCTCAACAAGGCAGCCTTCTAATATAACAAATTTATGGCAAAATAGAAAAGGAAGATTAATAATTGTTTTACATTCTATGGCATAAGATTCCTAGTTATATTAGCATTTTGAGGAGGATTTATTTGGAGATTGAGGATTAATTCCCATGAAATCATTATACGAATTTCAAAATGTCAACTACTTTGATAGAGCTTATGATTTTATCTTCTTATTTTGACAGGCAACTGTGTAAAACAACTTCTGTGTAGAAGCAGCAGAGGAATAAAGCAAGGGTAGGATAAATAAAGACAGAATGATCCTCAGAGGTTTTCCGATCAGCTGTCTTTTTATTCTGATTACTTGTAGGACAGAGCAGTAATAGACATTTTCCTTTGCACAAAATAATAAGAGCAGTACTTATCGCTTGTTGCCTACAGCTAGTGGCAAAAGGAAATTAGAAAAGTCCAATGAAGCTGAGTAGTAATTAATCATCATACAGTGGGGCCTGTCAAATCAGAGGGGTCTTTCCAGCTGATAATGCTGCCCAGCACAATTTAGACTGATAGAAATTAGAATTCTTTTTCCTCTGGCAAAACCCAAAAAGACTAGAGTTAGCACAAACGTGGCCAACTGTGCACTTCAATGACTGCCTGACCCATTTATAGCCGACATCTGCATCAAGTTTAGCTCAGAACAAAATTGAAGGAACACCACTCATTCCTCACGGCAAAAAATAAATAATACCATTCATAACTACTGTGCCTATAGAGTTTAAACAGCATTAAACAGCTGTGTTTTTTAAATGCAAACATTTAAATCTTAGTTAAAAGAGAAAGGAAAAAATTACCTTTTTTTTTTTTCAAAGTCAATTTATTGCTTTTCTCCAATGCACAAGAAGGAAACGCCAAAGTTCACAACAGACCACTCATACCCTTTTCAGGTGAAATAAATAAAGCCTAAGAGTCAGGAGTGTCCTCCCCCTTTTACTGAAAGGCAGTCTCAGCACAGTCGGTGAGCAAGAGTAATTAGGAGATTTGGGGCTTATTTTTTCCCAATGAAGTCGAAGTAGTACTTTGACAGAAACATTATTAAGCCTTGATGAGGAGAAGGCCCGACTTTGAGCTGGCTTGGCCACAAGACACCTTGTGTAACTCAGAGGTCCCTGTAAATGCACCATGCAGGGCCCAGCCTGCTGCCAGGGAGGCCATCCAGGTACGGAGGGGCCAAAAAAAATCAGTCAAGCGCTCTGTGGGCGAGCAGCGAGGAACCACTCAGAGACAAAACTCAGCAAAAGCGACAAATCCTTGGCCCTCCTCCTGCCAGGCGGCTTCGGAGCCCGTTTTTACTCCCCCAGCCCCTTAACCTCTCTGCAGCCAGAGGCACGAAGTTTTTCCGCCGGTGTCTCGACCCTTATCCCAAGAAAGAGAAGCTCAGGCTGAGCAGGAGCGCAGGCCTGGCTGCAGGGCTCCGCCTGTCCCTCCCTCATGGCACCGAGCGGGAGGAGCAGACAGGGGCAGGCCGGGGCTTTGGCCCGGCTTTCCCGTTGGCATGGCGGTAGCAGAAAGGCCTGCTTCGCCTCGTCTTTTTCTGCTGCTTGCCCCTGCAAGTTAACGTTTTCTTTACTTATGGCTGTACCTGTCTGCATTGCAGAGACAGGCACTCAGAGCCTAGAAATGGCGATCGCAGCCCAACTCCCCAGCACTCGGCCACCCGCCCTGAGGCTCTCCTCTCTGATAGAGGTTACAGATTTTCAGCTGAGAACGATGGCCGTCCGGCGGCCCCGAGTGCACTAACAGGCCCTAACCAGGCTCACCTCTGCCCGAGGTGCCAGCGCAGGCCTGGGCTGCACCTGAGCTGTGCTGCAGGAGAGCCCCCCTCCAGCCGGGCCCTGCTTGTGTCCCACTCCTCCACTGAAGGCCACAGGAAAAAAAGGAAGGCTTTCAGGAATGAAAGGCCAAAGAAATTAACAAAACACCTAATTTATAAAATGTTAAGACTCAACTATTTTTGCTGTGGCTCTCTTAAAACCAAGCAAGTTAACATTATTAAAACAAAACATGGCAGAGTAGATGACAAGGACTATCAACTTAAGGAAGAATACCTTTTACATTACATATGGGCATGCGGCCATAAAAATACAAGTATGAGAAAATGACAGGAGCTATCAGACACTGTTAGCTAAAACTATGTGTTACGCTGCTATAGAAAGAGCAGGGAAAGTTTTACACAGACACAAAGAAGGGCCCAATTTATTAGGGTTCACATTTGAATAATATGGCTGTATTTCTTCCTTTTCTTCATGGAAGGAAGGGATTCCATATTGTTACGGAAACTGTGCATGCATGGGTACCTCTCTGAGAAACTGTCTTTGTGAACATAAAGGCTCTATAAATCTGATTCTGTGTATCTCAACTTTGAGGGAGTAGAGGGGAACACAGTATGTGCAGATAACAAAATTAACATCTGAAAAACACATTGTTTTCCTTTCATCTGAGGTATAACACAGATTCATTAGGAGATCTACATGCTTCTGTACTTTTCCCCTTAATATTAGAATGAATAAGTGCTATTTACATATGTCATTAGTGGGAAAATCCCCCACAGAGGAGCAAACTGAATCCTAATTTGCACTGAATAAAATGCTTTATGATGTAAGACTGTCAGCCACCCCAGTTGGTGCAAATGAATGTTTAATCATCACAAAGGGTTAGACATGACATAGTGCAAAATACGTCAGACAGAATCACAGCCGATATGAACTTCCAATGCTCAATGACTCTTTGATCAGCATAATCAAAATGCATCTCGGCAACTGAAATGTTGCAAAAGTAACAAAATGCTGTCTTGTGATTGCAGAAATTAAACTTATTTCAAACACTAACACTTGGGGAGTGCATGCATGACTTGGTAGGTAAATGCAACAAGTCTAGATACAATAATGGCAGCATTTCATGTTTTCCCATCGTGATTAATATGGACCATGTTCCACAATGTGGACGGGATTGATAAAGAGAACTACAAACCCTTGAGAGGCAGAATCCCCATCCAATCCTTTTCCTAGAGGTTTGCCATCTTCGGAACTACAGGCTTGCTGGTACAACCATGCGTTAAATGATCAAAACAACAGCATGATCTCAACACACTGTTGACTAATACTCTTGATGATAATTTTTCCCCTTGGTATTTTGCTTCTGTCTACATGGAGCTATTATGGGGTCCTCCTGTGACCCTCATCAAATTCTGTGACCTGTGTAATACAGGAAATCAGGCTGGAAGGGCTTACATTTGCTGTTGACACTAAAACAGCAGAATACCCTTACATGTCAGATAGTAGCCACGCTGTATCATCAATGATAGACTTGACAACAGATAAATCTAAGACAAAAACATTTATTCTCCTATAAAAAAATCAGTGCTAAAGAAAATAAGTAAAGAAAGCCATGGCAGAGCTTTTATCTTCCTTACAGAGAAAGCTTAATGGTACCAAAGGATCATGAAAAAAAAAATAATTTAAAAACCCAAACAAAAAAACCCCTCCAAACCCACCACAACCAGTGAAATACTGTTGTTCTTTGGAGACCTAATTCTAAAATATTTGGGTTTCCTAATTGACACTTTTCAATTGTTTGTGATTCTGCATAGCCTGAAGTGAATTACCAAGCTCTTGTTGATTCCACTGGTACTGGATCAGGACCCATTACTCAAAATTTACCCCTGTGGAAAAAATCCAGGTCCATCTATCACAGAAGTTGTAATCCTCAGATGTCAGACTCACCAGCAAACAGAACATGGTTCTCTGCACAGGATGATCTTCATTCCCTCTGAACTGCGAGCTAGTGATTTTGTCTTCAAATAATACAAATTTTCAACATTGAAACAACTAGCCTAGATTTCATTATTTACACAAATCTGGAAAATAACCACACATAGACTTTCATATACAAGGCATTAGAGCAAAAACATGTAGTCCTACACAAGGCGCACAAAAAGTCCTCAATCAATAAAAGATGAGGAAAGAAGACCTCAGCCATTATTCATTAAAGGCACAGATGTTTAAAAAAAAAAATCTGAAAGGCACAGTATAATGGCTTTATGAAAGAAACAACACAGCGTTTCCAGAAAAACTCTAAGTCTTGGGGGGAAAAACATTTAAACAGCCTAAGAATTTGAATCAGGATGTGAGAAGTTATTTAGGCCACCAGAAGATAAACTGCATATAAATCAAGCATATGCACTCTTCCCCTGCTCTTCCTAAATTAAGTATGCACTTAAATCCCACCAACTCTAGGGAATGTATTTCCAAGGCAGAGTTGTATGGAAATAGGTGCACTAGACTGATAATACACCATACTCATAAGTTACATACTGGCTTAGCTGTGAAGCAAAGTAGACTTCATGCTGCTCTTGACCATTCTGTCACTGTAAGTATTCATGTATTTAAAATCAAGCACACACAAGCATTTTGCTGAACCGGAGCTTTACAGCAACTTAGGATCAAAGTTTGACTCTCATGAAAGCACATGGCTCCTCTTCCAGAGTGCAGTAGCTTAAAATACTTGCAGTTTAATGCTAAGAAAACTTAATGGAATCCTGCTAGGGAAAATAGATCCCCTCAGCCCTCAGAAAATGTACGGTTTGATTGCTGCCTTGTCCTTCACATGTCTTCAAACTCCCTCCGTTCCTTTCTTTATGTAAAGTCCCACAAAAGCTTTACTGTGGTGGTTAGGATGACACAGACAGGACAGTGAGACACTTTGCTCATAACAAATCCATCCAGAAGAATTCCCTCTCCTCATGGATAAAATGGTAGGAGTCTTTATCCTTCATTACTGTCTCTTAGTCTGATGCTACTGAACTGGGCATTCAGAAATTGGTGCTTAAAGCACCTACCAGTGCACTGTCTTATTCCAAGACACAGACAGAAGAACTTCATAGTTTCCTGCCCAGAGTCTGCCTGGGCAAGCTCGTTTGTGAAGGCAACACTTGCCAACATTGCAGGAAAGACAGCTTTTTCGCTGTTCAAACATATTATTTGAGTTTTGAGTCCACACTGCTTCAAGCAATATGGCATGCAGACCAGAGATCCTTATTAAACATCTACGGAAGTCAAAATCTCATAAATCATTAGTTGACCTGTTACTGCCTTACATTCATCCTTTCCAGGTATCACACAAAAATCAGCAACCACCAGCTCAAACTTTCTTCCCGTTTTCATGATACTACTCACTCCACCAGGTGTAGCTGGCTAAAATAAAAAGAGAGAGACAGGCTGAGAGACAGAAAGAAGGAAGTAAAACAAAACACAAATTTTGCTCTTTAGGAAACCATATAATGTTAAAGTAGGCAGCATCTGAAAGCATACATTTATAATGATCCGGTCTATGTGAATACCATCTTTCCTTCAGGATACTGTTTAGCCAGTTCTCTTGTATTCAATTCTACATTTACATATAGATTGAACCTTCCTAGAAAGCAATTTTACGCATTTTGTCTTAATATTTTTCTCATTAACATTGCACATAGATTAGGCTTCTTGAGAAGGAAAAGACATACCTGGATATCATTGGCACAGTTTCTAGAGATCATGTTTGCTTTTGAAGAAAAATATGTAATAAAAGACTAATAAACACAAGACTAGTCACAAGTGAGTTTTCAAGAATCAGATAAAAAAAATTACAGAAATTGCTCTGGTGCTTTTAAAACAAACACTTCCTTAATTACCTCCTCTGGTGGGAAGTAACAATAGAAGAAAAACAACAGCAAAATTGCCTGTAAAACAAACTTCTCTCACAGGGCTTAGTACTTCAGTGAGGATCATTAGTCCTAATCAATCAGAGCATTTAATCATATGCTTAAGTTTAGGCTTACAGATAAGCATATGTATAGTCAGATAAGGCTAGGTATTGTGCTGAATTGGGGCTGAAGTACTCAGCATCCAGCAGGATTACTGTGCGCCACTGAAATCTAAATTTTCTTCATGTCTTATTTGCAGACTGGGTGTAGGATTCAAATTAGAGGGAGGATTAAGGAAAAAAAAAGTCCTCATGATAGCAGGGCCAGGCTAAGCAAACATTTCATATACACAGCAGAAGAAAGATGAAAGGAAAGCAGCTGCCCTTCCACGGTCAGAAATTCTTATCTGCTGACCGAACCTTTGTTGGTTTGAGAAAGCACAAGTGGTCTGCATTGGCGGAAGGTTCAAAGCAATTTTTTTAATAGATAATGCAATCAAAAGTCTGTCTATCTGTTGAAATATTTAGAAGAACAAGATATCACTTTGACCTCCCTACACCTGCGACCTTTGTCAAAGACTTTAAGAAGTGCCTTACACTTGTTTATGTTTTTTATCTTTAATAGGCTCCTGCATTTTTCAAAGATAAACATTTTGTGGACTCCTCTGAGCAAAAAGTATATTCTTTAACTTTTAGCCAGTACTTCTCTATTGCCTTCATCAAAGGAGTTGTATATGCAGGTATACAACCAAAGTAAAAATCAACACAAAAACCACAAGTCAGCTGTGGTTGTTGTAGACAAACATGCAGTTCTGGTCTGCCTATGGCTGGTGCACATCAAAAACAAGAAATGAATTAGCCCAGGCAACTTACTAGAGATAAGGTAGAATGTTCAACACCATTAAATGCCAAGTTGAGAATGGAAAATAGTGTGTCTCTGTTCTATCTGGTATAAATTATCTCAGTATTTACATCTTCTTAGAAAGAACAATATAGAAGCAAACAAGAACTCCATAAAAGAATTTACCTGTACAAATTTTAACATTCTGGCAACAGTGGATGGTTTCTGAGATTAAATCATGCAGAACAGAATCTTGCAAGTTCCCAGTACAAAAAATGAAATAGGATGAATATTTACTATGCAGACTTTTACCAGGGAAATCTGTGTATAGGAGAATAGTCAACTGCCATCTGTTTAGTCTTGTATTTACAAGACTGGAAGGGATCGAGAAAAAGTAAATTCAGTTCCTGGGTTTGCCCTATTTAGAAACAGGAACAGTGCTGCATACCTTTCTTGAGAAATGGCTTGAGTGACAAAGAGCAGTAAATGTTACTCTTCCATTCTAGATCTACCACCACCTTTTATTCATTAACTGCTCCTGTTATTGACTGTCATCCTACTTTTTTTTTCCTTTCATCCAAACATACTCCAAATACAGTTATTATACTGTATGCTACTTTCTACCTGAAAGGCCATGCTTTGGTTTGCTGTTTCTAGTTAATCACTACACAGGTGTATTTGCTGTCACTGATCCATTCAATACACTCACATACTTGCCCAAGTTTTCCAAGCTATTTGCAGCTAAAGTAACTAATCGTTTTCCATAGCTCATAACCTTTCTGAAGGAAGTGATGCCATAAAGATTATCCTTTTGCCTTTTGTAATGTCCTTGCTGGCTCAAAATTTATAGCTCCTCAGTGCTTTATATCTCCACTCCTGAAGCCAAAATTTGCTCTGTTACAAGCAAGTATAGCTCCCTCTGAATCCATTTATGCCAAGAATGAATTCAGCCCCTATGCCAATGAAACTTCCATTTGTATTAAAAGTGCCTACTGCATTGGAGAGACATGCGAGTTGCAATTACTTAGATTTTTGTGGGTATTTCTTCTCTGATGGGTCCTCAGGCCAGATTCATCCAGACACCAATACATTCTGGATCAGGCAGTTTGTGCATTTACTATCTGTGGCTGTGGCCTTAGCTAAAAGGACTTCAAAAGCTTCTTAGATGCTGGAGAACAGCTGAGGCTATTCTCAGGCAACTGGTGTAGTCACATCAGTGCAGAGAACAAGTCACGGGGCCCTCTGGCATCAACACCATTTCTACCGGAGGACAATGAGCAGCGTTACCTTGCTGATAGCCCTTATATGATGGCTACGTTTCCCTCAAAAGCGAAGCAGAGTAGGGCTGACTTTCCCCCCTACATCTGAGGAGGGAAATATAGGAAGAGAAAAAAATCCCAAACAGAAATGTTTTATTATTTCGTCGATGTTAATAGCCTGATCAGTGCTAGGCAAGGTTCATTTATTTATAACCTGGGAAACAGCTGACAACTTTCTAAAGGCCTTAGTCTTGTTCACACATCTCTCACTCTCGTCCCAGTGTTACTCAGTCTGACCTAAGACAGAGTCTAGTCTGGAGGTAAGTCCTTTTAAATGAAGCCGCCTTTCTCAAAGACAGATTAGGTAGCAACAGAATATACAGATCTGTCTCAGTGCTTCACCAAACCTCCTATCCATCCATCTCACTTCAAGGACTCATCTTTATAGGAGGATTAATGTCAGTGAGTTAGTCCCAGACAGAATTTTAGAATTAGTCCAGTTTTATTCAAAATGAAGAAGCTTTCTGCTGTCTCCTGCAGCCCACTGTGGGAGTACTTTTAATCACCACATTTACTCTTCTGGAAGCCGGAGCTGGATCCTGCAGCAGCAAATGGGCCAGAGCAGTGATGCTGCCAATGGGGATGCTGTGAAACACAACAAGCTGTGATTGTGGAAAAAAAAGGGGTAGAGAAGGAACAGGAAGATGGAGCTTATAGTTCAGGAACAATCACAGGAAAAAAGTTAGAGTGTGACAGATTTATAGATCTAATGAAAAAGAGACTATGAAACAGTGACAATAATACAGCAAAATAGACAGGTATGTAGGATTTTTTTTTCCTTTAGGTTTAACAGAATGCATAGACTAACATGATTCTTTTGTTATAGTAGATAATATTTTTGAGAAACAGCATTACAAAAGGTTAAACATAGAACAGATGTAAGTTATAAAATACAAGCTGATCAAAGCTCAGATTTTGAGACAGATATGTTAGCAAATGATGATAAATCAGTCCCACTAGAATTGTAAGAAGCAGACAAATGTAACTATGCAAGAGTGAAAGTCAAGAGTTGAAAACAGGGAAGGGAAGAAAAAGAGTGGAAACAAATGTTGAAGTTAATTCTAGACAACTTGTACAGAACATCAGCTGACTATATTCTGCAAAAAGGGAATAATATCTACTGACACACACCCAGTTTGATTTCAAAATAGGACTCAAATGCTTTAAACTCTTAATATTGGCTTAATGTATGCAACATTTTATTCATTTCCTATTTAGTAGCTGCTCTTCTCAAAAGTTTTTAAATTTCAGTAAGATCTGTACTGTCATGATCAAAGCTATAAGAGGTAGAAAATTTTATAAAAGCAGGTATGCACTGGAAAGCTGAAACCATTTCTAGTTACTTTGCTGATATACTTACTTTTTTAAAAAGAAAACAAAAACTTAACGCATATAAGTTAGGACAAAATATAGAAATTCAGACATTTGAATGAAAGCTGAAGGTTCAATTTCTTTCCCTTTTGTAGGTAAATAAATAAAACACAGTGAGAAACACACTATTTACCAAGATGCAAGTGAAACAGAAAACATTTGAAAGACCAAGAAAAAGGAGGTAATTGTTAGGACTGTCAGCAGGGGACCACTGTGATAATTTGATCTGAACTCTGCTAACAAATCACTGCACCATTCTTTCTACTTTAGTATCTGTTTATGCTTCTACAAATTGAAACCCCACTGGCAATGCAGTGAAGAACAGAGCTCAGCACAATAACACATCAGACTGGCGATTAGTTCAAGGTGGGGAAGGATTAGTTGACCATCCCAAACCTACAGTCCTCCTCAATATTTTGTCTTTCCCTGCTGAGGTAAAAGGGTGCAGACATATGTAAGTAATAAACTAACAGGCTTCCATCTACTTGAGGCTGAGTGGAAGGAATGCAGAACAAAACTATAAAAAAAATAATAGACAAAGGGGTAGTGAAGACTTGGGGGAACTCAATACCACATCTGCTAAGGTATGCTGGGATGTAGCACCAGGATGCCCGTAAGTTTTTAAAGATACAACTATGCCTTTTTGTGATCTTGCAGCACACTGTTATGGCCTAAGCATGCCAACATTTAGAACTGACACAAGATCAAAAGGCTGATAAATGAGAGGAAAGGGGATGTTTGACCCACTAAACCATATTCTACAAGAATTCAAGGCTTTTTAAAGCAATAAGAAAAGTAATACATTACTGCATCTTGAATATATTGTGACATTCTTTGCTAAGAAACAAAACTAATATCTAGATTCATTATATACTTTTATACATATATATGCACAGACACACGTATAAGTACATATGTTCATGCTTATTTATGTGAACATATTTTACATTATAACAAATGTCTGAAAATTTAGTTTCTTATGAAAGTTATATTAAAATCATTTGGAAATGAACTTAATTTGGGGTGGAGTTATTTATGGCTCCAATTTATTACTAGAGAAATATATAACGACAGCAAACAACAAAAAGGCAGGGAAATTGAGCACAGAAATTGAGAGCTGAGTAAAGTAAAATAGATTGTTTTTTCTGGTTTAGCTAGTCCATGGTATACACTAAACTTCTGCCGCTGCTGAATTCAAGGTGAATTTTGTGATCTAAATTAAGTCAGTCTGAGTTTTGTTCATTTATTTCACTAGGGCCAGGATTCCACCAGTACCACCAGTCTTGCCCTATCATCAAGCCTCCAGAAAAGGGTTATGTGGGTTTTGCAGGCTACAGGCTATAAACAACAATGGCCATTATTAAACATCCAAACCCAATAGTTTTAAGATTTATATTTAATGAAGAACATACTAATAGCAAATGCTACACATTTGAAAACTTCGTATATTCTGGGATATTTCTCTTCAGTGTCACATCAGGGTTTTGCATTCCCTATTTTGAAAAGAACAGATGCGACCTAACCCCTAAGTGTCATGCTCTGCTATGATCTACTGTGGATCTCAGATAAGGAGTCACCAAGCTCCAAATGGTGTGCACGGAAGCATGCAGTACCATCAGTGACATCAGAGTCACCCTGCCTGAGTCACAGCCCCTTTCCAGATTTCCCAATATGCAAGAAATCACACCCGGTCTGCTGACAGTCCCTGTATCTCTCTTCCTCATGCCACTGAACAGTTTGGAAGGGGAGCGTAGCATGGAAGTGGCTTTTCTTATACCCAGTCCCTCGCAATGACTTTGAGGTATTGTGTACTCTCCAGAGGAGGAATTTAGTATCAGCAATTCCTGTGCTAATCTCTCCTAAGAGCTTTAGGTGCTCAGCACTTTTGGAAATCAAGTTAATAACTATTAATGACATAGAAGGATGAGAACTGAGTCTTCACGGTACTCCTTATTCAAGCATTTTTCACATCAAATTCAAGTAGAAATTTAGCTGGGTTAGGTGAGAGGATTGCTGAAAAGGATCCAACATCTTCAGAAAAACCTGAGAAATGCAATTACATTAAATTTGGATGTAAAAGCAATGACATGTTCTGGTTCTCCTGAGGATTCAGAAACATTCTCCTCACAAATAAGAGAGTTGTATAAGTGTACTAGGACATGAGGAGCAGCTTATAAAAAGGTAAAATGATACTTGAGAAGTCTGAGAAGCTAATCACCTCTTAAGTCCGTCTGTAAGGTAGAAGCATCTGATGTCCTTAGTTTTGGTTATTTCAACATTCACTGATTGCATTGTCTAGTATGGGGATGTTAGCACTTTTAAAATTAGCTAGCTCAGATAAGAGTTATTGTATCGCAGAACTTGCCTCAAGTTGACCACCTCCATATTTCCCCAGCTTCCAGGGCACTGCACCTACTCTGCTACTAATGTCCGGGCTGTCTAGTTTAAAATGTAGAGTGAGTATGCCTATGTAATTACAAGGCTGTGCCCATCAGCATGTAAATCACTGCATAAATGGATAATCAGTATGTGATGCTCAGTATCCACTGTACAGACAGGGGACTTCCCCACTTTGGAATGCTGTTTTCCATCCCGAGCTGTTCTCCTCCATCCCAGTTCAGTCCTGAGTGCCAGCCAGGATGGATGCTGTAACACAGGCAGGGAGCTAGTGACATCTGGGAGTGAGGAAGGCAAGCAGGTGTGTCAAAATATACACTCAGAATCAATTTTTAGAAGTGGGTAAAAATAACGTTGTTTGACTCTCTACAAAAAAGACCAGGCAAGAGAGAAGCTTCTTTGTAGACAGATCTGGGTAAATTTGCATCTTGTCAGATGCACAAAACAATTAGTTGAAAAGGCACAGAGAGCACCTACAGATTGTAGGCGATGTTATTTCTACATCTGCAGAACAAAGATCAAAGCACTCAATAAAAAACTTCAGAAGACCTGAGAAACTGCTTTGCAACAATTCAACTTTTTCTATCAAACCATCCCCCCAAACCATTACTAAATGTTAGGAGTCACCGGCTTATATCAAAGGAGCAGGGCCGAATACTGAAGCCATTCTACCACTATTAGAAACACATCAGCTGTCAAAGTAAATGAATCTGTAGTACAAACATAGCAGCACCTATCTATAAAGATTTGTATTTTAATTTTAACAGTCTTCAAAAGGAAATCACTGCCAGAAATGTTCATATTCAGAAACTGGAGATATTGTTTTGCTTTGTTCATGACTGAATTCTGAGCAAACAGATTATTTGTTCTGTTAGTACTAGAAATCTTTCTACCAAATAAGTAAATTACATAATTAGAGACACTGCTTCTTCCTTGGGGATATTTCTTTTTGTTTATTTTTAAGGGGACAGAGGAGACAATTTAAAAAAAACAAAATATTTTTTTTAAAGCTCTGGTGTCTGTTCTGTTTTGCTGACAGCTTTTAATTTCTTGGTTTTAACAAAGTTTTTTCATTAAGAGCACTGAGCTTTCCACATACAGACAAAATAAGTCTTATTGATTACTAGCTTTTTCATGATAAAAAAGTGTATCTGAAAGTGATAAGACACAGAAAGTAGAGGGGTAGAACTGCTGCCGTGGGTTTTCCTGCCTGCAATAAGAAAACAAAGCAACCAAATTTTGACGACATCCATTGTCCCCAGCGGCTGGAGCACACCAACATGACAGACAGACTGCTTTCCCCGGCCACCTTTGGGGACAGATGGCTTCGTTCTGGACCCAGCAGAATGTCCATAAAATTAACACTGACTACGTGTTGCTTGGTAAACAAATGTAGTATGGTTGATGAAGAAAAACTACAAGAAATCCTACAAAATAGCCTTTCAAAGTCAGAAAAGCCTCTCTGCATTTTTAACTTCCAACCCACCATTCTAAAGCAGCCAAGTAATTTAATAAATGTTTTTTAATGCAATCTTAAGTGACTTGGTTACATTAAAATCCAGTTATTGCACAACAGAATTGTTGTATTCCAAGGGAATACAGTACAGATTTTAACTGATGTGAAAACACACAGATTTTGTTTAATAGCCTCTTAATCCTGCCAATTTTGCTAACAAGATTACTGTCTAAAAGGCAGCTAAATAAACTGTGTTGTTGACACTTTAAACAAAACAAAAAGCAACTACCCCAAAAGCGTAATTTCTCCCAAAACATTCTTTTCCTTTATTATGGCCCCAATCCAGCAATGGGACTACTTATGTGCTTAAAGTTAATTGAATGCTTAAGTGCTCTGCTGGACTGAAGCCTGCAATAACATAAATCTGAGTGGACAAATTATCATTACATATAAGAAACTTGCAACAAAATGAAAATAATTAAACAACTGAAGCTGTTCATAGAGATACTTAAGTGCCACATGATGATGTAAAGCACGTCTGCATTTTGTACATCCCAGTTTTGCCATTATATTTCTGAAGAACACGTACCTCTCACTGTTTTTGACTGCCCACATCTGAACTTCCAGCCACAAACTTATAAAGTGAAGTGAACCCTTCGGTCAGCTCTGTATTCTGATATGTATCGAAATCTAAATGGGTAGACACCAAATACTACTGGGCTAAAGGATGGGTCTTTGGGAAAATTATTTGCAATGGTAGGTTTTCACTAGAGAGTGAGTACCATTGGAATGGTAAAAGGAAATCATAAAAGAAAGTGAAATGGGAAATTAAAATATCAAAGTAAGGGGGAAATGGGATTTAATGGAGCATTTTTTACATTTCATCTTTTGGGTATTATCTGAAAATATTTGGACTTCCTTTCCCCCCTATCAGCCAGCCCTCCTCTTGAGCCTTAATTTTCATTTAGTTTTTATCTCTGTCACACAGTCTGCCTTTATATAGTCTCCTTGCTCCTGCTCTAAGAACATTCAGACTAATTTCCCTTAGCCATTTATCTTTCCTACACCCATTCAAGTCTATGGATGCATGCATCTTGAAGGAAGAAAAAAGCTAAGATTGTATATGTCATAAATGTGACCAGGAATCAAAAATAGCTTGGGGATTAAAATCCATCAAAACTGCGCAGTCCAAAGCAGAGTACCCTGGCTGTCTAGACAAGCAAATGAAAAAAGCAGAGCTAAATTCTGCAAGAGTGTTTTTCCCAAACTCTTTGTCCTTCTATAAAACATTGTCTCTTTCACAAATGCTCCAGCTTCAGCAGAACATTTCCCAACACCTTTAGGCAGCGCATTAGCAAGGAGGGTTGCCCAGCACTACAGGGACACTTTAGACTTGCCAACGCTGGTCAGTCTGAAAGGCTTGTCACAGTCCATGTGAGCAATTGACCTGCACAAGCACAGCAAATCCAGCGTTGCCCAAATTCACGCAATATAGTGTTGTCTGTGCACGCACAATAGCTGTCTCTGGTCTTCTAGTTGGGCTGCTAGGCGTCCAGAAAAGTCAGCAGATTTTACTGCTGAAAAGTGGCAGCTTTGAAAAGCAACGTGGAAGCAAAAATCCATACAGGTTATTCCCATCAGGGAAGAATGCTAGCAACTGCCACACGAAGCTTTCTGAGGAAATCAAGTTTTCAAGGAATCCTCCCAATACAGGGACTGCTTCTCCACTACCCCTTCTCGTAGGGCATGTCCCCAGTTAAACAAGTCACAAGAGCTTTTCCTCTCTTGGAACCAAAAGCAGCGCACCACGTCAGGCCAGGGGTGCACGTGAGCTAATAGGCTCTGCCGAGAGTAGCGCAGGTTAAAACTACTGCGAGCTCCTCTGCATTGCACTCCTCAGGGGGTTAGGGAGAAACCCTACCAAGGGAAGTAATTGCGCTGGTCTGTCCCTATCCGTCTGCCTTGGAAGGGCACCACCTCAACATTGCTTTGGGAAGTGCAGTTGTGACTTACAGGTATTTCTGTTCCTGTTGGTGAGAAGAACACACATGCAGCGTTAGTTATCTCTTCAGAACTTTAAGCTTACAGTCACATGTTTTAATTTCTGCTAGTAGCATCACCTCCACAGTAAAGCACAGACATGGAGATGTTCTGGGGCAATGGAAGACAGACCCACCCTTCCAGCCTTTCTTAGCGCTGGCATGCTTTTGATGCCTTCCCTCATTCCCCAGTGCGGGGATAAGACAACTGGCATACGAGGCAGCTATACCATCTTCACCAGCTTCTGGCCATCAGAGAGTCTCCTTGACATGGGGAATGCTCCCATCCAGACCTCTGATGGGTTTGCAAAATAAGTGTGGTGGACTGGAAAATCTGGTCATGTGTATTGATTTCTGGATCATATTACAAATGCCCTAGCTATGCCTTGTTCTGGGGCGCTGGCTTTTCTCCACATTACAAATGTCAAGATTAGCTACGGAGTATTTTCATTCAACTTTCTGAACACGTAACATTGTGAAATCATCTTTTTTGTGTGTGTGCAAGAAATGAATTTTCAATGAGATCTCTGAAAAATAATGGTATCCTCAATATTTAACGCAACTGAAATTTTCAAGGACTTGAGAACCACGTGGTTAGAATGAACAAAAATGTTTTGTTTTTTTTCCAGCCCCACAAACTCTACACTGCCATCATAAATCAGACCAAATTTAAAAACGGAAGGAACTATAAACATAAGAATTAAATCTGATAATTACCTGTAACCCAAATGAAACTCCCTTATGGTGTACACAGTCACATTTCTTCAAGCTAGAAAATATACCTAAGTACATTTAAAAGAATACATAATGACACGGTTAAAGAATAGAACTGTGAAGTAAACTATGAGGTCATTATTTTAATGAGTATTTCAAAAGGGATCTGGTTTCATACAACAAAGAATATGAGCTTCCATGAACTACTGCCCACCATTAATGGCTAGGAGACACCTCCAGAACATCACAGTTTTTTAGCTTGTTCCATCGGAAGATAAAGAATTGGAAGTGTCTATTGTGCCTCAATGAAACAAGCACGATATCAGTTGTGTGAGGTTTTTTTAATAAAATGTGGGTTTGTAGATTTTGTGGGTTCAAAGTCTTTTAGAAAGTAGGATGGTTTTTAACATCCATACCATTATCAGGGAGTTGATGCCTGATAAGAATGGTAGTGAGCGAGACCAGGTTTAAAGGAAGAAATAGCACCCTTTATGAAACAAGTTATACTGTTTAAAAGTGGGACATATTTGCAAGCAGAGAACCCTTTATTAAGTCCAAGAAAAACAAGGGATGTGGATCTTAGGGTAGATTAAGGACTGCTCATCTAATATCTACATTGTTGTTATCGACTCTAAAAATTTGAGGGGACAGAAGTAATTACAACCTGTGGAGCAGAAAAAGAGGCTAAAGGGGACAATATGTTAGCCTATCCATGCTGAACAGAGCTGAGGACAGACAGTTCGGACCTATGCAAAAGTGTGAGTTAGTAGAAGTTGAAGGGGAAATTGCAATGGCTGAAAAAAACCCAATTTCTACTCTGTCCATGACTACTTCTCCCTGCAAACCCTGCCTGTCCTTAGGGTATCATTTCATTCTACATCTTCTTTGGCAGCAAAGCTGGTTTAAGTTCTTCTCTTCACTTGTTTGCTTACTTCCACATACAAACTGCACTGCAGTACTGTCTTCTCACTTGTGCTGTTAGTCTGAGTGTGCTGTGTGAGATCATTGATATTATCTGGAATTAAGCAAGAAAACCCTTTACCCCTTCCAAAGAGATACTTAGGGAGAAAGCAACAGGTGAGAAGAAACCAAAATGTCAGATTGCATCCTTTCAAAATTGTAAAATGCCCCCAAAAGGTTTGATTTGTTCGCAAGTATTTTAGACGAGCAGACACAATTAATTTATGTTTGGCAGCGTTAACTAATTACTGTCTGCAGACTGGAAGCACAGATGCACTGCATGCTATACCAGCAGTACAAAGCATGTTAAGCAAGCAACAGCGTGATAGAAAGCACAGCTCCATGGAAAACGTACACTGACAAACTTTCAGTGCTTTTCATTGTTCACTTTTTAATTGGTATTATTCCTAACAAGAAAAAAAGGCTATCCTCAGGAGGCTGCAGAATTATATTTGCCTGAAAGCTTATTCTTTAAATAAAAATGGCTGTTCATAGAAAGTCTATTAGTTTCTTCCTTCATCCCACTGAAATATGTTCTATCCCTTGGGAAATAAATTTTAATTTACTGTAATTTTTCTTGAGGTTTTTCACTTAGTATGTCAATGTACACTTCTCCCTCCTCCCTTCTTTTTTCTTTGTGTAAAGACCAGGCTTGTTAAAAATAGAATTAAATCTGAACAAATGAAAAACAAATGAGTCAAAATCTCAAAAATAGCTGGAATTTTTATGGAGCATTCTTTCCAACACTCTTAATTCAGTGTTCATGTCTCCATTTTCTAAATAGCGACAAGGAAAAGAGAGCCTTCTAATAAGTAACATAAATTAAACAAGCCCTGTTAATACTGCCTACTGACCCCAGAAGGGCTAAAGTGAGAATAGAGTCCACATTTCTTCTACTGCCAAGCTTGCACAATCATTCAGTTAGGCAAAAATTAGTCATTTCAAATGGACCAATGTTCTACAAAGACTGTCCAGCATGGCTAGTACTTGGTACCTTAAGTTACACTTCTAGATCTTTAAGAATGAATGATTGAATGAATGAGTGAACGAAAGAATGAAGATGGCCTTGGTATTTAGAAGTGCTGAGCATGCACGAAGTGGTAATGCAGAGAAAGCAGGCAGCAAACTGTGAATATGCGAATGTAAATTTTCTTTCTTGTGATCAATATGGCAGCAAACCAACACTCAAGCTACAAGCTGCCAGAAGGCTATTAAAATGAGAGTGATGATAATCCGGACAAGAAGTGATAAAGATATGGCTCAGGATAAGCCATACATAACCAGAGGTCACTAAATGTATAGTATCTCTTTTTTGTATTTAACACCCATAAAAGAGAAAAATTGTGGTTCACTGCTGTAACTGAATGGGACTGGACACCATGCTAAAGAACAGGGCAAACGTAGTCCATACTGACAATTTGAGAGAAAATGCAAACATGAATTGGATGGAAGTTACAAAATTCTGTGTAAAGAACTGCTTCCTTAGGACAGACCTGTCCCAGCTTTGAGAAAATTGAAGCCTCCCAAGGTAAAGCCAAGTTCTCTGAGAGCAGAAGCCCAAAACAGAAACATTCAGGCCAGGACAGAGCAGAGCTTTTATGTACGTGCAGCATGGGGCTACTCTTCCTACTCCAGTCATCATATGCCTGGAGATCTCTGGTACTGGAATGGAGTAGTGTTCTCCATCCCCCTCATCAACCTATTCTTTGCCCACCTTACAGAGCCCGTACCATTTCTCATCCTCACCTTAACTCCATGCTTCTCAAGGGACATCATACCATGCTTTACTGAATTGCAGACCGATTAGATCTACTACATTTTCTTTGTGTACAAAAGCAAATAGAAAGATCAGTTACCTTACCAGAAAAAAAAAAAAAAAAAAAAAAAAAGAAAAGAAAAGATCAGGTTAGGTTGGCATGGTCTACCATGGATAAACTCATGCTAGCCTTCAAGTATGCTTTCTTTCCATTTTTTTTTTTAAACTGGTTTACTACTGAGATCTGACTCAAAAACCTGTGATTTCTCAAATCCCTTCTACTCCTCTCCTGTATTTTTAAATACTGATACTATATTTCTTATTCTGTATTCATACTAGTCGTCTCTCCATGTGATATAACTAAGAGACCTACGTTACCAGATCTGCAATAAGATGTACCAGTTCATTCTATGTTTTGGCATGGGGCTTCTCTGGCATGATTAATTTGATGATATTCAGTGTTCAAGTTTTTCTCTCGCTTCAGATACTGTCATTTCTGTTTCTGTAACTGCATTCACGTTAGCCAATCCTCCTTTATCCCAGTTTTAACATGCTCATTGCCAAAACCAAGACAGAACAGTCATCTGGTCAGATAACATCATTAGGAACTTGGTGATGCTCCTAATACAGTCTGGAAAACAACATAATAAACTCACCCCATCTATATCTTTAACATCATGGTGATGCATGTTTTTCTTTACAAATATATATGTATATACAAATACATATTTGGTAATATTAACATTGACCACCTCCCTAGAAGTAGCCACAAACTATGGAACAGCAACATGCTAGCAAAAAAAAGTTATCCCTATTATTAAGTTCTATTTAGTTTCCTCCTATCCTGTGCCTGCACGAGGTAGAAAACAGTAGTTAAAAACATGTCTAGCAGCTAGCGTCAGTTGCGTTAGCGCATGTCATGTAGTTCCTGCTGTGTTTTATTAGACAAATATAAAATTAACAACAGAGCTATAATGATTTCCTAAACTGGTTCCAACACAAATTTCCAATTTGAGGTCAGATGTATTGCCTAATAAAGTTTTACAACAGCAGTCAAATAGTGGTAGTTAGTTCCCGAGAAATACAGCTCTTAATTCACCAGAATTAGTTTTAAGACTGTTGTTCATCACATAAACCAAAAATAAATATTATTATAGTTTTACTTGAAATGTTCAGACAATAATATCCAGAGAAGATGGTGTTGGGTTACTTTAATTGCAAACAACACAATTAAAGATACTTGATATATTTACATTTGTAGCAAATATACACTATAACATTTTGATTACTTGACCTGATGCTTGTAAACTGTCATTTTGAAGCTATTTGGCAAGTACACACTTGCATTCTGTTGCTTACAGAGCATGAAACTTGAGATAACAGGCTACTATGGTCTTGCACTGGTAAACCTTTTGTCTTCATGATGGGGGAAACTGAGGCAAAAAAATGCTTTTTTAGCATATCAGTAAACTAAAATTGAAGAGATATCATTCTAGTTTAACAAAAACACAGATGACAGCAGAATGTGTTCCAAGATAACAAAAAAGTTCATCTTCAACAACAGTTGCCTGACACATTTAGGAATTTGGTGTTAGTCTTTAAGTCTTTGTCAGAAACCACTGATGAAGTCAGTCAGTCAGAAATTGTACTAAGAACAATAGAAATGTGACTGAAATTTCCATGGACCTGTATTTAATTTATTAAAAAAAATATTTTAACATTTAATCATAAAGCATTATTTTGAACATGTCTATTTCAAGTATATAATTTTAAGTAAGACTAGTGACCTGCCTGTACTAGGTAATCAAAAACCTTTCCCAAAGGATGAGCCTGATCTAACCAGAAGCTTTGCACAACAAAATAAGGAAGATCCATAATTTTTTTTTATTCAGTATCTACTTAAATTAAGTGAACTAAGACTAAGACATTGTTAAATAATACACATAAAGGTGGTGCTAAGGGAAGTAAGTGTTAGTGTACAGGGTCAATAATGTACAGTATCAAAAATATACTATTGTTAGTCACACACGATGAATACCTTTCTCCATATTAAAAGTAAGATTGTTTAAAAGTGTCCGTACAGCACAGTTTATGGAAAGGGACAGCAGATGTACTTAAGCTAGTTTTAAACCCTCAATGATACCGATAACAGCACAGTGCAGCACAGAGCTGACGACAGGCTGCAATGTCTGTCTGCAACTTGGATAATGAGTCTGCACTAAGCTCTGGGCTGCTGTGGCTGTGCGACTGCCAACACCTGAGCTAAGCAGCTAAAAGTTCATTGGGATGAATGTAGATGAGCTGCATTCGGAGCTTTAACAATAGTTAAATAGTTTCATTTAGAAATGGATAGTTTCATTTAACAAATGAAAACAAAAGGGACTGGCCTTGGAGTAAAATTTATATGCACATATTTTTATACATGTATTTATAAATATGTCTTTAAAAAACCCTTCAAATCTAACATCCCTAGAGACTGTTTTTCAGAAAATCAGTTTAAAATATTCTGTGATTCTATGAATACAGAGCACCATACCTATATTGCTCAATCAACTCTATTTTGAGTTGTCTCAAATTTCAAGTATAAGTACCAACTTAAATACGCATGTTAACTGAAAAATGATGGCTACACGCCTTAAGATGCACCAGAGTGAATAACTGAACAGGACGGTTCCAGATGAATACTTTGACATGCAAGAAAAAAAGCAAAATCACACCCAGTAACATGTACTGTCATATGACAACACACACAGAGACAGTGACTCCCTTCAGAAACTATGAAATTTAGGTTGTCTTCTAACAGAAAACCAGTCCCTCTGCTAAGCCTGCTGCTTCTAGTCAAAGCCACCAGTTTTGGCTGCCCCAAAGAATCCATCATTTCCTATAACTGTGGGTCAGGTAATTGTCCAAATGCAGTTCTTGCATTTGCAAATGCTGCCCTGCTCCTTAACAAAGAGTACAGAAGAGGAAAATATTCCAATCTGTGTAACAGCAAAGACATGCAAGAGGACCAAGAAAGGGATGAAAGCAAACAGCTAATCATCACCTACCTCACAATGCAACTGGCATGGGGAAAAAACCACTGGTGTAAGGCAGAGGCACTGTACCACACCAGGCACACTTTCCCTTCAGCTGGCATCAGCCAGTGCTAGACCTGATGCAGAACAGACCAGCTGACCAAGACTTTTAACCTTACCAATACTTTACATTTGTGAGGCCAGAAATCCCCAAAAGCTTACAAGAAGTTACCAAGAAGCTTCCTCCTGAGGTATGGAGCAGCCAGAAAATAATAGTAATCACTTTCTTGAGAAAGGGAACTTTCACAATAACAATAATTGGATAATGTATGTCCTGTGTTCCTGTGGAGCACACAGGAGCTCTTAGGTTTACACACACCTCTTTAGGTTTACACACATGTCCAGTAAACTGTCTGGTGCTAATTTTCCTTCATCTACCCCAGAAGACCATAGGATGCACTGATGTGCTGCAGCCAGTAGCTGCAACTCCTGCTGGGCTCTTTTTTCCAAAACAGTCCTCAAAAGCCCTCTTCCACAACATGACAGCAAACCTTGCTGAATCAGCACCACTGGTTTGCAGGGCAATAAACAGGGTTAATATTTCTGACACAAGGCTAACTCTATTGTCATAAATGGTTATTACTCCATTCCATAACCACAGTGATCATCTTAGTGAGGAAAAGAGTGTCCTGTCTGGTGGTTAACAGCAGAATGCTCAAATAACAATAGGGTACATAAACTCGTCCAGTATGTGCTTGCTCATAGGGTATTTTGGGAAAACTCTTCTTTTATTTTCAATAGCAACAATAACCTGCAGATACCATCAAGTATTCCGGATTACCAGTACTGAACAAGAGCTATCAATACCCAGTGTGATGAAGGCACTGGTGGGGTACAACATGCAACCCCACTGACTAGCGCTGCTTTACAATGTGGGGAATTTATGCTTGCATACAAACTGCAGCCACTGACTGAAATAAAAAGATTCCAATACACTGAAAGGATAGATTTAAGAAAGCACATTTAAAATCATTTCTGCATCATCTCCTCTGTGTCCAAACTCACAACTGTGTAATGGAGTGCATAGCAAACACATATGAATGGATTTTATGCTCTCTAGATTTATAAGTAGGAATCTGAAATAGAGTACCAAATTTTCCAAATCATATCAAATGACCAAAATTACACATGTGTATGTGTACACGTTACAGGGACAGACATATACTAGAGGTGCAAGCATTATGCAGGGCCTCAGTATTGTATAACATAGTCTCTCCAGATCTTCAATATCTATAAAAGTCTCCTTACAAATAATTAACAAAGCAAGATCAAATATTTTAATTGCTTTCAGAATCCTGAAGATGTCCAGCAGCAAAGAATCATATGCTTAGTTTCAAGCAGCAACTGTTTCCTATCTCTATGGCTTTACGCTCTGTTTTTCTAACTACAGAGTCCTGTACAATCAGGAGATGGGATGAGGTTGTACTGTTAAGGATTAGCTTTCCCTCCTCTCCTCCTTCCTCCTGTGCTCCTTCTCTCCAGTTAGAGACTCTTTGGGGTTTCATTATTTAACTTTCCCCTCAGGCATGGGGATAACACCATTGGAGCCATTTTGCAGGCAGCAGGATTCTATAAATGAGGCACTTATTTAAACAGCCTCACACAGAGCCGATGTCAAAGTTCTCAGCTATTTACAGGTGACATCACAAGAGATGCCTTCTGAAGCACAGCCAAAACAAGTACCATGCACAGATTAATTTGTCTTGTCCAACATACATCAGAAAAGAGTCATTCCACCCTTGCTTCGCTTCACAAAACTCTTTCTTCAAGCAAATATATGATAGAGCTGCACAGCAACTTTTTTTCTGCCTGTTGAACAGGCTAGAATCTGGTTCTCCCTGAGCAAGAATTGAGCAGATTTGTGGGGACAATTCCCTCTCCCATCAGATTTGCCCATCCCTAGTGAGAGTCTGCAGCAACAGAAAAAAAAAACCCATAAACAAAACAAAACAAAAAAAGGAAAGAAAGAAAAAAATGAGTTCTGACAGCAGCTCTAGACTGACATGGCTAAATAATCACTGTTTAATTAATCAGGATCTGACAGTGCCACCTATAATAATAAACCAGCATGAGAATAAATTAGTTTTAGCTTTACATTTCTTGGAACCCATCTGAAACATATCAAAGATTCAGGAATAAGACCACAAAGATTGGGGGGGGGGGGGGCGGGGAGGCAGGGATTATACATAATACCTGATTAAGTATTATGTACAATATTTAAGTGAGACATACAAAATAGAATTGTATTTTCCAAGGTCAAGTAATCTCATAAGAGCTCAGCTTTCCAAACTCATGGTAGGAAGGTGCTCTCATAGGTAGCTCCATTATCTCAGTGGAGCTGCTCATATGAAGGGAGTGACTGCAGTGACACCATTTGCAGGGCTCTAAGTTTTGAAACATAATGTGCTGACTTATACAATATACACATGCTTTGAGACATCTCTCCATTCCTCTGTTAGATATTAATTCTACACAGAAAAATTTGCCATTTATTAGCATACATTTAGAGTTTATTTTCTCAATGTTTAATCACGCATAGTAGTCATTAGCATATATGAACACTCCTTTTCTAGAGCAGTTTGTGTAGAATTCTCATTTGAGTTAATTACTATGTGAGATAGCTAAATTCTAATTAAAATTCAATGGCACATGTAATGATAAAAATTTATCAATACTATGTCTTTCTCAGCAGTTACTTTTATTAGATTACTTAGCTTCATTGTTTATTTCTTGAAATTAGGATTTTAAATTAGGCTGGTTTTAACCACTGTAACAATAGTTTCACTAGGTTTTAACTGCAATGTTTTTACTTCATATTTTGAAGGAATAAATGCCTTTCAAGTTTCGTATTTACTCACTGTTGCTTTGCTATGGCTCTGAAGATCTTTATTACCTCTTTCTCCCAGCACTGAAAACCACAAAAGGTGCACAGGTTTGGTACTCTTCAAGCTAACGGCAAAATGTCCCTTAACTTCACTGGAGCTAGGAGCCATGCAGTCCACAAATATCTTTTGCAGCAAAATAGAATGTGACTAAAATAGATCAAATCTTGCCATCAAATAAAAAAACCTCTTAAATGAGAACACCACTATTTTTCTGCATCCTAGCTAGTACTGTAAATTGCTGAAAGTACCAAGTGTAATCAACCCTAGTCAGCGCAAAACCTTTGTGGTGCAGAGTTCAAACCAGCAGTCTGTGCTTGCTCTTAGGCTAGCTCCAACGTTGCACTTTTAAAAGTTGCCACTGTGGATGTTTATGTGTATTTGTATAAACATCTAGAAGCTGAGGAAAATACTTGGCTCATGCAAACACTTTTCCTTTTTTCAAAAATTTGTCTATTTTCGGCAGGTCTTACGACTTGAAAATATGAAAAAACTCTTTGGATCAGTTTCATTTGGGCGGGTTTAAAATGCATTTAAAAATGTGTGTCAGGTTCTAATCTGAGCTCTAGTTTTGCTCGCTGCATGCAGGATGCACTGCTACAAACTAAATATGCTCTACACAAAAGCCAAAAACCCCTGAGCTGCAAAAACTCCTTTCTGCTGCACCAAATGCAGAAGGCTGTTATTCTCAAACATAAAAATGACTAATCACCCTTTAATCAAGTTATGGTTAATAAAGTCATCCAATTTTTGCTTAATCATGTTAATATTCAGACATGTTAAACAGTAAATCCCTTCAGGCATGCAATCCTGTTTGCCAAGTTTCAGCCTACAACAAGGTGTAAATCTCTGAAAACAGCCCTTTGGAAATGCTGACAAACCTTTGGCTATTGTAATAGAAGTTGGAGCCTCTGCAAAAACCAGGAGAAAGGCGGAGCTCAGTTTCTCTACAAATTTCTACCCTGACTAAGATTTGCAGAAGGTAATTCCAGCACCCTGGATTTAGTCCTTGCAGAACCCCTTTTGCTGTACAAGCCACAGAATATTACTGAAATAGGCAGGAAGAAGAAAAATTAACCATAATTATTATTGGAGGATAATATTGATGACAAAAATATAGTCGATACTTCCACCAACAGTTTAATTACATTGGATTCTCAGAGACATTTGTAATAAGGTTTTTTTCAGTTGTTTTCAAAGGTGCTTTATGACTTCTGAAGCAGAATAAATGATAAATAATGCATTTCCTCAGTGTTGGTGGGAAAACTCAGGCTATAATTAGCATACAAAATTACATATTCTGATACTTGATGTTCACCGATGCCATTTCCATCATGTCATACAGCATAAATAAAAAGCTGGCAATCTGAATACCCCCAATAACTTTATTCTTATAAACAACCACCATTGCTCCAGCACAGCTTTTCTTCGACTAACTCCTTAAAGTCAGAGCCCGCCTATCTTCCACCAGCTTCATCCTAACCGAAACCCCCACTTCATGCTGCGACGTTATGTTAAAACCACCAGATTTCTCTTGGTTCCTAAAGAGCAGCGCAGGGAAAATTTTGCCAGGAAGGCCCCTGCAAAGGCGAAGCCTGGGGAGATGCTGAGCAGGGTCTCCAACAGAGGACCTTTGTACTGCCATGCAAATGAATCCCGGCACAACAGCCTGCAGACAATGCCCAGGGAGAAGTCAGGGAGAGCCAATCCATCTGCAGCTAGTTGGTTAACTCAATGTTTCGTGCATTCTTTCTCTTACACAAAACACTCCACGTTGACAGCTGTGAATTTTAAACAACTCTTCTGTGTGTGTTTTTCTAATTTTGTGTATTCAGAGAGTTTCCCCTGGCATCAGGGGCTGAAAGCAGAGCGCTCGGGATTCCATAATTTAGAGATTTTCTGCTTTTCAAAGAGTCACACAGCAACTCTGATTGAAAAACAAAGTGGAAATTAAGTGTCTAATGGAGAGAGCTTCAAATGGCAAGAAAAGCGGTTACTTTAGTGGTGTTACAAAAAGTAAAATTCATTTTTATATGAATTATGATTACAGAGAGTCTCTGTAAACTATACTTTGCATGTGATAAATATGTTAATAAAAAGTACGGAAACTTTGCTTGGCTAAACCACATTCTGATTACTCAAAATCTACTTGTACTTTGTAGTGTTCCTTTTAAAGAAAAACTGCAGTATTTTGAAGAAAAAGTTTGCCTTCAGTCAATTAATCAAACAAAATATTTGGATATCAGCAATTTGTCCATGTAACGAATGAAGTTTTTTTTACTAGGTTGAAAACTAACTTAAAACAGATGCTGGTCTAAGAGCAATGTTCCTCTGTACATCGAAGAAAAAAAAACAAAAACAAATCCACAAACAAAAAGCAACCAACCGACCAAACCAAAACCAAAAAATCCCAAACACCAGTTAAAAGCCTCCTTGTAAAACAGAAAAACCAAACAAGTTTTTCTTTTCCAGTAAAAAAAAAAAAAAAAAAAAAAGACTTGAAAATAGCATCTCATGGGTATCCCATGGTGATTCTGCCATGACCATGGATAGATTTGCAAAATGCAAATATTACAGAATTGCAAATATTACAGAATTACAGATGGGCTGTCATTAAACAATTCTGGCCAAAAATGAGTTTTGGATTTAGTCCTGAGAATTCTGTCTAACCAGCACCGATGGAGCTATCTTCAGCTGTGGCCTGGGAAGGATGCAAGCAGGGAGAAACTGGGGAACTTGGAGTCAGGACGATTGACTGTCATTCCTCACTCTGCCACTGTGAGACCTGCAGAGGCTTCTCCCCCACTGTCCTCTCCCTGAATCTCTAATTTTAAAGTGGAGGAGGCCAGGAGCCATCCCTTTTTATACAATAATTCAAAGAGTGAAACCAATTTCAGATGCACTCCAGTCTTTTCTGCAAAGTGGTGTGGTTCTCCTCCGACAGCTCCTGCAGCCCCAGCAGTAAAGCAACCCTGCAGACCCACCGCCCGTCCTCCCGAGGAGTTCGCCCCAGCCTGGAGGGGATGCTGGGGAAGCCCCAAAGCAGGGAGCACCACGGCAATGGGGAAGCCAGGAAGACCCTGCTCTTCCCAGGAGCCAGGCCACTCCGACACGCCATCCTGGTGCCAAACTCTGCGCCTTCCCCCCACCAAGTGTTGAAATGGGCTTCTGCTATGGTCTGTCTTGTACTCTCAAGACCCCCAACAAGACTCTTCTCTGCTTGAGGCATTGACCCCCTCGCCTTTACAAGGCGTCTTCGGATCACTCGCAAAAACCACTGTGAAAGAGCAATGCATCGTTTCCCCCACTCCGGCATCAGTCTCCACACTTCAGTGCGACCCACTCCATGTTGACATTTTCTCTCCCTAATATCTGCAGGAACCAAACAGCAACGGCAATGTGGTTTTGCTTAGGGGAGGACAGGAGGTGGGTTTTGTCTAGTCTGGAAATGTATTTTCCCTTCTTCCCAGTCATTTATTGTTCTTCTTTTGGCACCAGAAGAACATATTTTGGACGTGAATTTCTCTGTGGGTGTTACATTGGAAATTAATCTCTCTCCAAGGCATATACAGTCTGGGACAGTTTTGAAATACGTGCGAGAGGATGGAGAGGGCAGGGAACGTGTGGAAATGAGGCCACTTGGTGGGGCGGGCAGAATTAGCTGGCGTGCTCCCACAGCCCCGCTTCACCTCGCCCGGCCCAGCCGCAGCACACACCGGCCTGCGCTCCCGGCTAGGCCAGGGCAGCTCGCCGCTGAGGGGAGAGGATAACGGGCAGGCTGCTCGCGCGAGACTCGGGTGTACGAGCGCTGCTCTACCCAGCACGCTGCAACACGCTCGCTTCGTCATTGCCCCCTCCTCCTGTCCCCCGTGGCTGCGAACACCCTCCCGGGGACCGCGGGGGCTCCACGGCGAGGAGCCACCGCCCCACCGGTGCTGGCGGGAGGAATGGGACCTCTCACCAGCTGGCGGTTCGAGGTCTGCCACCATTTCAGATGTGATCTCCCAGCAAAACGTCCCATATGAGCACTGCCTGCTCCACTCCTTCCTCCTCTCAGGGCAATTTCATTTCCATTATTTCTTTTGATGGTCCAGTGTCTTCAATTTGCATGGCAATACAATCTATAAAGTAACAGAGTCGGGTTCAAGCCCTCCTGTGCTAGGCACTGTTAAAAAAAAAAAGAAGTTGTAGAACTTTGATCCAAAAGCTTGAAAAGGTCAAAAGAGCCATGAAAAGCTTTAAAAATGTGCATGGGTTTTTTTACTTATTAGAAAAGAATAAAAAGCAGAAATGTATCAATTTTTTAAAAAACATAAATTCTAATGAGTCATTAAGAGGCATTAGAGACCACCATATACATACATATTTAGGCACTCCTCTGGCTCAGAATTATGCTTTACGCAAACAAAAGGCCTCTCTCTACAGATTTACACAATAGGTTTACACTGAGCCATTACGATCTATCATGTAACCGAGTGCTTAATGACTCTTTAATTTAAGGATTATTGACACAAAAGATGTAACAGCTGCTTAAGAGTTACTACACAGCAGCAGCTTTCTGAAAAGATATCACTTCATCATTTTTATATTTTCTAAACTATCCAAAGATGCTTACATTGTGGCAGTGACTTGAAAGACAGAAAAATTCAAGGGGAAATATATTAGAATAAACTTGACCTCAGTGAACTGGGAAAAAAAAAATAAATTTTAACATTCTCAGTTGAGAACAGATTTGTTCTTATTTATTTCTGACAATGTGAAAGCTTAAAAAAAAAAAAAAAAAAAGCTTGTTTTATCTGAAAAGAAGCCTTCCAGACTAAGAGCCTGTATTTTCTGTTGAAATCCAAGAATGATTTGGGGCGGGGGGGGAAGTTATAAGCCCCTTGGAAAGAGCCTTACACAAAGGTAGCACTGACAGAAGTTTAAGCACAAGTCGTAACGGGTGTCAGTGTAACAGCTAACGCCTGAAAATGGAAGAGAGTTTGTTAGGGTTGTGTGCGTGTATACATATATATATTTATAACCCCCTTAACAATGAATATTGCTGCTGCCAAGCATTCAGAGACAGAGTTGATTTCCTTTCAAGTAATTGATGTAGGCTTTCTTCAGGACCCCGTCCAGACAAGTTCTCCACCGTGGAGCAGGAAATCACACCGTCAAAGGAAAGCTGAGCGCTCCTTCCACACGGCCTGGGTCAGCCCCTCCAAAACACTAGATTTATACGACTGCTGCCAAAAAAACTTGCATTTCCATGCCCTCCTGTTGCTAAGATAAAGGATGTTTCCTACTGCCTCAGAATGCCGTCCTCATTTAAAACTCCAGCTATGTTCTGACAAAACACACTGCTGTCACCCCAAATTGAGCAAATGAGCCTACGTCCTACAGTATAAAGACCAAAAGAGTTATTGAATATCACCCGGGGAGCACAAAATGAAAAGGCTCCCATTTCTTCCTGACCTTTTTGGGGCATTTTTTTCCTGAAATCGGCCGAGCCCTTCAGCCTTCATTTCTCATGCTGTCTGCGGTAGCACAGGAAGGACAGCTTGGACTTTGCAGTTTCAAACAGATCAAGTTTTGTTAAATAACTTTTTTTTTTTTCTTCCTCCGTCTTCAAACCCGAAGCGGAAGGGAACACTGTGAAGAAAATGGAAACTGGCAAAGAGCTTTAACTTCAAATAGCCTTATAAGTCAGCGTTGATGTGCAAAACTAATTCTGTTTTTTTGGCATTTAAATATAACCCGACAGTTGCAGAAGGGAGGGGTGAGGGTGGGAGCAGTGCAAGGCAGATTACCGGCCAAGTGCAAAATACAGAGACATGTAGGGCTACAACTTCTGTTTATCAAATGAAATAAGGATTAGATTTATTGGCACCGAGCTTTATAGGGGAGACTACAAACTTGCACTGGAAAATTTCAGGAAAGGGACTCTATGACAAAAAGCAGTTCTGTACTGCTGGTGTCTAGGTAAAAGGCATTCCCCTCACGTCAGAAGGGGATGTTTTCATGGAAGAGAATCCCGAGTTTCAAAAAATAGATGTGCAAATAGCTCTATTCATTAAAAAAAAGAAGTACCACTGAATATAATGTATCTAAATATTTGTTCAGGGTTAAGTGGTGTTGTCTAAACAAGCAGAAAAGCCCTTTTTAAATGTAGATTTGCTCTCCCCATTACGAGTGCCAGCCACATACTTACTGCTTGCTTATTTCTATGCTTTTCATTTCCTAGAAATCTCCTGTGTCATTTTACAGATGCATGAGGTAAGCAATATTCTGATGTTAGGTATTCATATGATCCATACCATCCTCTGTTCAAGCTTTAGCTGACTAGCTATTTCTACCCCTCACCACAAATACACCGATGGGAAAGTACACAGTTGTCCTTTAAGGACAAGACATGAAACTGGATGTGTCACTGTTTCTCAGCCTGTAATTACACCCCATGTGCAAGAGGCCACATTTGACTGTAGTAAAACGCTCACCCCTGCAGCACAGCCTGCCTCCCCTGCCCCTGCTGTTGAAGCCTGTAGGCAACCCTGCTGCCTCCAGCAGCTGAAATTTTACCCCTCCTTGTCTCTGCTGCTTTCAGGGTTGTCATTGCTTGATGCTGTTGGCCCAATGTACCATCCAGAAGCACTTCATAACTAAGAGGAAGAAACAAGTTTCTACCACATGAAACAACCATCAGTGCAAGAGGTCAACAAGCACTACAGCGGCCGCTGGCTCTGGGGTGCAGAGGAGGCTGAAGTCCAGAATGGGATCCCAACTGCTGTGAACGCTTCACACAGGAGATATATGGAATCACTCAAGCAGAAGGGGAAATCTCTGACAGCACACTCAAAGGAAGATGAGGGAACGCTACCATCTTGAATAGGCATCTGGAGGGGAGGCACCTCACACTTGTCCTTATCCTGCTAGAGAGAAAGCAGTTGTATGAAACGTGCAGGGGCTAAAGAATGCCAGAGAGTTTCGGGGACGGGCGGACATTTAAACATCACATATACAATTTCCTCTGATCCTTTTGAAGAACATTTAAAGAAGGTTGCTCAAAAACCCACCAGCTTTACCACAAGCAATGATCTCAGCATCTTAACAGGGAAAACGCACACAAAAATTGATACGTGGTCTTGTCTTATGGCAAACAGAATGAGACACATTTACAGGCAGTCCTGCATCTACCAAAGTCTCAGTTTATTATTGACTTGAGTAAATAATCTCAAGTCAAAAATTAACAAACTTATACTTCTATTTAATGTCTGCCTCTGTGCAGTGCCATTATTCAACTGCCCCATTCTAGGGAAAAGCCACTCACGAGTCTGTTCTGAAGACAGCATCTCCTGCATGATTTTTTCCAAATCTATTGTTTGCATAAACCTTTTGCCAGCTGGTTAGTCACATCAAATCAAGACAGCCAGTAATCACGGCCAACTCTACCTGGCGAAGGCTAGGCCCCTCTTGGTGGGGCCCCTCTCTCAACAGCTATTTGTTGTTGCTGAAATTAAATTTTCTACTGAAATAATCCTGGAGCCCCAAGGGAGCAAAACCCCAAAAGGGAAAAATTACTATTCAGCCTGTAGGAGACCTTGCTGCTAACATCAATAGCCACAGCAAAGAAACAGACAAAACAAAATATTTGAAAATGAAAATACAACTTCACAAGCAGAAGCGACCCCTCAAAACCCCAAAATAGAAGCCTCAGGTCATCAGAGAAACTTCTAGAGTTTCACATACAGAACTCATTTTCTTTTACCAGTCCTCTTCACCTTTACTTTCATAAATAGCTCTTCTCCTTTCTTCTGGGGAGGAAAGCAATCTACCATGCCCAGGTGGATTTAATAAGGGAGGTCTAATACTGGAGGTCAAAGAATATGAATGGATTAAAAGATTAGGGAGAAGAGCATGAAGGCTTTCACCTTTAAGGTTCCTGTTCTGAATTCGTCTGATGTCAGCAGTGAGTGAACAGTGTAACCATCAAGGAGCTGCGGCTGCATGGAAATCTCTCCTTCAGCTTCTAGGCATTACACTAAGGGATCATTAAAAATAGTCTGAATATTTTAAAGATATTTATTGAGACTGCCTCTCGTTATCAAGCTCCACATCTATCTACTTTTCTGTTTCTTCATATTCCACCACTATAAACACCAAGATGGCTTTTCAGTTAAAAAAAAAAAAATCCCCATACCTTTCACTATTAAATTCAAATTTATCAGCTACATGCTGTTTTCCTGTAACTTCAAATCTCTTATAACAAAGATAGACAGACACCCCCATACCCCACTTTTAATTCAATTGCCTGTTACTTGACCTGAAGGTGTTCTTCATGTACCAAATAAACCTCCTACAAGCGATAATCTGCAGCAACAAAAGAACAATCTGACTTTGCTAAGAGTTATTCCTGTAGTATCTCTGATCAGACCAGCCTGTAGTATCCCCAAACTTCAAATTAACCTCCTCCACAATTTTGGTGAAATCACATTAGAGTCAATCGTTATGCCATTACCAATGGCTAAAAGTGCAGGCTTGTGCACGCAAACATTGATTCATCTTTTAAGACACAGCTCATTGCTTCAGCTCCAGAAATTACAGAGAAATTATCTTATTTTTCACTGGCAAGGTCCATATTTTCATGTACCCAGTGGGAAATGCAACTGGTGAAGTGCTTGAGAAGTAAATCAGCCATACATACGGGGTCCTCTCTTGTAATGAAAGGAGTGAGCTCAACAAGTAGGATGCTGTTTCTAGATATTAGAAATTTTTCAAAAGAGCTCAGTGTTGTATGTGGCTCAGTATTTAAGACCAGCCATGATTACCTCCAAAACGCCTTCAGTTAAAGCAAGTTGTGCAACAGAACCATCAGCCATGACTAAGGCTGGTTTAATAATAAACTCAAAACTACTTAAAATGAACCTCATGTTTCCATGGTGATGAATACATATCTGTCTCCAGAGTGTCTTGTGATGTAGAAAACATTCACCAGTAATATTTTGGTAGTAATCTTGCTAATGGAAAAATCATTAGTATCGTTGAAGATGGTAATAACACCGACTTGAATTAATTTTAGACTGACCTTGGCAAATTGGCAGGTGAAGATAAAAGCACTACAGTGCCCAGTGGAAAAGTAAAATAAGTGAAGCTACCCACTTGTGACATATATTTTTAAAAAAAGATGATGACCGGTGGGTGCTAAGGTGAATGTGCAGACCTGTTCGTTTACTTTACCTCTCTGATACCTACTAGTAAATCCATTTTTGCCTCAGTAAGCTTCCTCGCCAGTGAGAAGATTTAAATCTTCTCAAACAGATACAAAATGTATCATCTCCTTGGGTTAGCCTTGCTTAATGGCAGCGAAGCATGGCCAATTGCAGACACTCTTAACAACATATTTGACAGGTATAAGATCAGGCACATACAGTAGGAGAGGTCCCAAAGCTTGCCTTTATTCACAAGGCTGCTCTAAGGGTATGAACTGCTAAACTCTGTCATCATCGCTTAACTTACAGTGCTCCTTAATACGATATGGTGTTCTATTCAGGGAAAAAAACCTTCTTAAGAGCACATATTTGACTTTGATCCGGTGACATGTTTCTGAAGGAAAGCATCTGACAGGACAAAGATGTACAGTACTTCATTTAGTCTGTGTGCCATATGTGGCAGTTTAAGAATCGCTGTCACAGCCTCTTCGGCTGGCATCCAGGATTGCACAGCACAGCAAAGCAGAGGGATTTCTGCTGGGCTTCAGGAGGAAAAGACTTGGGAAGAATTTCTCTGGGCTCTTTCCAACAAGTATACTTACCTACTCCATTCAGAAACTAAAAAATGAGGCATTTTAATTTGCAATTAAAAAAAAAAAAAGAAGATAATTTTGACTAAATCTTCAAATCATAGAAACAATGCTAATATTTTGATTCAGAAAGCCCATAAGCATAGGTGTCATTTTAAGCACGTAAATAGATGCTAATCAGCCTGCTTAGGTACTTAAAGCTAGATATATGCATAAGCACTTCGCTAGAAAAAAAACCCTGCAGATATATACTACTATTTTACAGACACTCATAGCTTCTTTCAGTTAACAGACTTGGAAAGTCTAGTTACTTCAGGGCCTGCAGTTTTTAAAGCATAATCTTTTCCCAAATGTGAATTTGGGGGATGATTTAATCAGAAACAACTACACAGTTTCTGAAAATACAACCAGAAATAAAATGCAGTGCTTTTGGTATAAAATTGTCCTTGCAAACATCTACACAACTCAAAATGCTAACTAGCTATGAGTAGGTAGCCGGTATTTGTTGTGGATGTAATTCATATTCAGAAATTCTCTGGTGATTTTCTTGAAAACCTGATTTAGATTTGACTTCTCTCTGTGTCATCAGGAAGTGCTCCACTGATTTCATATTCCTCTTTTTTGTTTTATGCACTAAATCTGAAAACCATTCAGCAGAATAGTGCTGTTATGATATGTTTCTAATTTAACAAGCAGCAAAGCCATACAGGAGGGAAATAAAAGATTACCTTCAGGAAAGACATGAGGGGGGGCCGATTACACAAAGATGTGTCAAAGTGGACAAAGTTTATGAAAACGATCAGCATTATGTCTGAGTCAATCCTGTCATTATACAGTCTAGTTTCTTACTCTTGTTACTTCAGAAAGCTGTTTGGTCTTTACAATATTAATGTCTCAGTTTAGCCAACAGTCCCTAAATGTGCCTTTTTTTATTTCAGATTAGGGAGAAATGTACAACAGCAAGAAGTAATACGAGTGATATGTTATGTAAACATGCAACAACAGTGAGATTTCTTTTTCCCTTATGATTTTCCTGTAATCATGAATCTAAAGGCACTGATTGTGTCAAACAAACTCCCTGCATGTTTTTAGAAATGAGTTTCCTTGAGTCTCACAGCTTGGTGGCAATATTCAAACATTTATTCAATCACTGTTAGTATTCCTACGGTAAAATTAGTGTCTTGAAAGAAAACTACTGAACTGAAAAAAAAAGTTTTAAGTAAAAGTTTTCAACTTACAAACTGACCCCAGGTTTCAGTAGAAATGAGTGTGATCTATTCCTCGTACTTCCCTTCATGCAGAAAGTCTCTTGCAGTCACCATCCTAAATGTATTGCAATTAAACCACAGTCTAATTAAAGCACAAAAGACTTTTTGGTAATTAATCTTTCCAGCAAAGAGCATCTTCAACACTTACTTCACAAACAGCAGCACTTGTCAAGAGGTGCTAAACAAATTTCAGAACTGGGGCTTTTCACGGCAATCTGGAATATTTGATATTTTGGTCTTTGGTGCTCAGAATCAGCCAGTTCCTTATGTTCCCCAAATGTACTAATGATCCCTAGGCAAATATATGCCATTTAAAAAATTCACCAGCGTGCCTGTGATTACATATGGTTTTCCGAGGGAAGTGGCTTGGCCTATCGCTTTCTGACCTATTTTCCCCCCTTTCCACTTCTGCATGTCCTCTCAGCTGAGTGCTGGAAACTGCATTCAGTTAAGTGGGATAAAAATAACAATAAAACCTCGGTGCCTATAGCAACCCTCAAGCTACAGAAGGTGAAAAGAATTACATTCTTAATTCGCAAGGCTCTTTTTACATATAATCATTCCTTTTAGGTAAAGGTCAAGTTACAAGACTTTTTGCATTATGCATAGTGATTTCCATTTTAGCTTATTATTCAGTGGTGTAAAATTTATGATGTCAGATTTCATGACAGTTAAACCTGAGTTTGTTCTGTTTCAGAATGACATCTGGGTATAGATTCTCTAACAAAGCTTCCATATTAAAATGGCCCTATATTTTTAGGCTGGCTCCTATAAAAGACATCAGACCAAGAGATACTCGAACAGCTGTTCAGGAAAATATTTCACTTTTCAAGTGCTGACGGACTAGAATGGGAGTAGAGTTGCATAATGGGAAATGAATCATTATAGTCAATCACAAAAAATATTCAACTGTTTGGAATCAAAGTGTTTGGAAAATAATCCTTTCTGTACAATTGCAAGGCATTTGATATTCAAAAGCAAATAACCTAAGAAATGTATTCAATGCTGCTGCTTAATCTGTTTATGAGAAAAAACAGGTTTTTCAAGGTAATAAATGTATAAAAGTGCATTTTATTTGTTAATGTGTGTAACAATGATTTTTAGCTGACAGTATGATTATTTATTATGACAATGCAACATCTTTAGTGAAAATTGAGTAGTCTTAAGGTGTTCTGTGCTGCTCATTCATGCAAAGAATTCTTGTCAAATATTTTAATGAGAAGAAAAGTATGGCAGTCAAGATTAAAAGTCAAGGTGACCTTTAACTGTAGAAAACAGTATCTACATATCACCTTACTTTTTTTTTTTTTTTTTTAAGGTCATCACTTCTCTCTTGAAGAGTCATTCCATAAATGGAAGTAGGCAGCGCATCAAGAGAGCTAACCATAAAAACTGTCCTTAGTTCAAAATCAAACGCTGCATTACACCTATTTTAAATCACATATGCCCTTTGGTATAAAATTCAAACACTTGCTGTGGTGTCTTCAGCAAAATGAGTAAGGAAATCACACATTACAGAAACAAGGGATGTACAACTGTCACACAGCCTTCCGTAAAGCAACAGCGCAACATCTTCAGAATTGTCATTCTTCTTTATAAAGAACAAACTCGTCTGCGACCTCACCTTGGCCAGGGTGTGCTGAGTCAGCTGGAAAACCACTCTGATAGGCACCTGGTTGCCTGTTGTTCTAAAGAGTCTTTTGGGGAAACCAAGGATGATCCCACAGAACAGCAGCGACCTGTTTTCTACTGTCATGCTTCAAGCTGCCCAGGTTAGCTGAGCAGATACCCCGCTCGTGCCCTATTATGCAGAGGTTTTGCTGCACGAGCAAAATCCTACACAGCCAATGTGACTTTAGACAAGTACCAGGAGACTCTGGAAATACTGTTCCAGTTACCAGAGATGAAAGACAAACAAATCATCAAATACAGGGCGGGGGGGTCACAATACAGTTTCCAGTCTACTCCAAGTAGTCGTGGCCAAAGGGTGACTTCACACCCCTCTGCTAGAAATCCCCCAAAAGGCGTCTGACCTACCCAGCTCCCAGGCAGAACCCCAGACCGCAACTTACACCTGCAAAGCCCTGCATTTGTCCTTCCAGCCATCTTATAGCTTCCTTTTTCCCCTCTACAACTGGAAGGAAAGGCAAACCTGGAAGCAGGAAAAAGCCACCTGCAGTTCTGTTCCTAGAGGGGCTTAGCTGCGTTAAAAAGAAACTTTTTTTTTCCGCCCAGCCTGGGTGGAAGAAGAGACATCACGCCACAAGGGTAGCCTGAGAGAGACCTCAAGGCTGGTCCTAAATATCAGTGTGAACCTACTCACTGATTTACATACTTTGTCTCCAAATTTATTCACTTATCTCTAATCTTTACTCACTTTCCTGCACTGAAAGGAGTTCAGGTATAACATGACATGAAAGCGACGATAAGGCTTACAGATTAGCCTTGGTTTGGGTCCAGCCAGCTTGGCATGAGCCGCCCGTGAGCACAGGCAGAAAAATTAATGTTTACTTGCATCCGTCCACAAAGATACATTCTTAGTTATATATACTAAGAGGATTACTCACAGAGTATCATTAATCATTTTTATCACTACCAAACATAGTATCAAACACACACAAAAATGTGGCTCCTAATTGCTACTATGGAGACAAAGAAGCAGAGGAACAGGAGATGAAAATAAAGTACTACGTGTCATTTCTGCTGTAAAATTATACGTGAAATAATTTCATTAATGGGTGATATCATTTATACAAGGTTCTAAGTGAATCTTAAATAATTATAACACCCAAACACAGTAAATCAGATTTTAAAATTTCCTAAGAAAAATGTTGTGGATAAACTTGCTAAAACATGCAATAATGGAATGAATTTATTAAAATATGACAATGCTGGCACTGCTTCAAATCACAGCCTGAACTTGCTGCAACTATAGATTTAATAAGATTGGTGTTCTTCCCCACTAAGAGTATCCATTTCTTCTGAAGTTCCGTTTACTGCATATCATGTAATGAAATGACTTAGACAATCCACATATTTTTTGCAAAATATTAGAATCTGATTAAATTAAGTTAGTAATGGTACATCGTACTTGAATTATTTTATGTATGTGACATACATACCATTCAAAGCAAGCTCTCACACTTTGGGCAAGTGAACTTTCTGCATCTTTCAGGAACCTCCACAGAGTTTTATGAAAGTTAAATTTGAAAACATTATGGTACTTTAATTTTAATAACATTTTTGCACTCTTATCGGTTGGCTGCTAATGTCTGAAGAGTGGATTACATTCCTACAACTGCTGATGCCAAGCACTTTCTCTGTTTAACACATAACCATATTTAACACAGTAGTCCGCTATTTTGGCTTTATTGAAATGTGCACAAAATTCCTTTTTTTAGCCACTAAGGAGACTTGGCACTAGTTATAAAAGACTTATTGATCCAGTACTAACCAGAGTACATTATAAATAGCCAAGTGCCAAACAATTCCTTTGCACCAGATTGTGATTTACAAGTAAGGAAAGAAAACTGGATTATTAATTACATACAAAACTCTAAGCTTTAAAAAGCTGTGTATTTATAATTAAGGTCTTGCAAAATAAATAGTCTTTCCCTAATTGAGACAGGCTTTTATACCAAAATCTTTTCTCTAATATAGATACGCACATACAGTATTCATTAACAGAATGCTGAGTTCAGCTTTAAAGAAAATTCTTGTATTGGAAAGTGTTGCCACTCTCCCCCCCCAAAAAATCCAAAAGGCAACTTCTAAACTGAAGTACTTACTTAGAAAAAATTTAATTCATTAACATCTGATGCTGTATAGTTTTGATTTTTAAAAGTGTGTAAAAACTTAACAAAAATGGCCTGTTCTGAATTTCTTTTTTTTTTTTTTCCCCATATTTCTTTCCATCTATCCACGAGGACAAGTGCTTATAAGACATATAACAGTAGCATGTCACTGCAGTATAATTCTAAGGGACGATCTTAACCCTATTATCTTTTGAATGGATTGCTTGGGATAGGTCACAGGTAACGCAAAGCAAGACAGTTGAACTACAGCAGTGCAGCAGAACTGGTCCAAGGATCTGTGTGGGATGCAACCCTCAAATCTACTAAAGGCCACTTTCATTGCATGAAATTAGCCTGGGTAAAGCAGCAGTACTAGAGCTCAGAGGATGACGTGTATTAGCCAAGGCTACACGCTAACAGTCAGCAGGCTCAACCTGACCATGAACAATTGCAATTTCGTCACTGACACAACCAAAGTTCCCAGAGTTGATTCTGTTAATTTATAAGGGAATTACCAGAACATTGGGTGGTAAGAAGGATGTGAATGAAAGCAGCAAGCTTTTCCAGAAACACCTACTGACACTTTGGGTACAGTTTCAAAGTCACCATACAGAGACTGGTGTCCATCACAAGATGTGAAAAGATAAATCAGACGCTGAGTCGCAAGAAAAGGGATACAAATAGCACAAAGGAAGAGGAAAGTCATATTCAAATGAGCAGGGGAAAATAATAGCCTTTCATTTATAAACTTAATTTTATTTTTTTTTATGCAATAGAAAAAAGTTCTCCTAGTGGTAGATACATCCTGCATCTTTTCAAAAGCCAATGTAAAATTTCTACAAGCAATAAGTCACTCCAAAAAGTTCACTAACAACGTAGGGGTGTGTCTTTTAGAGGTCCAGCTCCACAAGATACATGTCAACAGCCAAGTAACGCATAGCTTTATTTCAGCCTCTAGGTAGACAAAGTATGTAGAAAATATAAGACAAAAAGAGGTTGTGTAATTTAATATGTATGGTTACTTGAAATACACCAATTATGTTAAATACATTTATAACTAGGCATGCTTCTGCATTTGGGGTCTATTTAAAACCTTATTAGGAGCAAAGGACACAGAAGAAACAGTCTGTTTGATCTGTTTTGAAGCTATGGTAATAGGAAACAAGTTTTCCTGCGACGTCTCTCAGGGCCATCAAATAGTCCTTTTTTTACTAGAATAAATAGGCAGCCATATCTGAAGCCCTTAACCTACTGCTCGCAAAGAAATGTCCCTTGTAGACACAGTTGTTTGTTAAGACTAACCCTAGTTCATTTTCCAGTCATATTTCAGAGATAAGCAAAAATTCTAGAAATAAAAATGTCTAGCAGGTAGTTTCATTTGCCTCTTTTATTACAAATTCATATTCAGATATGTTAATATAAAGATGTACAATATTACATACAGGGCATAAAACCTGACATCGTGACACTGGTGGCTGAACGGTTTGCTTATTGTAGCAGCTCTTATTCAGCTATTTTCTAGTGCTCTCATCAGTCTTTTGTGTGAAAGTCTTTGGTGAGAGTGGAGTCTGAACTGATAAGGCCTTGGAGACATAATCACTGGCCCTCATTTTCCATTGACAGCCCCACACAGCCGATTCACAAACATTTTCATATTAATATTGAGCAATTTCCCTACATTCTAATCCATCAAAGTAGGCTATTAATCCTTCCCCCGTGCTCTTCTCTATTCAAATGCTAACAATTTTCTTCTCACAAGCTAAAACATTTGTCCTACAGCCCCTCACACAAAGACACTGTATTGTCAGCAGTGATTGATCAGAGTATTAATATGAGGGATGCAATGTACATTGTACCAATGATACCGCACGTATGTGGAGGAAAAGGTCTTTTTTAAAGGATAAACCAAATGCAAAATATAAAGTGTTTCTTGAGAAATTATTAAAGTGTTTTGCCTAGTGTATTTTATGAAATTTATGAAGATTTTCAGAGGTGTAAAATGCTTTTGAGTTTGGAATGCAAAATAAATGGCGGGGCTGCCCTGTGTGTCGGGACCTGGCGGGGAGCAGCCTGCAGCTGGGACTGGCTCGGGGGCTCTTAGGGCAAACAGCAGAAGAGCTACCAAAAGCCACTTGCCCTCTAACGCCACGTTTTATACAAGTCGGAAAAAAACCCCAAACACCACCAAAAAACCCAAAAGATCAGGTGACGATAACTCTTTAAAGAGAAAAACCTCTCGTCTCCTGGGCTGGAAAAATTACACAAGTCCAGAAAGCATCCCCAACCCCTTGGCCAGCGGGTCCCTTTGCTGACGGGCCACCTGGCAATTCCCAACATCCTCACGGATGGCCAGCAGCTCTCCCCAGAGCCTGGGGCAGGCAGGGCCACCCAACCGCTACCCAGCTCGGCCTGCGGGCCCTCAAATACCACAGCACCCCAGCAGTGGTGGTGAAGGGCAAGGGCATCTGATGGATCGTTTCTTGCACCCTAGTTTCAAATGATTTGGGGTTATTTATTAAAAGAAGGATACGCAACCTTAACATGCTTTATGTGTAGTCTTAACGTGCTCTAGGCCTTCCTTGGGAAAATACAACTTAAGCAGCGGCTTCTGCTGTAAGTGCGGAAGATGAGCACAGAAAGAAGCAGCAGAAGGGGGACAATCTGCAAAAGATGGGGTTGTAGAAAGGCGGATACGCTGTCTGCAACCAGAGCAGAGCCCAGGGTGCCAGGAGGCCTGAGGGAGGGAGGCTGTGGATGCACAGAGCTTTTAGATGGCTGATACACCTTGGCACAAGTTAGAGTAATTTCAGGGACGCTGTAATTTACGGCAGGTTACGGTGGTTCTTGGCAGAGAGCTCGGCTCTTCGCAGTCAGAGCCCCCCACACCTCAACACACCTCCTCCCCCTTACCGGGTGCGGGTAGAGGGAGAGACGGTGCCAGGTGCTGTCAGCGAGTCAAAGCCGTCAAGTTCAGCCCCAAGTCCGCCCTTGGATCACTTTGCTGGAGCTGCACAAAGCAATTTAAAAGAACCTGCAGCTGGATGGATGACTGAGAGAAATCCAGACCTCCTCAAATATCCAGCATGCGTTCATCCATAAAAAGGAGCAATTTGCTCATTTCTAGTAGCACACGCTATGGGGAGGGGGGGGGTGGTGGTGGTGTGTGCATGCATGCGTATGGTTAAATAACCCCAAAATAAGATAAACAAATGCAACTGCTTAATAAGCTGAAAAATTCAGCACAACAACATTTCAATGCAAGTATGTGAATGTTGGAGGCTGGAGGTTTAAGAGACACGCTATATTTAAACACGCGCAGATGACATCTAAGCATCTAGTGATATCACAAATCATAAGCTGTATTTTTTGTATATTATTCTATTAAAATTAATTTTAATTTCTTCTTCTTACGTACTCTTTCCTTTTCTGAAGAAACAAAGCAAGACTAAAATCAGCAGAGGCGTTTGATACCCTAGAATGGCAGAGCCTAGTGAGCATATGAAATCACATTGCTGGATTTAACACAGATCTCAAAGGAAACCATTCCAGTTCTGAGCACCCTCTGCCATCACATTGGCTCCCACGAATGAGCACCTGTGTGCCTCCTACAGATCAGGGAGACAGTGGGAGAGGTCCCTGCTAGTTGTCAAAACAACGATTGATTTATTGCTCTAAAAAACTGATTTGCTCAGGCACCTATGTAGAAAAGACAGAAAAATAACCAAAAGAAAACAATGTGGAGAACAACTTTCTTTTCTCAGTATCTAAACTGTGATGGGCCCAGAGAGACCTGAATGTTACTGCTGCTTCCCAGGATGAACTTGCTCTGGGCACAGAGGACCCCACAACATTCATTTTTAAAACCTCTATATTTTTAAACAGCCTGAGTTTCTATGCCACAACATCCTGTTTCTACACCACTTACCTTTAGTACATTATATCTTTACAATGAGCAATTAAAAATATTTGTACTTTAAAGTCACTTAGGAGCTCTTCCAATTACTTACATTAGTATTCTGGCAAACAGTCAAGCCTTTTTAATGTTGAGTCAGACTCCTGAACCCACATCAAAAAACTGTCCAAACAGCAATTTTGCTTTTTGCTACTTCCAAACAACTAGAAGGGGTACCACAAGCTCTCCTGCTGTAGGAGGGAACAGGAGACACTTCTGCTGCCTCGCAGGAATCCTTCCTGGGGCAGATGACGTTCAGCGCTAAAACTGCAAAGCACGGAGTCCCACCTCCAGCACCTAAAAATGGTCCTCAGACCCAGGAAATAGGGCAAGAGGCTGAGGAAGGAAGTTGTTCTCAATTATGCCTGAGGGCAGTAGATCCACAGGATAAGATGTGCAGAGCTGTAACTCTGTTTGGAGAGGGCCCTGACAAGGAACAGCCAAATTGCCTCCATGAGCAGAGCTGATGACTCAGTGCATCAGTGCTGCAGCAGCCATGAGTCAGTGTCCCAAAGAGCTATGAGGGTGTGTGCTGGACAGGCAGTCTTTGGGATGAGTTTTAAAACAACGGCTCTGGATGCTTTGTGTTGTTGAACGTCTCACAGCAATTTTATATAAATAAGAGTGTTAACTCTAGTTGAAATATGGCCAAGACATCAAGGTTAAGCTTCCACTGATATAAATTAAATTGGATAAAGTATTAGTCATTTTCTGTCCCAAGCTGTTATGCATTGTGATATACATTATGAAGTAGTACTTTTAAACCCAGAAGTAGACTGACTTCAGTTTTAATCAAAATAATCTTTATTTTGTAATTAATCTATTATGTGCCAGAAGAATGATTCGCTTGGTGTTCATGCATGAGCGTTCTACTGTTTATAAAATCCCAAGCTGGATACTGTTTGCTAAGGTTGCTCTTGTGCAAAAAATAAAACCCAGAATTACATAATTATAAAAAAATCAAGTCTCTAATATATTAAACAGAAACAGCAGGAAAAAACTGATACCATCTACTGAAGGGTTTCTTTTCAAAATGAATGCACAAGCACAAAAGCCCCCACAGATCTAGCAGCTCAGAGACCTTAACATTTTAATAAAGTTCACTTAGAAGGCCACATAAAGAACATGGAAACCTCGATTTAGGGATTCATGCTTTCACTCTGTGCCTTCCACAGTCACCTCAAACAGCAGGAGAGTTTTTCCTAGCTGCTCTCCCACGTCCATCAGCAGGTCAGCACACCACACCACCGCCTCCACTGATGCCCTCTCCTCCCTGGCAAGCTATTGCCCCCAGTTCAGCAAGTTTCAGATCACACTGCAGAGATTGCTTTTAACTAAACTTCCGTCAAACACAGTTTTTCTTGTTCTCTGATGAGGCAGGAGGTTTTTTTCAAGACAGAACCAGTTCTATTTTAAACAGTTTAATGTCTTCAAAATTGTTTTCAGTTACGTTGCAAGTGTTCTAAAGCCAAAGTAAGTGGAATTTACAATCATCTCTGGAGAAAGACTGCCATTAGGAATAAAGCATGGGTTTATCCAGTTTTCATATGTAAGTCAGATTCACTTTGTCAGCCTTGAGATTTGACAAAGTATAATTCAGAACAATTCAAGCTCACCTTCCACTGGACTGAGTAATCAGATTAGACGAGGAAACGTACTAGTGGCTCTTCAGAACTTACTGCAGTACTCCTTAGGAGCCTCACAGTGTACATGCCACTTCATTTTCTCAGTACTACATGGCTGTCATATATAATTGTGTACACAAGACTTACAATAACATCTCACAAATTTCCGCGAGTAGAAACTTGCAGTTTAGAATCAGAAAATCTTGAGTTTTAAACTTGCTAATGTTTACAAAGGCGATGCACAGGCTACGGAACAGAAATCAGAAGTGTGCAGGCTGTGAGAGCGTACCAGCACGCAGACAGCAGCTGGTGTCACGTTCCTTGACCCTTCTGTTGGCAGCATTGTTCCTAAAAGACACTGCCTCTAAGGTGATGTCTCAGCATTGCATTCTTAATTAGTTGATTTTTTTGACAGTGGTGCTGCTTCTTAGATATAATAGAGTAGATGAAAGACCTTTAAAGGTACCGACTATGACACAGTTTAATTTGGCTAAAAGATAAGATGTGGGGTTTTTTTTTTAAATGACAACCGTATGAATTCATTCAGTGGTATGGGAGGTAGAATGGCAATTAAAAACAAGTCAGAAAGGAAGCACAGGTTTATTTTAAAGTTAAATTTCTTACAAAAATACTAATGTATTCTTTTCTACAAGGATATCACCATAGATTTTAGCCTAAAGATTAGCATACGGTGAAGAGAGACTACAAATGCAATTCATTGGAAATACTCATATGCTGATATTTGCAGCTGGATTTTTTTTGTTTTGATTGGAATTTTTCCCTGTACCTATGTTCAAATGTATTTTTGCATCACACATAAAAATATCATAACGTTTCTGATAAAAAAAGGTATCCTGTTATGTGAGTTAATATAATTCTGAGAAGAATGACTTTGACCAATTGGTGTAGTGGCTCACTGCACTAGTGAACAAGGTTTTCTGCATCCAGTGGTCCAAAGTCTGAATGCTATGCAGGCTGAATAAGGAGATGAATTTAAAATGTGTAAATGACAAGTTTGAAACTTGACTGGATCAGACAAAAGATGCTATATTTAACACTTCATCCTCTAGTTTTAGAAGACCTTATTTTTAATCAGTTGAACAGAATATTCAGAAGTGGCTCACAACTGTCTTTGAGCTGTTCAATTTTTCCTAGGTCTTGAACTGAAAACATTAAAAAGTGGGTGATGATAATTAAAGTACAAATATATCTGAATATCCTGTAGGAAGATTCTTAATTACAAGATGGAAAGAGTAAAAATGAATGGAAAGAAGTTTTGAAGAACAGCATGTGAAAAAAAGTGGTAATTTACACAATTGAAGTATTTTATAGAAGGCTAATCAAATATTACTCAATTTATCTTTGATCCTTCTGAAGTATGCCTTAGGGTCCGCTTAGTACAGTACTTCAGTCACCTTCTTGTTTGACTAAGGGGGAGTGTGGCCTTTTTATTTTATTTATATTTTACAATATGGAAAATATCACGCCACAATAAAGCAATCAACCAGTAGCCTGTGTGCTCCAGTAACTGGAAAGGACAGAAAGTCAGTAAGTAGATAATAATTCAAGGTCAAACCTTTCTAGCGTGGTGCCAGAAAAAAAGCAAACAGTGAGGGTTAGCCAATACTTCACAAACACTTGTTTAAGGATTTCCTAATTACTATAAGTGGTTCCTCTGGCCCTGGCACTTAAAAAGGCAGCTGTATATGCATGATGTCATCCCTTCTTCCCATTATCTCTGCAGTAAATTTAGAGGATTAAGAAGCAAGCAAGACTAAATAGTCAAAATAATGATAATGATAATTTTTCATGTTTCCTACCATTAAAAATTGATTACAGAAAAAAAGGCAACATGGGTGCAATTAGCTATCAAACTATATTTGAACATTTTTGTCCAAAAAAATCAGAAAAATGCAATTACCCTTCACATACTTTTCTGTTTAAAGACACATGTATGCAGCATGGCCACATCATAGCACAGTTTCCGTTACCTTATGGCTTTAAAGATATGGATATAAATCACAAGTTGATCAGCAAAAAATAAAATCAAGAGCCTTAAATCTCCTGGAGCACATTGTACAGCTAATATTCACTACCCTGGTATGGCTGTGCCAGTGCATTTTGCTGTTCGTGGCTGGAACACATAATTCACAGAGTTTGTAGTTAGGACACTGCGAGAGGTGCAACAACAACAGAGATACTGCAATATTTGCTTACTGGGACACTGCAATTAATACACCAGCTGACACAATCAGGGATTAACTGCATTCTGTGCACCTCGATCAGCAGTATCTTGCCAAAACAGATGATGAGTTTTGAGGGCCTCCACAGTAATCTGACACTTCTGATTAGTAATCTTGGTTCCCCTCTCCTTTACTTGCAACTCTGCCCTGCTCTTCGCCTTGAGATCATCAGACCAGACCTCTTATTTCTGGCAAGTGATTATCATTTCCATGAAGACTTTTAGGATCTATACCACGGTGGGTAAGGAGAAGAAGTGTATCTCCAAGCACGTCACTGTTTGTAAGCAACTTCATACTTAAAAAGCAGCTCCTCAAATGCTTCCTTTCCATGCTTTCTAGAAATACTCTTGTTAACCTCTGGATTTTTTTTACAATTTTTAAAAAAATTATTTTATCAAGTGCCACAGTTGCTTTACAAGCCCTGCTCTCTGCCTCTGTGGGAGGCTCTGAAAACCTAGCTTTGCTGGTGCAGTCCCTACACCTGATTTTCCATTAGGGGAAACTTCTGCTCTACATTTACTCATTTTTCTGTTCAATTTCTATTCAGTCTTGAAACAGGAGCCAGTGAAACGGTGGTCCTGATTTGATATTGGCAACTTCAGTCTTACACAGCCTCAGTCTTTGGCCTGATTATTGTACGGTCACCCTTCCTTAATTTTTTTTTTTTCTTTTTTCCTCCCCCTTTTCTTAATTCACAACTATACTCCACGTTACCAATTCAGCCAGTTTGCCCAGTAGAATTCCTCTCCCGCATGTCCATTTCTAGCAGGAGTATCTGAATACTGCCAGGAACAGCCTGTTTTAATAACACATCAGAAGTTCACATCAACATTATAAGTCAATCTGGATTTGTCCTGTTGCCTGCAGCTTCAGATATATCTACTAGTCACCATTTTAAATTCTGTACTACATGTTTCCCACCTAGCGAAAAAGAACTCAGTATTTTTCTTGGATTAGAATTATTTTACACCCTGAAAATACCAATATTATTTCCCAACTGTCACGGTCTCCAAGCATAAGGACAGGTCATCGTAGCTTCTACCACGGTCTCTTTTAAGTAGAGACCTGGTTGTTGTGAAGTCGATCCCTGTCTCCAGGTATGTACAGTGTCCAGTGGTACTCTCTTGTCTAGAAAACATCATTTGGTCTGGGCCCTGCATGAGAACCATTCTTTTTTTTTATGCCAGGAGATGCTGTTAGTTTGTATATGAGTACCTTCTACCAACTAAAAAGAATGTTGTGCTATTCCTCTACAAAGGTGAGATTTTCCTGAAACCAAAAGCTTCTATTTTAAGTGAAATCCAGTTTCTGCATCCATACTGGTGCACACCCACTTTATTGGGAGCAGCGTGGAACACTCACTGCTATACCACTCACCATTTCCCTTTTCACAGGTGACTGCGGGCAGTGCCTGCACGCAGAGATGCTACCACCTATCCATGGAAGTACTGCGAGCACCTTTCACCGCAGCATGAAGGCAGCGGAAAGCAGAGTTGTTGCTGCATGTTCACCAGATTCACTGAAGCCACTGGAAGCTTTTCTATTGCCTTCCAGGAGTTATGGATCAAACTAGAAATTAATTTCTAGAAATGAATGGCATGAGACTCAGGTGCAGGCTTTTAGAAACAATCCAAACTAGCCTGTGTTTATTCATTCTTACAGTACAAGCCATCTTGCTTCCTCAGATAGCAGCACACGCAACTTTTGCAAAGCCCAGCCATCATCCCAGACACACTGTTTTACATATGGTAACTTGGCAAAAAGAAAACAAAGGAAAATGAACGCTGCCATGTTCTAGTATGAAAATGAAATATCTTACACAGATGCACATGCCATAACTGATTGTTAGACCTAGTCTGACCTTCTGCACCACAGATACTGTAAATATCATCCAGCTTCCTTGTGCCCTGTTTTGACGAGATGCATGCACAAATCCAAGTGGGAAAACACTTACATATAAGCTTTAGGACATGTTATGCACAGAATGACTTCTGCTTTTTATGCTCTTTCAACATATAAAACTGCCTCTGCAAGAAAACCTCATACTTCCCGAGCTGCCAGAAAACATATTTCTAATAAATAAAATATTCTGCGTATGGAAAAGCTGTAGAATATATGCATTTCACAGCTTCATGGCTCTAGTACCTACCCAGTCTCCATCTTTGATGTTCTTGCTGCTATTTATCTCTCTCCAGGAAGACATAGCTGAACGTGGCCAGTATCCTTCCTGCCCTGGGGCCAAGATCCCACTCGAACTTGGAGCAGTGGTCAGACAGCTCTGGAGGTGGCCACTGCTCTGCAGAAGGATCATGTGCAATCGCTGCAAACTAAAGGTGAATCAACAGACCCTTTACCCATTATGGCAGGGTGGTGACAAATAGGAAACCAAAGGTGTAAGTGAGAAGGCGGCAGTAATCCCAGCTGAGCTCTGCTCAGACAAGAGCTGCAGTACAGGGTCCCTTATGTAGACAATAGCCAAATAGTAAATACTAACAGAGAAAACAGAAAATATGGGGAAAATGGAAGCAAGGGACAGGCAGGCATGCAAGAACACCGAGGATAAGGCAGGAGATGAAGAGGGGTCAGAGAGATGAAACTTGACTGAAAAACTAAGCATAAGACATGGAAATTACACCACATGACAAAGAAAAAAAAAAAAGGTGTGGTATCAATTGACATCATCTGCCACTAAATAGACGCATTTAGGGGATACCATTTCAGGTTAAGCAATGTAAGAACGTTCAAGCTCAGAAGAATACAGAATAAGTTGTTCCTGCCCTAAGGAAAACACAAATTACTCAGTCTAGCACAGTTTTGCTCAGACATGTCAGAAGCAGAGGAAGGACCAACCCCTGTACTACCTCCCCACCGCCTCTTTGCTCAATTCCTCCTTATACAACCATGATTGTCCTGCTAATGGAGTGGAACCTTGCCAAAAGCATTTAACTGGTGAAGAATAAGCGAAAAGGCAGGGAAATTAACGCAGTAAGGTAGTATTAGGAAAAACCAGATCTTTCTCCAGTGATCTGGTGTGAGGTATGCCTCAGAAAAAATAAGTTTGCTGGTAAATTCACACCGGTAATTTAGGGTGTATGGAACTGCTTTAGCCATCACCCAAAGGTCAAGAACAGTGTAATCAAGAGCATAAACCAGCACAGCAAGGATTACTTTTATGGTGCATAAACAGAACTAGTAAGACTCCACACCTCCTCATGGAGAATAAGAAAGGGAAAGTTTTATGCTATAATCCACCTATGCCAAATGACATGTTTTCAATCCAGCATCCAAAACGTTTAGTTTATCCCTTTGCCTTCTCTGGCTTTGGATCTCTGTGTTGTACCATCGCTATCTGATATCTTAATGGGTGCCATTTTGGCAGAAAATAAATTTACTCTGAAAAAATTCTGTGCCAGACACTTTGGGAACAGGATGGCCAGCATTAGCTTAGCTGAAAAAGAACTCCTTAAAAAAAACACATCTTGTGAAATAAGCAGATTTTCAAATTATACAGTCCCTGCCATAACAGTAATAAAATAACAAAATTAAGGGGGGGGTTTATTATTATTTATAAGTAACTGCTTTCTTCTACCTTTTATAATGTCCACCTCTTAGCATAACAAAGCTTTTCATAGCTTACTAATGGCTCCCTGTCACTAGTGCTGAGAACTATTATCACTGCTCTGCCCCTTCACATGGGCCTTTCAGACATCACTGTTTCACTTAATTCTTTCACCTCCTTCAGTTCAAATGCAATAAAAACCTTTCACTGGCTGACAACTAGAAAGGCAGAACAGCCTCCAACTGCTGTATAATTCAGGAGGGCTCTTTCTCATTTTAATTGGCTGCCTAATTGGAATGTTTATGGGTTCTGCGATAGCTTGGGATGAAAAGGCAGGGTGAGCAATTATGTGCTCAGCATTCCTATCTGGCAGAGTTAATAGTTTTTTTTTAAAAAAGCTAAAGTTCACTGGAATGCCATGTTTTTGTTCTCGAAGAAATACCTTGATTTGAAACAATGTAATCCCCAAGTCAGAAATTATGTCAAGCTGTGCTTATCCAGTAGCAAGTTTGAGCTTTTGGAAGCCTCTTTGCTCCTTTTTGATGTTAGCATAACATGAAGAACAGGAGGCTATCTGGTGGCTGTCAAGTTTTTAACTGCTTGCTCTCTCACTGGCTGGAGATAAGATGTAAGCAGAGCACTTGATGGACTTGATTAATTCTCTGGAACGAAGGTTTGTCTTTCTTGGCTCGATGAATGACTTCATTCTAGTAGATGAGGTCACCCAAGTCAAGGCAATAAAGTTTCTGATATTCACATGAAAGCTAGTTTTCAAAGCTGCCAGCCCCTAAAAAGAGAAGCACAAGTGTTTTCTCATTTACCTACATTCTAGTGGCAACATCCAGCCTACTGCCCTATCTATCCTCTCCAGCACAGGACTGTGTTCCAGCTGAAGAGTACTTCTAACACAAGACAAGATTTAAAGAAAAGAAAAGAAAAGAAAAAAAAAAAAGACATGCTTTTTTTGAAGAAACAAAGATTTTTGTGAAGTGATTTGTCAAAATGCCAACAGGAAGAGAAAAAAATGACTTTCCAGCTTTTTAGCCTGACCAATACAGTTGCATTTTCCTTGCCTCCCCGCACTGCCTCTGTGCCGTTCCAGCTGTAAACCTCTGGGGGCAAAGAGCAGCTCTGTGGTCCCTTGTACAGTGCAGGGTGCAGCTGCAGTTGTGTTTCGGAGCGAGAGAACCCAAGTACTACAAACACAAGCAATAAACATGGAAGGATGCTGTGCTCTTTGTGGTACTTGTACTCTTGCGTGCTTTGAGTTTTAAGGGCAAGTTTATGGACTATCCTTCACAAAGCAGACTCATCTTCTCCATCTTTCCTCTCTCCCTTTTAATGAATACCGTTTAGTTTAAAACTGGTGAAAAGTAGTAAAAAGAGCTGACTTGCTTTATAAATTTCCAAATTCTCACAACAGTTCATACAAAGATATCTATTAATCTTGTATTTATTGCTTTTCAAAACCATGCAAATGATAAATAGTCTCTCCAGTACTCGTTACAGCCTAGCAAATGTAGTAAGCAACCCATACAACAGAATTTGGACTAATCTGATGTATGGTTTTGTTATTTTCGGATAACCTGAAACTCCTTGGGCTAGTATTAGGGATTCTAACCCATTGTACATTCCTCCTTTCCAGTTAAATTGTGTCCTTGCCTCTAAGTAACAGAAAACTCATAGTTCTGTGGATTATTAGGGTCGTTATTCTAGCATTTGAAGCTTCTTTCTGGATCAGTCTCCTAACCCATACTTCTGTTCCTGCACTGCAGTTCTCCAGCATGTGCAGTTACAGCTGGAGCGCAGGGTTGATGAAAGGACCATCCATCTCAGGCACAAATGCAACCAAAATGCCAGCCACAGCAGATGTGCCAAACCTCTGCTAGCTTGTGACACCACACGAGAAAAAAGGCCGCAAGCTACAGAGATTTTGGGGCACTGCGGTCTTTTTCTAAATGCTTTCATAGGTACCGTGGAGAAATTAGAAGGCAGTTTACATGTTTCCGTTAAACTACGGAGGTAGAATTTTACCCCAGGTTTTATTGCCCTCTGGAGTCTGGAAACCTGTGGAAGCAATGCCTTTTTTGAAAGGTCAGAAGCCCGTACACATCAGAGAGCCCGGCTCTGCCTAGAACATACTTAGGAAATGTTGACCTGGCACATGCCAGGAGGGATTTCTGGCTGCAACAGTTCTCAAGAAGTTCTCTCTAAAGGACTAATTTTCAGATTTGCATGCATCAGTTTGGCATCCAAATGATACAAAAATAAAATATGACAAGCCGTATCCTTGCCAGTATAGACGTAGTTAACCTCTAAGAGGCCAACCTAGCAATTAAATAAAAACCTCTTTCAAATAAGCTGTCAGGTAAACAACACCCACTCTTCAACTAATCTTTGTTCACATTTACCTAAAGATTATAACTTGCTGATATTAGGAATATCAGAGGAAAAATCTGATTCCTCAAGATGTCCATCTCATTTTATGGGCAGAGGCGATTCAGAGAAACCCATATGTTTGGTAAGTGTCCAAACATGTGGACGATTATGCAAACCAACAATTCTTTGAAGTATGCCGCTTTCTAAAGTCCAGGCTGAAACCTAAAATTTAATAATCAACAAAACAGGCAGGGCTAAGGCAGAAACTCTCTGCTAAACTCTGCAGGACTGGGATATGAGAGGAGGCGTCTCTCTGAAGTGACATTATAGGCCCAGATGTGTTGTAAGAGAACAAGGGTCTGTCTTAAGATGGCCTGTAGACCCTGTGAACTTCCTTGTTTCGTGACTTTAAAGCAAGAAGAAAAATAAATAATGAAACACATTAAAGTCATTATTGTAGCTGTGTGCGCCTTCTAAAGGTTTGGTTTTTTAAAAGCTCCAACCTTTGAAAAAAGTGCCCAGTGAAATTAAAGGCAGCAAATCTACACTGAAATGTATTTTTTATATACTACCAAATTTACATGTGGAACTCATTGTCACAAGATATTATTAAAGCCAAGAGCTTAGCAGGATTCAAAAAGCCTTCGACATTTATGTGAATAATAAGAACATCCACAGTTATACCAGAAAGGAAAAAGACATTTATAAGCGATACTAAAACTCAGACTTGAGGGCAAAAGCCTATTGCTAGATGCATTGGTTTAGGGACAAAATCCCCCAACTGATACTTTTTCCGTAGCTGTCCATTATAGGTTTCTTTGGACCTTTCTGTAAGCATCTGGTGCAGACCAACGTCAGAGAGACCATCCAAATCTGATCCTGTCCAACAGGTGTTATGTCCTTAACCTAAAACTCTTTTTAATGTAAAGCTGTCGTGAAATATTCTGAAAAGACTGCTTATTCCTTGCCTAATCCTATAGCATTTGGCAGCTCTTAAAACAGGTAATGGATATTCCACAGCGCTTAGTATATCCACAAAGAGGAGGGTGGTTATTCACAGTATTTTCTTATGTCTTGTGCCAGGACCTTTTCTCCTTTAAGTGGCATCAGACCATATGTACATTCCACCCCAAACAAAACATTGTTCTACAAAACCTCTGAGTTTTGCAACACCACTGAAAAGTCTCGCGATCTGGAGTGTGAGATGCCACTCCCAAATCCCAACAGAGGTGAGAGAGTGGGAGTGCTGAAGGAATCTGCAATTGTAAGCAAAGAAAAGCCTTACCAGTGCTAAGGATCGACACTACAGAAAAGGTCAAATGAATGAGTGCTGTAAGGCTGTGAAATTATTCACTTTCCTCTATTAAACACCTGCAAGGCATTTACATCGCTAATGATCTGGAAATACATATTGACAAACATAGCATTTGCTACTAATAAGTATGTGCGTGTGTGTGTATACAAGAGGAAAATTGTGGCCTCCTTCCTTTCTCCATAAACTTTGCCTGTCTTATTCTAGCCATCATAGTTTGATCTTTGCTGATGTTTATTAAGTTTAAATATCAAATAAACTGATTTTTCTGCTTGGAATAAAATATCAGGAATGTGATAACATATTCAGAAGAAAAGTCAAAATGACCCTTAGAAAAGGAATGCATAAACTCCTAGCATTGAATTTATGCTACTTAGCATCACATTAAAAATATTCAAAATATAAATCAAAATTCAAGGGTATAACTTATATTCAATTTCAAATTTATGGCATTTTAAAATAGGATGATTTCCTCAAATGTGCAATAAATTTGGTTTTGTGGAATTGCACATGCCACCTTATCATGACAGTTGCTTTATCTACACAGTCCACTGAAGCCTAGTCACTTTATATAATCTGAATTCACAAATCAACTGTCGTCTTCACTTCACTGATTCATTGCTGATGGGCCTTTCACAAGGTAAAAAATCCTTTCCAAGTTGACAAGAGTAATAAATGGAGAGGTGAGAGCTGCCTCTCCATCCTGCTGTTCTATTGTGCTGCCGATAGTGACACATGGCAGAATAAGCTCATAAACCAACCTCATCTTTTGACCTCTGCAGAGTAAACGGAAACAGAGGGGCGTTTATGATGATGACTGTATTTAAAGACCAATAATGACTAGATAAACCTCTGAAATCTAACTAGCCCAACCGAAGCTTGGAAAAAGGTGGTGGTTTTCTGTATCTAGTATGATGCAAAAATGTTGGAAATGCAGCTATGAAACTTCTGGAATAACCTAGAGTACAACTCAGCTGCACCAGTTCGTAAGATGCTTAATACACTCATATGCACACAAAAACAATCTTGAAAAAGATTACTGAAAACGTAATTGGACTTTTTAATGTTGTTCCAGATTAAGCAGAAACAACACACAAACCAACAGCTGAAGCAGAAAAGGATGGCATTCTAGGAATAGCAAAAGCATTTTAAGTTAGGAGACGTTCTTTGACCGATACTGCTCAGGAGAGAAAGAACAGGTGAATTAACAATAAATATGGGCTTGTATTATCCATAGCAAGTATTATAGTACTGAATTTCGATTTATTAGGGATGTGTCTTTTTAGAAGAAACCATTAGCAATTAAACTTCATCATTTGCCTTCTCTGCTGAGGATAGAAGTTTTGTAGAGTCTAACGAAGGACCTGCAGCAAAACTTGAGAGCTGTAAAGTCAGCCTGTGCTATTTATTGCCTCATCTGCAGTATCAGCTGGGTCCCCAGTTTAGAGAGTACCAATGCACTGGAAAGTGGCATGATAATCAATCAGTGATGCCAATTTGAAGTCCTAGAACACAAACAGTTCACCTGGTCTGTACGCTTAGTAGTAGAAAGCCTTTTACTTCTATGTAGAAGCAAATTAATACTCATTCCAGCCATAACAAATAAGGTTTCTTACTTTTCTTGCAGTAACATTAAATACATAACTACACCAAATATATTTGAATTTTCAGTCATATGCTGTCTTGTTTTATTCATGAATATATCATTCCTTCTGCACTGTACAGAATGGCTCATCCAAATCTGTAGTCACTTCAAAAAACATCCACAGAGAGAGCTTTAAGGTGCAAGCAGTAATAGTAATCACTTAATCACCTAAACTTGGTGAAATCAAATTATGGAAACAAATCCATATAAAATCAGTAGAAAAGCTAAAGTTTCAGAGGAAACTGGTAGTATACCCCAGCCTTGCAATAATATCTACTACTCTTGTGCACACCCCACTGCCATCCATGGACTGTTATACCAAGCACATGAAATGATTTTTAACTGCCTTTCTGCATTTCTAACATTCACTCAAATGGAAAAAAAAAAGTTATTTCTTAACTCTTTCTTCCAAATGCAGACTCTAACAAGTTAAGGATAAAATATTTTTCAAGTAACACAACCACTGTAAAATGTACATGAGCTAAAATAGAGAAGAATAATAATAATAGCACTGAAGTCTCCAGATGCTAAGATCAAAGACTGATGCTCATACTATTCACTGCTTCTCAAAGCTGTTTTTCATTCTAGAAGTAAACAAGTTCACCAGCAGACCTTCAGCAAACAAGAATTTACAGCAGCTTTTGGGAGAACTTTGCCACTCACATGAAACCATGCCCCCTACATCACCACAGGTTTTGTGAGGTTCATACACTGCCACACCCAGCTTTCCCCCAAAGGGTGAATATTTTGCTACAAAAAAGTAGCAATCTTCTCCTAGAGCTCTAAATTAATAAAAACAGGAAAACCACATCAAGCAATTGATGCGTGACAAAATGAGGCTGTACACTAAGAAATGAGGTCTCACATTAAACCAAGGACAGGGAAAAGCGTGTTTCACTTTCTGCCTCCAACTCAAACATCCTTTACCATCTTGGAAACATCGCCTTGCACAGGGGATACCTCTCTTCTAAGTGCAGGCATGTAGCCATGGTGATTCAGCAGGGCAGCTCTTCTGGACATCAAGGGGAGCAAGAGGCATGGACCGAGAGAGTGATTCAGTCACCCCAAGGTTAGACCCTGTCCCCTTCCTGAAGCCATGCCTGGTGTTCTCCATTGATTAAAGAAAGTGCCAACTTCTTAAGTTCTTAAACACGTACCTCAGTGAAGCGCCTAAAGTTATGTAGAAAGAATCCAGGACAAGTCTTTTCAGTTTGCTATTCTTAACATGGGTTTAAGAGCAGAGCACACCATAGCTGGGGCTCCTGGTCCCCTTGCACAGGCTCCCACATCACACAGCACAGCCACCAGGCCGTTTTGTTCCCCCGTGGAGACTGCATTGCACCCACGGCAAGAGTCATTTCCTTCCTTAGGCAACTTTCATGAAGATAATGGCAAATGTTACCAGGCTAGCTCGGATACTGCGGCCTACAGAGCTGTCCCCGTATTTAAGATAAATATAAATCCTATAAATACGATGTAAGGGCCGTTAAATGAAGCCGCGTTAAAGGCAATAAGTAGAGGAACTGTCGAACTGCATTTTTGTACAGTTCAGCTAAGGCCACATTCAACTCCCAAGATTTCTCTGAACAGTGGAGACCTTCCCTCTTACCAACATGCAGATTATTGGTAACAATCCCATTTTTTGAAATGAAAAATATAATACATTGTACTGTTTTGCTCATGCATTACTTTTAATTCCAAGAAACATTAAAATATTTAAACTAGACATATAACCGGTTCCCCACTAGCAATGCATTTCTGCATAAAGTAAGAAAGCAACCTGGAAGGTGGAATGACACAACTGGTCAAAGTCTACAGGATACATATGCAGGACATGAAAAATTAATAAAAGACACTTCCATAACTGTGACTGATTTCGTGATGATATTACAGGGTCAAGAATAAGCAGCCCCACAAAGAAAGGTCGTTTGTCCCTGCCTGCCCACCCCCCAAGTATTGTCTCCTACCCTCTTCAGGATCTGCTCAAATGGCATTGTATGAACCTGTGCAGACTTAGGCTAATATTTATAGGAAAAATGAAGTACAGAATAGCAGTTTCCTTCATTAAATCTTTAATTTTTATATCCATCAAGTTACAAGTTGTTAAAGTGACTGATGCTCCCGGTATTTGTTGGGCACAGCAGTACTGGAAATCCAAAGCAAGATTCCTTACTCCCAGAAGCTGTGGTATCACCTGTTCCACCCTGATTGTGTCCTATGATTTTGGGCATATATTTGGTTAATTCAAGCATTACAAACTCCAGTAATATCTGAACATGCCTGGGAATACACATACACACCTGGTTGAAAGTATTCTCTGGCCAAAAAAAAAAAAAAAAAGCCACAACAAAACAGAACAAAATCTAATATACCTTACTTGCTCAGCAACACTGACTTCTGTTAGCATATTGTTATGGGGTGATGTGCTCTAGCTCCTCACCAAGGCTGCCTCAAAAGCCAATAAACACCACCACTTCTATTCTTATTTTGATACAGGTCTGTAGAAGAAGCTGTGTTTGGAGCTGGATCAGGTTTCAGGTAGAGCTAAGGGTTTGAGTTACAAGCAATATACAGGCTAGAGGTCAGGCTCAAATTAGGACTGACACCTCACGAACTCAGGACAGTGAATTAACAAAAAATAACCTGAATTCAAGGAATTTTCACCATCAACCACAACTCCCCTATCGCAATTTTTTGTGGCAACAGTTTAACTTCACCACCCAGCTCTGACCTGTCCCTGGCTTGCTTCCCATGTGTCAGATACTACAATTTACCATGCCAGGCCACTCCAGAAAGTCTGTAAGGTGAAGTTCTTTGTAAGGAGAAAAAAAAAAAAAAAAAAAAAAAAGGAGAGGTTGTTTTGTTTGCAGGGGATTATTTTTTCCTTCCCCAAAGCACTTGCCTTTACAGAAGTATGTAAAAGTCATTTGTTCATGCTGTCTGATTATCTCATGCAGTTTCATTTGGCTTAGTTTGAAAAATCAGGTGTACAGTTTCATAATTAAATTATTCAACAAAACATTGACTATAAAGCATTCTGCTAAAACCTAATTAAGAGTATGATTTGATAAAAGCACATTCTACAGTTTTAGTTTACATTCCCATATGAGTGGGGACGTTGTTATTTCAAGCTTTACACATTCTGGGCTTCACAGGGGGGTTTTTGTTTGGGTTTTTTTTCCCCCTTTTCCTTTCCCAAAGCTGATTTTGAATTATATAAAGAAGTACTCCAGGCTTAGATCACATCAATTCATTAACTGTTGGCAACATTCAGTTCTGATTTAAACCGCAACCCCCTGTCGTCCCCCCCCCCCCCCCCCAAAAAAAATCAAACTCAACAAAAAACCCAACCCTCAACAAACCTAACAGAAAGGCATCATGAAAAGAGCACTATTTCAAAAGTTGGCCCTTGTTCAAGCTGCATATGGTCACATAATCTTTTAAAATGCATGATTCAAGTCTCAATTTAATTATGTAATAGCACAAATGGAATTACACTGCAGATGAAGTGCAGTATTTCAGCTCAAACACATACTGGAGTTGTGTGACTGACCCAAGCTTATTTCATTTGGTCATTGTATTAGAGGGCTTAATTTGAATGCAAGCACACATAGCAAACAACAATTTCAATACAATACCTCCTCCTCTTGATCTAAATTTCAATACTTGCTGGGTTGTGTTATGAAGATAATTTGTCAGGCAAGCTTGCAAAGATGATGACAATCCAGTATTAAGAAGTATGTTTCTTGAATTGTTTTATTTACCATATATCCTCGTGTATCTGCTTAAAAATGCAGATATACCTTTTTCCCATGTATGTATTTGCGTGTGTGTGACCCTTAGGGGGCATAGTTATAGACGTGTCTTGGGGAAGCAACAGGAAAAACAAGACTTTTCTCTTTCAACAAACTGGAAATGCAAAATCCTAATTATCTCATTCCTCAAGACTTGTATACTTTCTGTGCTGCAACGATGCATGCTTCTCCCATCTCCCCATACTTTATCCTCATTGCCCCTCTACTTTGACCTGCACAACAAATGGTACCTTCTCATTTTAAGAAATAAGGCAGCAAACGTCTGGGACCTGATACTGATCTTACTCAATAAGACCAGTTCACATATTGGAGCTATTTCTGGCTCTCTGCATACTCAAGCAGATGTTGGGCATCAAGCATGCTCATTTCAGGTTTTGAAGCTTTTTGTGTAAACCACTAAGTATTAGCTAGGTAAATAAATTTATCTCTATATTTAAGAAAGACTTGGGAAACTGTAAATCAGTCAGTCTAGGTCTGATACTATAGCAACCACATGAACAACCATGTTCTAAGCAGTAAGAGGAATAAGAAAAAACCAAAACAGTTTGGGATTCTCAAGAGCAAACAATATGAAACTAATTTGACCAGTACTGCTGAAGAGTGAGAACCTGGTGTTACAATAATTACATCCACAAAAAACATCATCGCAGTGCTCAGTAGCAGTCAGAAAAAAGAAAACCAAGTATCAGGAATTAGTAGCACATGAAAGAAAATTCAAGATTTGCCCACATGTTGAATACTATGTGTAACGCTAGCATCCTCAGCTAAAAACACCAGCAACACCACACAACAAGAGAGATGAAGGGTTTTGCTAGAGGCCTGTAACAACTGTGGGTAGAGAGCAGGGATGGGGACGGATCCACTTTCCACTCAGTGGGAGGAGGAGGAGGAGGTTGCGCATGAAGCTCATGAGCAGAGCCAGGGACTTCCTTGGACTTCCTTGAGCTGAAAGATTTTAGAGAGTATAGGGGGATGTAACACATGTCCACCCTAGTCTTACTTCTCAACTGTTTGTGGCCACGGTTAGGAGACAAAATACTAAGCTATATGTAACTTTCATTTTGAATCAATAGGGCCACAAAAATTGTTCTTCTTTGACTGATCTCTAGCTTCTTAGATGCTGGGGAGAACAAGATGCAGGTACTCTGGCTTTAGCATAGCTTTTGGCAGTCACTTCTGAAAATGCCTTGCAAGACAACTTCAGGAAACAATTCAGATTAAAATAATAGAAGGTTGGTACAGAGCTGACTAAAATAGTGGTGGTTATCAGGTTAGCTTTATGTTTGATCCCAGGGAGATTTCTGCCTTGGCCCCAGTTTTGCTCAATTATTTCAATAACAACAAAAATAAAAGAATAGAGAGCATACAAGTAAACTTGAAGTCAACTGCAAAATATTAGAGGTGAGAAATATATACACAAGTAAAAACCATTAATTGCTTGTTAAGAAGCAGCACTAGAAAAAAACAAGGAAAAATTGAGAATATTTTAACTGGAGCATTGCATGTAGAGGCACAAAAAGTGCTTCCAGCCCTTTGCCCATTATGGCTGAGGTTTCAGCTAAAATATTGCAAGACCCCACCCAGAAGAAATGAAAAACAAACAAAGTCCCAGTGTAACTGTAGATGACTGCCTACCTAACCACGGTCTAGGGCAACATAAGCACATGAAACCATTTTCTAAATTACACCTTGCTTCAACAGAGAACCTGAGAGCACAACCAGAGGTTTTCCTCATTGGAAATCAATTCCATACTCGCTACATTCTCGGAATATAGCTTCTGCCACTTTAGCCACTGCCCAAAATTGTTTTGCAAACTATGAATTTTGGGAAAATTACTGCACTATTATAGGGAAAAACATTGCACCAATAACACTTTATGTTTGTTTGATAACTCTAGAAAGCACTTATAGACACCATATCTAATTGCGATTATAAAAAAAATTAAGAACATAGTTTTATAAAGCTTTTAGGATGCATATGCACATCATAACTTGCATAAGCATTCCTGCTAACCACATCAAGGTGAAAGACAAAGCAGCACAAGAGTTCCTTAGATTACAAACATGATTCTATGCTATAAAAAGAAAGGTACCTCTGATAGAAATAGCGAAGTACAGATCTCGATATACAGGGCGCAGCAAGATCTCATCAGCAACACTGAGTGCTGATCTGGTCACTCATGTTCTGGAGAGATGGGCTCCAACTAGAAGAGCTGAAGATCAAGAAAAGAGACCAAAGTCAGAGGAGAACAACAAGGTTTACCTTTTTTAGCCTACCAAAACAAAGCAGAGTGGATTCTTTCTGTAAATACCAGTGGGGAGGGAGGGGTAAGCAGAAAAGAGGCTCTAGGGAGGAAAAGGAATCACTTAATTGAAAGCACCAAGTACAAATCAGCAATTAGAAATGCCAGGAAATTGGAAATTAGAAAAAGGTCGTTAACCAGCAAAGCAGTGAGATCCTGAAACAGCTGCCAATGAAGGGGGGTTGGGGCACAAGAAACCAGCCTGAGGTTCAAGTAGAACTTGACAAATTGAGGAGGGGATTACATCATGTTATAGCTTTCAGACTTTCTTTCAGGCTTCTCATCCTGAGCTTTGAGATATGGATTTTATTCTTGGCTCTGTCCTTGACTCTGGGAAGAGCTCTTCTCTCTTCTGTGGAAGCCTCTACTTCCTTTTAAAATAATTATTCTACTTTTACAGATAAATCTTTTTTATATCTATTGTACTTGAGAAGTGGATCTAAGATCAAAAAGTATTATTTTTAAAAAATTGCACATTTTTTGTTTTCATAGTAGAATGCATATGTAACCAACGATTACTTCTGTTCTCTGCAACCATATCAACGTATATTTTCTTTATGTCCCTCCTGCCAGAGGTTTCATGTGCAGACTCATACAGCCTGTGCTCCTCTTCTCTCCCTTTTCTCATTTCATGCCAGCTCTGTCATTCTCCTCCCTCTTTCCACGTAACACATACTGAGGATATACTTTCTATATAGCTTCATTTCCCTATGCCACTGTCCCTCATTCTCCATCCCAGGTTTCCCTCTGCCCCTGTTTCACCTGCCACGCAATGGCTTTATTTTGTCATCTGATCTGTGTTCTTTCCCAACCAGCATTTCCTATTTCTCTTTCTACACTCCAGAGAGGAGACTGGATGGTTTTACGTTTTTTGTTGTTGGGCTTGGTTTTGGTGTTGGATTGTTTTTTGTTGTTTTTTTAAAAATAAATCCATGTAAATATTTTCAGATTGCTTTATCACAGACTAATCTGGAGGTGAAAGAATGCAGATGCCAAACATGCATGAAACCCATTTAGACAACTGAAAAATATTTTATATATCAAAGCACAGCCCATGCGTTCAGCCAGATTCTGAAGTGCAAATTACCAAACTAAAAGCATCCTCTAACAGACTGAGCAGAACAGGCTGCCTCTTTCCCTCCTCAGATGTTTCCCCTACCTACATCCCACAAAGAGAAACTACCACTTCCACTACATAGACCTGATCTGCTCCCCTCTAGAGCCTTTTATCAGACATCCCGAAATCGGACACTAGAAAGATCATAGAATCATTTAGGTTGGAAAAGACTCTTAAGATCATCGAGTCCAACCATAAACCAATGGACTCAATGATACGGTTGGACTCGACGATTTTAAAGGTCTTTTCCAATCTAAACAATTCTATGATTCTTACACAGCCAAGTCCACCACTAAACCATGTCCCTAAGTACCAGGTCTACATGTCTTTTAAGTGCCTCCAGGGACAGCAACTCAACCACTTCCCTGGGCAGCCTGATCCAATGCTTGATAACCCTTAATCAAATCTGGACAGGTGACACAGTATTAATGATTATTATTATACAGGTGACAGAGTGGCCAAAACATTTCCATCAGAGTCTTCTCAACAAGGGTCTATAAAGCAAGACTCCACAGTATCCAAACTCAGGAAGATGGACACTGCCTGTTGTCACCTTCTAGTGTTTCTTGGTGCCTTAGATAATCTAGTTAAATTTTTCTTATACCTCTCATGCACTTTCTTTTAGTCAAAAAATTTTTAAGTGGGTAAGACAAGGCACACTGGGGACAAACTGATTTACCTAATGGCAAACAGATGGTCAATAAGAAATGAAGGAGGAAATCTCGCAGGATTGTGAACCTCTCTCCCTGCTGTGTTAACCAATAGGACGCTTCCCTCATCCATGGTTTCAAAGCCACGTTTAGATGTGTCATCGACAAATGTATTCTCATCATACCATCCAGATTTTTCATTTCCAAATCTACAGCCCTAGCATGAAATAACTGAGAAAGTCCACATAATTAACCATTTACGTAAAAGGTCAGTCACGGGGTAGTTAAACCCGGGCACACTGTCCCAATTGATGCTTTTTACAGCTCAATAAAATAAGTGCCGCTGCAGCAAAGCAATCTAAAATAACATTTTCAAAAATTGCAAATGCAAATAAGTGATTCCTGTTCTGGAACATCAATATAATCCAGTTCTCTTTGATTATACAGGATCCTGTAATCATAGCCCTCTGAGAATTTTTTTGGCTACTTTCAAAAATATCTGAAATTTACTCTGTAAAATTAATGCACAGGATCTGAAAATTCTACCTTAGCAAATACAAAAGGCCATTTGATTAGCTACAAATAAAAGCCCCTTGAGCTAAAATGAATAAGGTTTAAGCTACTTCAAATTATTTTCCCGCCTGATAAAGCCATTATCACATTTAGAGCGTTTACAATGCAGAACTACATGCCTTTGATCATCTTATAAAATTAATTGATCTTGCTTATCTATTGTACTATTTTAAATCATTTTAATTGAGGACATTAGGAGAAGTAATGGTAACAACCAATGCATTTATTAGCTACTGACGTTCAAGGCAGCAATGTCATTTTCATAATCTGAATTTCTCTATAACAAAATTCCATTCTTAATGGAATTTACATATAGATCACCCCCAGCCACAAATAATTTACTATTACTTTAAGTCCTAAAGGACAGGCAGAAAAACTGTGAAAAATCACTCCAGCCATACTTAATTTTAATTATTCTTTTAAATCAGATAGAGACCCTGAAGTTAAATTCTCATAATTAAATAGAAATTAAAAGTTTCTAAAAGCCTTATTTTCAACTCCAATTTTAAATGCAAATGAACACATAAGAAAATTGCCCCATGAACAACTGAGTGATGTTCATCTACAATGTTTTGTTCCACAGCCACAAAACTCCTCCATCACCTCGAGTGCCATGGAAGTCCTCACTAGTTAAAGGCTACAAAAGGCTGGGTGCAAGATCCCAATATTAACCAAAAGCCCTGACTATTTACGAGGGCTGCCTTTGCCAGTGTCTGCAGAACTGCCTGGCTTACCTTGAAAGAGTCCTAATGTTTCCGTAATAGACTATGAGTTTGTATGGCCCACTGTGTCACAGATAAACTGTACCCATTTGAAAGAGAAAGGTGACTTTCCTTCCTAATAAAGGAATGTGCCATCGCCCATTCGGTTGAAATCTTTATTGATACAAAGTGAATTGTGCTTAGGCTAAAGATCCCCTTGAAAACATGCTTCATCTCCAGCCTGAAGCCATCTGCCTGACCCACAGGGTTCTAAAATTAAAGAATACACATTTAATCAAGTTAAATATAATGTTCAACAGCACAAAAGCTAAGTATAGATATGCTGCACAAATACACACACAAAAGATTGTGCCAGCATGCCACTGCATGCTTGGGAAACAGGTTCAACTCTCTTTGCCATGAAGCTGTTGCACTGCTCCAGGACAGTCACTTAGGTCATGTCTATGCTGACAATTGCCATCAACCCCCTTTCAGAATCACCAGCCTTCTCTGCCATCACCTCTTTATGTCAACCACTGGAGGCTATCTGCTTCAACCCCAAAATGTCTGTTGATCTTCAGGAAGAGGACCTACTGCCTTCTTCCTCCTTGCCTCCTGCCTTGTCAGGTCAGTAATTCCTTGTTCCCAGCTCCTTGTCCTTCTGCAGCTCCATTTCCTTTCTCCACTGCCTGAAAGAAACAATTCTAGAAGGGAAGACAAGCCAACAGACAATTGCTCGGACAACTGACACAAACTAGCAGCATAACATGGGTGTCTTTGACATAGGTTACAAAATATAATAACACATGAGGAAGACTAATCCTGTGGCTGTGGTGATGGAGGAGACTTAAGATTGGCATAGATGCATCATTTTTCCCTCCGTGCTTCCATTTCCAAATTATAAAATGAAGGCAATAACATTTGCTGGACCGTAAACACATTACATTAAGGTGCTCGGTTACTTTCTGGTTTTGATCATCTTTGCAAAAGTAAAGAAGTGATTATATATGTAGGAGGTTTATTGCAGTGGCCTGTCAAACTAAGTTCTGCAGTATAGTTGCTCCTGTGTGATAGGAGCAAGGTATCAGTCTGCCACTGTGTAACAGTGCTGAGGTTGCTATAGACACGGTAACACATTGAAGGTTTGCCTCTACCATTTCTACCAACAAGGAGAGGAGGTTGAACAAAACAACTGCTTATGACACTGATGGTATCAAAAAAAAAAAAAAAAAAAGAGGGAAAAAAAAGAAGAAAAGAATTAAAAGGTGGGTCAGCTAGCACCAAGATGTCAATCTGCAACTAGGTTGGAACAAGCAGTCCTTATTCATGCTAATAACTAGTCTACACCAGAGGAAACAGCTCAGTAATGAATGGTTCAAAAGCGGACTCAGAAGAGATAACTTCAGAGTTCAGTTACAAGCTGAAGAGATGGGCACACAAGCAACAGCACTATAATATTCACCCCTTTTGTCCTTGGCCTAGACTACAGACAGCAAATGCTGTGCTCTCCCCACTGGGATTCTTATCAAAGAGCAAGGGGAGGGAAGAAAAAGAAAAAAGAAAGCTGCGATAAACACTGTAAAGAGAAACTGCCTTTACTTGTTCTGATGACTAGACTTTTTTGTTTCTCTTTACATGGTTTGTAGTGAGTACAAAGCATTGGCATTCCCCTTTATATAATGGGAAAATGACAGTTAAAAGTAAACACTTGCATTTAAGCGTACACAATACAAGGACACCACCTTATTTTTGCTACAACAGCAAGTCTCTCCTAACATTGTTATTAGACTATTGACTCCAAAACCTAAACTTCTTAATCTTTCACCAAACTTTGCACATTTTTCAGATGAAGGCTTTGTGTTTATTTGTTGTTTTGTTTTTTGTTGTTTGTTTTGTTTTTTTTTTAAAACACCCTTATTTTCTGTTTTAGCTTCATCCCCAGAGGATCTCCTGAATCCACAGATGCCGGCATTTAAGTTCAGACCCATCACGCAAGTACCAGCTTCACCTCTTCTGAGTCCTTCAGAGGAAAGGGCCTGTATGATTTCAGTCCTATTTCAAAGCCATTTTTAATTTCCACAGTCTAAAGTTCTTGGCAGGAGAGGTAAACATGGGGTAAGCAAAGTTGGAGGGCAATAGGATAAATAAGAATAGAAACTCTTTAGATGGATATGTCTTGAGGAACTGAACAGAGTGATAAGGAGGTAGAAGCAGTTTTTAACACAGAGACCAAAACCAAAGCTAAAATTAATCTGGCCATACTTGAGCAGCTAAGCTCTTAGGCTGTGTTTTTTTCCTTTTGCCAGTAACCTCTGGTGCAGCTTTCTGTCACCTTTACAAGCCAACACCTGTATTCTCCTCTATGGCTGTGGTGCATTCGGCACACTATGCTCTGCTTTTATTACCAAAGAGCCTACTAATAGCAACAGCATGAGCTTCCAGGCTGTCAGAACTGTTTTCATTTCAGGTTTTTCTTTTGTTGTAACAGAAAAGAGTGTAAAACAATGCAGCTCTGTCTCCCTCTAGTTTATGGTGTGTATAGTTTGAACAACGCAGACACGGTTAGCATCTTGTAACTACCATCCAAGGCAGGAGAGCTCTGTGTTCAACATTTCCCAGGCTGTATATTAGTAACAATATATTCCTGACACAGAGATTGATAAAAAAATAGTGTACTCATTCAGTTCGGGAAACCTAACACATTGTAGGTCACTGTAAAAACATAGTCAAGATAAACTACCTCTATTTTATTCAGAGCTAAATTAGGTGAGGTCAACCACAGGTGTGAAGGTGAGCACTGATCATGCCAAGGTCTTTTGTGATAAGTAGTACAAGTATAAAATCCATTCAGGATTTCATGGCACAATAACCATTGTTCCTGTGTCACCTCACTGATGATATCTTTGGGATGGCCAGGGTCTCCCTCCCCCAAGCACCTGGCTGCTCCTGAGCACTCAGGGGGAGAATTCTCCTCTTTGTCTCCAGCAAGGTGAAAGCAAATGCCCTCTACTTCAATGGCCCTCTCAAACACAAAAAAAATGTTCAAAGGTTTGTTCTTAAAGGCCCCTGAAATCTGAAGGCACCTCTTACTCAAAGTAAGTAACCTATTAACTTCATTAGGTGTAACAGCAACAGTTCTTAATGTCTGTGGTTGGTTTGATTCTTATAGGAGCCAACCCCAGTGAAATGCATCCCAGAAGACAAGTCATGAGTCAATCTGACCATGAGACATGATTTTAATAAGACTTTAAGTAAGTAACATAAGTGTAAGATTTTATAAGATTTTTATGAGCAATCCATGACAGTACACTAGAGTTTTCATACAGAAAAGTGAAAGGTAATTAAGCCAAAGTGTTAATCTCTGGCTTCTCTAGAATCTGGAAAAATGGTATGAAAGTAAATGGAGTGCCCTAAACAGTTCTCCTGGTCCATAAGCAGGAAGTTTTACAATGAAACAACTTACCCTGATGCCTTGAATTTTGATTATCATGCCAGAAACATCTAACATGAATATTTAGTCTGGATTTTCAATAAAGCCAATTTGCTAGCAGGTTTCTCAACACTAAGTGTAAAAGATTTTTTTTTTTTTTTTTTAACCATTGGAAAAAAAACTACAATGAAAAGACAGTTAGGGCAACTCTGATCCCAGACACAGTCCTCCAACACACCAAACCTGGATTTATGGCATGGTACTGCTCTTAAGTGCACACAGCAAAATCTGTATCCCAGTCCTGGCAAACTACTGTGGAGGAATCGACCCCAGGCTAGTAACAGTCATGACACGCTTCCCGTAGAATATGTCTTAACACAACTCCAATGTTTCAGGCTTGCAAAGAAATAATCATAACATGAAAAGCAGTTAGACAGCTATTAATGCACAGTTCTCTCTGACATGACTTGACCAAGGAGCTTGGTATCAACTGAAAGAAGCGAATGCAAAAGAGGACAAAACTGAAGCGTCCTCTTAGAAAACAATTTTGCTGTGAGAAGGTTTGCTGGGATAGATGCTAAACTGGAGCTCAGGAACAGTAACGGCAGCACTAACAGATACTTTAGTCCTTATCTATAGACTCAAATCTCCAATATGCACCTTTGTTACATATACCAAACATCCCATTTGCAAAGTATTTAATAGTTAATAATTTCATCAAATCTACGAGCCACATCTCCATTTTTATTTCTTTGCTTATAAAAACATCTTCAGGGGCGTCATTTCAAGGCCAATCTCTTGGATTTGATCTCAGTTTATCTATCAAACAGTAGCCTTCAACTTAGTTCAGACTAGGCTTGCATATTTGAGTATCTAATTTGTCTCACTCTGCCATCCTCTGCAAGGGTCTAAATCACTAACGCTAAATGTCAGCCAGTGTGGATGGCAATGAGGATACTCACTGGCATCACCACATACTATGTGTACCACCACAGTCATGTGGCAAATCAAAAAAATGCAGCTTTCTCCTGTTATGGCTGCATGGGCCTTTCTGACCTACGAGGAAAAGGATTTGAGATGCTGGAGTACAGGCAAGGAAAGCAGGAAACGCACCTCACAGCAGCAGACCCCTCCATGGGCCACAGAAACTTCCAGCACTGCAACACAGTGATGGTCCCCGGGTCTCTGGACAATTCAGAGAGCTTCAAGGCCTCGTTTGTGTCTCGGGAACAGTTTGCAGCCTAGACTCGCAGCCCTCAGCAGAAACTATGTTTGCCACAGCTTCCTCTGTCATCAAGGTCTGACATCCCTGACGTGTCAGCAGGGGCCAGCCACGGGGCTCATCCCAGGAGCCGATGGCTTGAGGTGACATCAGGGAGCAGATCTTGTGTCCAGGTGATGGTGACACTCCCTGAAGCAAACCAGGTGCTAGCCACATCAGTCACTAGCCTATATCCTTCCAGGCATACTCAGGGCACCCTGTTGAACTTGTTGCTCTACTCAAACATGCTAGTGAGAAAGAGAAATACAAATAGCCTATAAAAGAAAATGCAAGTGAAAAGGACGGTGACCCAAACAGAAACCTGTCTATGGAAGTACAAAAGGCAGTGAGAAAAACAAAAATAAGTCTGCCAAACAAATACAAACTGCCTCAAGGCCTCTCACTGCCTGTGACAGCTGCTACAAATACTGCCATCCCTTCCTCACCTACAGTAAAGGTTAAAAATATTTCACTACTAAGGGGAGGAACATCGAAATCCGAAGCAGGGAGGACTGGAGCGAGCAGCAAAGCCCGAAGACCCCCAAACCTGGCAGAAGGAGGGAAGGTGCAGCAGACAGCCACCCCGCACTGCCCACTGCCACCCCCCGGCTCCTGGCCTTGGGACATTGAACCGTGCACGCTCACCCGTACCTTGCAGATCCCCTCTGAAAAACACCTGTGTTAGAGTACAGCTCCTATCTTTTCCCTTCCACGATCATTTGGGATGGGCGGGGGGGGGAAGTGCAATATGGCTAACACATGACATACGTAATTCAAAAGCAATCTCCTGCCGAAGGAGCGGCACTGACGGATTCAGTGAGGAACGTCCCAGCAGGGAAAGCATGCTGTGAAGTTATGGAAATAAAATGGTTCCAAGGAGAGGCCTCCCATGTGCTCACACAGGAAAAACACTGGTGGGGCAAGCACGTTCATCTTCAACTAAGATGAAGAGGGGGAAGAAACTGCATGGTAATATAGTTCAAATGGAGACATATACATATATACCTCTCCCACCAACGCAACCGCGGTGTTTCTACAATCACAACTGCAATTTTTGTAATAACCAGAGACTAAGAATCATAAATTCTATGTAAATTGCTTGTGTATTATTTACGAATACCTAGGGCTAGATATTATTATTCTCTGCATTAATAGTTTTCTCCCGAATGTTCAGATTGTTGCGTTGTAGCTTAGCATCCTCTCTTCTCCTCCGTGACCCCACAAGTGAAGACACGTATTATAAAAGAACAATATTTACTTATGACCAAAGGGGAAAAGTTCCTTGTTATACTGCAAAGCTTATATTTACCATAGGAAATAAAATAAATAAATAAATAAATAAAAATAATCTAAATTGTTTTCTTCACAAAAATATTAAAGCAATACAATCTCTGCCTGCCTATGATTAAGGGTGCTTTGTAAACAGATTGTTGTTCATTTTGTGAGTCAGACACCATAATATTGCAGGATCAGGGTCTGTTAGTCTGAAAATATTTAGCAGTTCTACGTGATATATATAGATAGAACTTTCTAATTAACATTTCTCTTTTGTCTGTCATTTAATTTGCCCCCTTTTTTAAATGGATAGCAAGCACAATGGCAGCATGTTATTACTCTTGAAATAAACCTGTCAAGACAAAAGCATGTATCTTGGATTTATTTTTAACAAAAAGAGTAGAAGTAGCATCTTTTCCTGCGGTTTGTTTTTGTTTTGTCTGTAGGTTGTTCTGATAGTAGGTTGATTGTTTCAGTAAAAAACAATAAGTAGAAAATATATTTTCTGAAGAGATACTCAGTACTTTAACCTGCCCTCTAGACCTGAGATACCTGGAAGATACTTAAGGGTCATCTGTGTTATTTGACAAGTGTTACATCTAGTATGACAGGCAAAGATACAACCTTGACACTCATTCGATAGTGCCATTTTGAACCTAACTCTGGTGGCAAAATGTTTTGGGTTTTTTTTTTAATATGAAATGTGATAGCTTAGTGTTGAAACACGGATTTCCAGACACAAGATAATACGAAAGTGACCATTTATGATGCCTGAAATCATAACCTCCACGTAAGGCTCAAAGACTCATTCCATACAAGAGATACATACATAAAACACTGTAGTCATTTATGGATGCCCTTTAGTCCAGATGTCTAAAACTATTCAAGTGAAATACAGCAACCTAAACCCAGGGTTTTGGCACTTTACTCAATGTTTATATATGAAACTAAAATTAGATAGCTATATGGATGCTCCAGCCACAAGTGTGGATTTCCTCAGCTGCTGCAGAGGCACTCCATCTCCACACCACCTTTGAGAGGAAAGAAATGTGGCCTCTTCAGCTTTTCTTGCCTAAGTAGGTGATATCCAATTTCTTCTCCTGATCTGTCTCTAAGGTACTTTCTCGACATAGAATATAACCCAATAACTCCTCACAAAACCACATGTCCCAGGACCACCCCCCCACCTCATGCCCCCCAGCCCACACAAACATAAGAAAAATTCTTTTTGATGACTGGTCTGAAAAAAATATATCGATGCCCAAGGAACTGAGCTATCTCCCCCACGCATACCCCCCTTACGTATTTTAGGCAATAATTAATTTAAAAAGAAGTAGCCTTATGTCTTCTTTCTAATACGCATGAGCTGCAAAGATTTTCACACGTTGCATAGCTGTGCTGGAGTAAGCATGGGGACAACCGAGGACAGCCAGGACAGAGAGAAAAAGGTGCATTGCAGCCTGCGCCTGCCTACATAGCTGCGTTAAGATAAGCCACAATCTTGCCTTTAAGCTAATTAATTAACTGCTTTCAACCATAGCTGTTTCTTCACAGCTTTCTTAGTCTGGCAGTGATAAATACGCAGTAAGGTTTTTAATAGTTCAGATTTACACAGCTGGTGTAACATACAGAATGGCATTCGTATTTATGGACTTGGCAAGGTCCCGAGTCATCCTGCACTAGTGTATCACCACTGAATTCACAGCAACTGTGCAGATTTACACCAGGGAGAGATCCGATGACCTACTCTGCGTATCAACTCCCATGTGGGCATTAAGCCCAAAAGCAATATTTATATTTTCATAAAAGTACATACTCACCAAACAGGCTAGAGGTACTATACTGGAAGTCACCCCTCTTCAATTACCACATGTAATTTTTAATGGTGTTCAAGTTTAATTACAGCAAAGCACTTAACTGGCCTCCAACTGGTTGATAATGTTCTTGACTATATGTCCCCTTCTCACAACTGCCAGATGGAGAGATCTAGATTAGTTTACACCACATAATGAGAGCTTACTGCTGAAAATGTGAACAAATATTGCACAGTTCAGTTTGATCCACTTTAACAAACTTTATGTATATAAAGAAAAAACCACCTCCTGCTAATCAATTCTTTTTATTTGCCTTTCTCATCTTGCCAGGAATTGCTATGCACTTAGGTGTTTATTTAAAATGGAAATGAAATCAAAATAAATTAATTTACAGTCAATAACCAAATACATAAACCACGTCAGGGTTTTGGGGTTTTTTTTTTCTTTTTTGCATTAATGTGACCCTGTTTGCACATTGGTTATGTTAAGTCAATTGTACCTGAGCTCCTTTTTGATGCATTTAGAAGATTGCTTCTTTTGAATTCCTCAGGATTCATGCTACTAAAGAAAGGTGACTGTAAATGTAATGGTCGTCATTTGATCTATCCGTTACAGAGTTCAAGGGAAAAGGAGAGGGAAGACCATTAAAGAGAATATGTCCTACAAGTCCTAGTATTTAAGCTATTTAAAAAATATTTTTCCTTCAGGACCCCCTCCCTTTAAAAATAATAAGCAAACACATCCTTATTTTCCTCACTTCTAAAAACATAGTCAGCGGTGCCCAAGACAGTATCTAAAAAAAAGTCTTTTCAGCCTCAGCCACAACCAGTTGTTAGTCTTCAGAATAAACATCAACACAAGGCCTTCTGCCCTAGCTCAGGAGGAACAGGACAGAGAGGGAATCTAGTAGGGACATTTGTGACTTGTATTTCTGCTATGATTCCAGGAGCAACTGGGAGAGTTTTACAGGGCATAAACTGTTAACAGCTCCTACAGCTCGAGACAAGTACGTGTTAGTTGTAACATGTCTGAAATAAATTAAAAGTTAACTTCTCATCTGCAGCAGCCTAAGTGCATTACACAAGCCTGTGTACATGACTGGAAAGCCTTTAGCTTTGAAAAGAGCTTCACAGATTCTGGATGAAGGAGCAAGGAAGAGGCTAGTTTGGAGCTCCAGATAAGCCACGATAAACAATATTGAAGTTAGCCTGTGGTGGCAGAGGCATGGCCACAACCCACAGCACAGGGACACCACGGAAAAGCAGAGAAGTTAGGATGGGGTACATGTAAAGGACCAAGCGAGTGCCATTCTGCAAAGACAAGAGTGCTAGGCATTTCGCTGCTGTTTTGCCTTGTGGGGCACTGTCCCATGAACACACAGTTGAACAAGACTCCCAGGCTGATCTTCCAAAACAGATCATCGCATCATTACAGGAAATATTTGGAGGTGGTGCTTCGACTCTTACTGAACACTGCCAAAGTAATTTCATTCTCTTTACTAACATGTGTACAGATTAATCACCAATGTAAAATACCAAATGCCTGAAGAAATGCGATGCGTTTCATTTTCGCACCTGGTGAAAACCAGCTAGAGCTGCAATAACTTGCATTACCATGCAACCTGATGCACTCATCCCTCCCAGACTGTTGTGTTTTGCTGAATGTAACAAAGGACACTGTAAGCAAAATTATCATTGCAAAACCTTTCAGCTGCTCAGAGAAAAGAACAGGAAAGCAGTCAGCATCAGTTTTCCCACACAGTTCTGTTGCATCAAAGCATTTCCTGGGAATAACTTTTATAAGACAAAATTTTCAGGGGTATAAATGTGATTTCAAAAAAATTCTACACGCATGGTTGTTTCTTCTGCAAATGTTATCAAACATGAGCCGGCAAAAAGGTTTCTACATTTTGCCATTTAAAAAAAAAACAGTTACAGAACTCCAAAATACTTACAAGCAAAGCAGATTTGGCATCTGCCTGTAATCCATTAAGTAAATGAGTAATTAAAGTGGCTGCATAAAAAGTTTCTAGGTTGTATAAAATAATAGACTAAAGATAATACTAGAACAGGAGGATAAAACCTTTTAATTTTATAAGGTAGGCAAGTAATTGTTTGTATGAATGGATGTGCTAGCCTATCTATTAGCATAACAACTGCCCACAGAACATATGAAATGAGCTAATAGCAATAATTATCTGGAATTAATGATGAACATAAACATTTCTTTGCACTCACTAAATAAACAGCAACTGGAGCTTAGTATTCTCCAATGGTACAACCAGAGGATGGCATTTACTGTGTTGAAAGGGAGTAACCATAGCAAACAAAGCTACAGAGAAGCAGAATCTCTCCATTAATAGCAAATAGACAATTTGGAGCTTTAATTTCACTGCTGCTGAAGCCTGCATGAAAAGGCTGGACCACAGCCAAAATGCAATAATCAGAATGTCAGCAAATCAAAGAAATAAGCCATCAAGAAGCTCAAGTTTTTCTATACAATGTAATTATCAAACAGTATCAACCCCTCTCACTATCTGAACTTTGAAAAAAGATCTTGTCACAAGTAGCAGCAAGAGGAGCAGGATCCTGAAAGTGATGAACCCTCTCTCCCTCCCCACCACTTCCAGACACAGACTCTGAGACTCGGTTTCACTATGCTTATTTTTGCCACCACTGTACCAAGAAAGGTGCCTTTTACATGGAAAAAGATGACATTACAAGGGCTTTTGTGCCTCCCTTGTGTTTGCTTTAGTTCCTTCTCTACACTGAAGTAGAGAATGTCCTGATTCATTTTTTTCTTCGCTACAGCTGCTTGCAGTTTGCATTTTGCATACTGCTTGCCTATCTGATGGGAGATGAGCAGGTGTGCACTGTGCTCTCGTCCAATTTATATTTTGTATTTTAAAACAGACCATAACTTGCCATGGGCGTTTGGTTCTAGGACAGAATGCCAAATACAGAACAGGAAGGTTTGCTTCTTAATTGCCTGAGTAAATAAAACTTTCTTATGAAATATGTTACTATATAAAACATTGATGAAATACCACAGGGTATTTCTACATTTTCCAATCCCCACCCTCACAAAAATGATAACTACTGCATTTCCCACACTAACTTAATAGGCACAATAATTCTTCCTTTTGGTCAGTTAAAAGCATCACGGTGACCAGGAACAGTTCCTCTGGGAAGTCCATGTAGCTTCTATTATTTCGTTTGGGAGGAGTAGGGGCATACAGAAACATATTTTGATGTGTTGCGACACAGGCTGCAACAAGGAAATTAAATGATTCATTGTCTTGGGTATTTAGAAAGTTTGTTACTGCAACAAGGAAGCACATATCCACAATGTACATCACGAATGCACAATGGACAATATCCTTCAGTTACCAGCATAAATCTAAGATGTTGCTCCTATGGTCTTGTATTGATTAGAAATAAAGGTCTGCTTTGGATCCTATCTCAGACCCATACACTTGGGGATATTAATGAAGACTACTCAGACTCTCAAGGCAATAGCATTAGCTAGCCCTGAAAAGTTTAATCACTTAGTGTGGTCCTGATTCCTGGAACTAGTATATTTTAGGAGTCTAGGTACTATTTGACTTCATATACTAACACTTCCTTGACTCTATCCACCTTGACCTTTCTTATTAAGAAAAGGTCCCTGAAATCTAAATTATGCTGATCAATATTTATAGCACACATTTCTTCAGACTCACCTGTTGACCTACATACAATCTTCCACAGGGCTTGGAAGGCAACAGCAAACATTCCTCATCCTGCTCTGTGCCCGACACAGGTGTCTCAGAGCACAGTATCCAACTTCCAGCAGAAATCCACAGATGTTCTGTGGGTAAAATTAGCACAGCCCAATGAACAGTGCCATTTTATATTAGCCTAAGACATTGCCTTTGGATGGTACAAGGAGATCCTGCAGCAATTTTCCTATACATTTCAAAAGCATTAATCTCTCTCATTGCAAATTTGGCAAATTCAAAGTTGGACACAAATCTGAGCACACAACAGCTTATCTCTGTTTGTGTTCAATCTTTTTTTTTTCCCCTCTCAAAAACTATTTATATCTATATAATTACAAAGTTTTCATACCTGTGCTCTTATTTCGGCCCTTTTCTGCCACTGTCTTTTATACACTATTAACAGTCTCCCTGCATTTTATTTATGCTTTCCACAGAGCATTATAACAAACAAATAATAATTAATTAATCTAAATATGTTATTATTACATCAAGAATTACAAATAGGATTCATCTCACCTATGTTAGTCATCTAAAAGTTAATGATCTAACCTTAAAGGTCTCTCAGCCAGCCTAGTCAATAAAGACAAGCACCTGTAAAATTGAGCCATGCTATGTCTTAGATGCCTGAAATGGGGTATTTTGCCCTGTGGAGGTATGTCTTCCTATTGCTTGACTGTAGAGGAAGTCTTGTATCATTATTAGGTGCTCAATTTTAAGGTACATAACATCAGGCAAATTAACTACTACTATTCACATCTACTTCCTATTTTATTAACACTTTTCTTTGTACCTATCCTGAAAAGTTGTTTATTCCTTCACATAGAATAAATCTTATTACTTAGTTTCTTGACCTTCCTTGACCAGGGTCAAGATGGAAAAAGTTGACATTTCTGTTGGAAGAAGCGCCCCATATTCTCATAGATACTCTTATCAACAAATATTCAAATACCCATTATACAATGTCAGAACATTGCATTACCAGGAAGCAGGAATAAGTTACAAAATACATCAGTAGCTAATTCCACTGTAATATCTAAAGCAATGTTGAAATCAGGATACGTTTGGCTAAAGCAATTTTTTGTTGACAGAGATCTGTCAAAGGATTTTTCACTAGAAATAAGCCAGTGATATAAATAAACTTTTGATCTTTTTTAGGCTTTCATGTTTTTTTCATAGTCTACCCAAATAATATAGAACAGCTTTTACAAATCGTTCTACCTTTTGCAGTTCAAAATAGCACTATTTTGAAGAAGAGTTTCCAACTGAAAAGAACTAAAAATTCAAAATGTTTCCAAGTACAGCATTTGTGTTTTTAAAAGGCCATTAGGAATCCCTAATACCACTGTTGCTCTGTACAAGTGTTATTTCTACCATAAATATGTCACAGGTTTTATTAACCAAGAGAAATGTGTGATAGTTTTACCAGCTGTATAGGATACTGAGAAACAGTTTTGATTAACTAATTAAATCATAATTATAATATCTTTTTTTCCCCATTCTAGAATGACTTTTCATTAAAATGAGTTTCAGGCATTTAAAGGGAAAAAAAAAGGACAAAACAAGAAGCATATGCACCATCCAACACATTGCAGGTAGCTTTGACTAGAATTTATATTTTCAAGACGCACTAAACACATTAATAACGCTAGCTATGTTAACAAGGATCATTCTGTATGCAGCAAGAATGTTCACTTTTCCTCCATACAGTAACGTATAGAATGGAAGATCACGAATCATTACTATTCAAAGAGAGTCCATTTAAATTATTTTCATACTCAGAATCCTAACTTTGTTTCACTTTTTCCCCCCTGGATCTGAATTCCCCAAATGGTAACCAGCTAGGTCAAAAAAGCAAGCAGTCAATTCACTGCTTCACTTCACTCAACTGTACTGAAGTCAATGTTCTCTTGTTCTTTTCATTAAAAATATCTGAGTCTTGTTAAGTCAACCAAACTTAAGCACAAGCTTAAGCACTTTACCTAATTTTGGTCTAAGTCAGTATAATATTAGTCGGGATTTAACTTCAACACTCTTAAGAAATGTGGGTAGTTTTAAGACATGGCCTTGTTTCAGTGCAAGAAATAATAAAAAGAATGGACCATATATTATCTTTCTATAATAATGCCTGTGTAGGCCACTTGACTTTCAGATTATCAAAAAGACCTATCTAGAAACATAGGACGAGCAGAATGACAAGTGCGTAGTGAGAAGCTCAAACAGTGAAGACAGTGAATGCAAAACTTATTCTCATTGGAAACAGAAGTGCAAAGATTCTGGAGACAGTATTTTAAACAATCATTTTACAAACGTCTATAACTTCAGTGCTATTACACTCTTAATTAAAGCTCTGAAACAGAATGATGGAATCCTGTAACTACTTCCTCTCTGCGATACCAGACCGAGATTTGGATTCTGCAAAGGCTGATGTGCAGAGAATATTTTACTTATTCAGCCTCAGAGGTGAAGCTCCTCATTCAGATCAGCTGGACTGCTCACATGAGCCAAGTCACACCTACATTCTTGCAGAGTCACCTCACTTTGCCCCAGCGGTGGGAGCTCCTTAGGCTAGCCAGAAGAAAGACGACCACAGATTTTATTAGTAATCTTATCAAATTGGACTCAAAATACAAAACCTAGTCTCATGAAGAAAGATGAGATTCCTTCTGCTTAGTCGACATTCTGACCACAGCTTTATTTTAAGCCTGATTTCTCACACATAGAGGAATTAACCCTCAAAAAAACATTTGTCCTTGATTACGCTCTGTTAAACATAGCACTATGTTTATAGGAAAACATGAAGACATACCCTATATCACTTTAATTTTGAATAGGAAAAAGAGCAACGTTCCAATTGCTTTTCTGTATTCCTTTGATATTTGAGGGCTTGTTATTTCAACACACACTCTTGGTATTATTCCAATATTCTAAAATACTCCATGTTTTTTTAATATATAAAATTTATTAGAAAAGGCCTCCATTTGCCGTGAAGTATTACTGAATGCTGATAAATTACTGTGGGACTCTAGTAATTTTTCCCAACAGTCTCCATGTAAGTGTAAATTTAGTCATACAAATCAAAATATGAGTTATGTTCAACTGAAAATAATGATACCTATTGAGTGGTCAAAAAAAGTTAGTAGCTATTAATAAATAATCCTTGCTGCATATGGTGATGTCAATCAACACTATTATTTTACCCATATAAGAGGAATTTAGTAAGCTAGAGCTGCACACTGCACAGCGATACACAAGTTAATCATCGTCACACAGCACATTATTGTCAGAGCTCAAGAATGTCTTTGATCCCTACCTCAGTTTCAGAGCATTCAGGTCACCCTTTTGCACCGCATTTAAATGTGGTGCATGTATACTTCAGCATACATACAGAATGAATGGCTGAGCTGCAGGAGGTCATAGTGTAATCGGGACATTATCAATTATTTAAAAAAAAATAATCTTTAAGAAAACCAGCTACTTCACATGTACAGATAGCTTTTTCCAATATTTTTCATCAAAACTGTGAGCACATAGACATATAGTGAGCACACACGTCAGTCAAGTGCATTGGAAGCACTTACAAGGAGATGTTATGGTCTGTTGCATCTGTGATGTAAAACAAATAAGTTTAGATAGGCCTTTGACATAATGGACTTGACGAGAAAACCTGAGCAGCAAGGGCACCTGGATAGTCCCCAACAGCCCTGCAACATTTCTATGCCCAGAGCTGGGCAAGACCTAGGCTCTGTCTATCACCTCTGCGGAGGTCTCCAGCACCTCCACCAGTAAAATCTCCCTCTCTCTTTCATATGCCACTTGTCAAAATAATGCCATCATGTGAAAAGGTGATGTTGCCAACTGACAGCTGGTATTTGAAAATATGGATGAAAACAGATAAGCTTATGGGAAATGTGAGAAATCTAACAAAAAATGGCTGTAAAATTTTGGTTAAAAAAGCACTACCCTACTGATAAATATATGTTCTTCAGTTGCATAAGCAATGTGTCTAAGGATGAGACTGGAAACTAATGTCTTTCAGAAACATACCTATCTCATAATTTCTATGACAACATACAGATGGCATGCAGATCAGTACCTTCCTGTTGCTGAACAAATAACAAGATCTGTTAAACATGTGTTAATCCTGTATTAATACATATTAATAAAATATATTTTTGCACTAAAAATGTGGATATTTCTAAATGAAAACAGAGGATTATTTCATTTCAGAAATTAAAAAAAAAAACCAACCCCAAACAAGTTATGACACCATCTGGTTGTACTAGGAATTTTATGTCTAGTAGTTATTAAAAAAAAAAAAAAGAAAAGAAAAGGAAAAAAGGAATAAAGGAAAAGAAAGGTCACTCTCAGTAAAAAGAGAAAAGATCTAAAATATTCCCGTTATTATAACCAAATTGGACACAACTTTAGGCAGCTATTTATGTTGCTTTATAAATATGAAGCCTACATTTTAATAGAACTATGCTTGGTAAGTTCTGGGATATTAAATGGTTCTAATCCTATTCTACTTTATGACAGTTCAAGAAATGACCTCTAGCTAGATCTGGCCTTGTTCTATCATGCAACTAGATTTTTCTTACAGAAAATAAATTAAAAAGGTGTGACCTTGCTGAGGGCTTGCAGAGAAAATGAGGTACATCTTGTCACAAGCAGAAGAGCCTATTTGAAACACGGTTTGTTCAATTTGAAAGGCTGCTGCTTTCCTCAGATCTTAAGTTAAGATAAAGGCAGTTGGATGAAAGAGGAGAAACATTTCCAAGAGATGAAATTAAAGAGCTACACTGGAAACCCATTCAGCGACACAGTGCCTTTTTTTGGGGGGGGGGTTATCTCGGCCTCATCAGCCACGCCTTGTCCCCACGCCGGAGCAGGCTCTTCACTCCGGGCACAAAGCCTGTCGTGTCAGGAGAGGAGGAGGACTGCTTGCGATGGGTATCAGAGGAGACTTGCTGCACCCCTTCCTCTCACAGCAGGGCACGGCAGAAATGAAATAACCCACCCAAATTTTACACATTGTGCTCAGAAGAAAAATCAAAGCCCTGGCTACTCTTGATCTCAGCAGCTATCTTGTGAGCTCCGTGCTTTCCATCGCCAATAAACGTGGCACCAGCGGGCAGTGTTCCCAAATGCCTAACACTAGTCTGCACAGAAATATCGCATTTTAAGCAGGTTGCAGAACACCCCCACCCAAAAGTGGGGATATCACACCCGTCACACCTTTACAGCTGGGAACTTGCACTCGATTCATTTTTAATTTGACCTGCTAAAAGTATGCAGCAATTTGTACAACACTGCCTCACCAGAAGAGCTTATATTTATGTCCAGATCAAAATATGTTTATTTCTTAATTTCCCTTCTAGTATCGTAAATAATTTCCTTTCTCATAATCACTAAAAGTAACAAGTAGCAAGGCTACTGTGATTCAGCTGCATCCTTAAACACTTCTCTAAGCCTAGCAGGAATTCAGTCACGTTAGTCCTCAGCTTAAAGCTCAAGAGCACGCTCCAGCAGCATGGGCAATCAGTGCACAGGTTTATTCCTCTCTCCAGCTGCACACCTGCAGCATCCTGACCCCTGTGACTGGTCCCTTCCTGCCCCTCACCTGTCTTAACGTAGCCCTAAAGCCTTTCAGGGCTCCGAAGTAGACTGTTGTACAACGTCCAGGCTCCTTACGCAGCACAGCGAGCCCCCGCCTCAGCCACCACCCCTTACCGCTACCGTAACGCAGAGGAACACCAAGCAGCCCGGAGCAGGAGCTGCAGAGGGATGTCCCCAGCCTCGCTGACCCGCCTTGGAGCCAGGGCTGGATGTCCCGTCACCCGCCCCGTCCCCCTCCAGACTCCGGGAGCTTCTCGCAGGTGGGATGGATCTCACCAGTCACCACAGTGGCATTCACGTAGGCTGTTTCTTGCGTTCTTGTAGTGGTTTTAATCCCAGCTTGAGTGCCTCCTAATTGCAAGCTTTAGGTATCCTGCTTTAAGTACTGTAAAAGCAGAACCATAGTCTGTAAAAGATTGCCTTACAATTATCTCACAGCAGCTATTTAAATAACACCCAAGCAAATGTTGTGCTAATTCTTATGACCAAATACAGTTTAATTTCACTTGTTCAGAACAAAACTTGACTGCGAACAAAGCTTTTGGTGAAGTGACAAGTGGAATTCCAAACAAGTAAGACAAATATTTCCTCCAGAGGCTAAACCTACTGCAAAATATTAATCTCTTCTTCTACACATCTTCACATGTCTTTGGTGAAACACCTGTCTGGAATTGTTAATAACAAATATTTTTCAGGGTATACACTTCAAAGACAGTACTGCAATGTCAAGCAGTGTAAAACTTTTGAAGTAATTTTACCTAAATACTTCTGTGACAAGTGTCTCAATCAATTTGTCTTAGCTGACTATATTCTGGTATTATAAAAACCTCAGACCTGGTTATCAGCCAAAAAGGTAAAAATTTGAGTGAAGTCATAACCAAGTTATATGAATCATACACACCAAAAAAATGATAAAGTTGTAGTTGATTTAGGAACTGATCAATGCTCTCTGCTTTCTTAACTTCAGATGAACAATGCTTTTCTTCCTGAAAGGATCAAATGAGAAAATATATCATGCACACTAAAGGGTAACTCAATAAACCAATGACACCATGATAACCTAATCATAAAGGAATTATGAAATGAGAATATTATGTCCTACTTGATTAGCGTAGTGAAATGTTAGTCCTTAACAAGGCAAAAGGTAGAGACTGAAAATAGGACGATGCTAAGACAGGATGGATATTTTTAATTGTGGAACAACCTCGCATCACAAGCAAGCATTAAGGCCAAAAAAAGAAAAGGAAAAAAAACAAAGAAAAAACTGTGTGTGTGTGTGTGTGTGTGTGTGTGTTCGGGGGGGAGACAAAGAAAGCAAATGGGGGCTGGAGACTCAGAAGAAGTTCTGAGAATTACTCACAATTGTGATAGCAAAAAAAAAAAATAATCACCCAAAGAAGGTCAAGCTGACCTCAAGATTCTAAGTCAGGCTCTTGAAATCCTAAATCATACAAAGAGCCATGACTTCAAGGCATACAAACATAAGAGGATTAAGGTAAGTGTCCCACCTAAAAGCCTGAGAAAACAAAGATTAGTTTTAAGTACTGAAAAGAAACACAAATCATATGGATGCTCCATGCGCAGGAAGGAATAATTGTTAGGATGTATTAAGAACACACTAAAATAAGCACTACATAACATAAGGAAAAAATCCAGGTTTGATTGCCACCTTCTGAGTGCAAATATACTCATGTCAAAACGTAACAAATATTAACAACTTAAAGAACCGACACAAAACGTATTGAACTCAACAGTGAGTTTCTCATTGACTTCAGATAGCTAAGACCCTCTGTTTAGAAAGATTAAGTAAAGACAAATACAACTATTCTTTCTAGGGGAAAGCAGTAAAACAGCTGCTCTCAGCCCACGGTACCTACCTGAGTGACTTCAATAACACACTTATCAACCCAGCTACACAGCAACAAAGGTTTTCCCTATAGGTAAACACTAAGAAACAGTTTATGCTACTTATGCTATCAGACACTTGGTCATATTTACATTTATGCTACATTCACGTTAGCAGAAAAAAGTGCAGTGCCATTTAAAGGATGACATTAGTTCTGGATGTTATTCTACAAGTTTGAACTATGATGGTCACGTCTTGACTTTATGAGATGTCAAACGAAATTTAAGCATGCACTCCAAATCCTGTATTCATTTTCATTTCGGAGACTATTTAAAGATAGTAATGATGCAATCGTTTATGCTCCTAACTAGATGGGAAGAGAAGAAATACGTTTGGTTTATGGACCGACCAGCTTTCCACCAGTGCACACTACTTCAACAAGTTCTTTTTTAATTTAAGAAATTCAAGTTTGGAAAAACCCTATTCATCATCTTGTTATATAGCTGCTGGAAGTAATCACTGTCTTACGGCATTACTGAGCACTTGAAGAGTTATCCTGTCCCTCTATTCCAATGCAATTCAGTAAGAGAGACGCTTGGACTAACCTACCAAATGTGAATTTTTCAGATTGTGCTATTGGTTAAAATCAATGCTTGCATCTTTGTACTGTAATAGTCAAAAAGCTGCTACTGAATCCTCTCAAATCTCTACTTATTTAAATGTGAATATTAAGTTAGGGATCCGGGAAAACCCTATGCTTCTCCAAGTATTTAGACAACTAAAATACTGTGTGACATTAAAAAAGTCACTTGGCAAGTGGTTGCTTTTGAACCCAGCTGAGAAGTGGATAAGGGGTTTACAGCTGAAGCAGAGGCAAAGGACTTGGCGGGTTCCACCACATCTGAACTGTGGCCCCACTGCTGCCTCTTCCATGGAAACTAATAAACCACACTGTTTCAGAGGAAAAAAAAAAATGACAAGCAATTAGGTGCTGTCAAGTCAATAACCTTTTGTCATGAAGCCAGTTAATGGGGAAAAATTCCCTTTTAGTTTATACCTTTAGTATATTCTTCCCACAGACTGTTTTACAAAAAGTGACCTACCACGTTATCAGGGTTGTTTATAAGCAGAATTGTATTTTTTAAAGAATTAGGTACAGTCTTAGGTCAATTTTCCATGAACAAATCAAGACAAATACGGTTCTACTGGCCAAGATGATCGTTCACTGGACATTATAGTAATATGTATTTAATGAAAATTATTTTCACCTATAGGCCCAGTACACACCACACATTTAACTTCTCTCAGGAGGGTTTTCCTACTAGTCCTCTGAGAAAAGAATGAATATTATTCTCCTTCAGGATAAGAAGCAAGTAGTAAGTGCATAACTTAAAGAGGTACTTTAAGACAATCACCTCTCCCATTTACTTTTAGCATCCCAAACACAGTCTGAAACTTGAAAACACAATCAAAACAGACAATTTTCAATTACTTTCATAGCAACATTCCCCAGAATTTGTGTAAAAAGTTTTTAAGTTAAACATTTCTGTTCACAAAAAACTAGGCTTCTGTTCAGAAAAGGCTATTAATTATTTTTAAATAATTCTGATGATGTTTTCATTTAAATAGATGCAAAATTCCTACAAAAGACTAAATTAACCTTATCTGCAGAATGTTACTTTCATAACATTACTGGCTAAACAAAAATAAATTCTTCATTAAATCAACCTTTCTTCTGAGCCATTCCTACTTATGCCACAAGGGAGACACACAAGCTGCACTGTTCAAACCACTTTCGGTCATCCGTTGCACAGAAAAATATGAAGTATGTAAGGTAGTAGTACACAGCAAGCACATATTTGGAGGGTTTTTTACTGCTGTTTCCCAAGAGCCTTCAGCATAGGCAGAATTTAATTCTCATTACTAGGTCACCCACAGCTCTCACTTCTCTATCAAAGGACTTTTCATGGCAAAACCGACAGCAATTCAACAGCTATATTGAGGACTTGTTGTGTTGGGGGCAGCAGTGTAAGAACACAAGGTTGGACAAATAAATGCTTTGTTTCTTATTGGAATTGCTTCAACACCCAAGGGAAGCGCAGGCAGAGCGTGAGCAGGACACCGTCCCTTTCCTCCCGGGTGAGTGGAATGCAGCGGCCGGGGACTTGCACATCAAATTCGTGAGATGCTGCCAAAGGAAAAACAGCAGCATCCCACGGACCTGTCTCCCAGGAAGCATCGCAGTGAACCTTGGCCATGACCAAGCCCAGCCAGAGAGCTTATTGCAGGGTCACTATGGGGGGCACAGTTCTGCTCTCCTCCCATTACCAGGGACGCACAGCTCCTGTGGTGACTTCTCATATCATCTGTAGCCTCTTCAGGGAAACCCCCGAAGGAAAAGCAGCAGCAGAGCTATTGCCTATGGCGATGCTATGGAAAGAAGTGGTAGTGACAAGATGACATTGAGAGTCTGACACTGTAGATTACCTCAGAACCATATCAAAATGACTCGCAGTTATCAGATCTAGATGACAATGAGACTCCAGCATCACTGTCATCTATACTGAAGAAATAAATAAATGTTACATGCCACCAGCCACAGGAATGGATGGCGATTATAGATATACTGTAGCAATGCTGTTTATGGTAAGGATGGCTCAGGAGCTTTGATGATTAACCTAAACTCAGACTTGTAAAATTTCGTCTTTTGATTAATGGGAAAAAAATATGCATGAATGCTATATTTAATCTAGCAATAATTCAGCTTACAATCACAGAACAAAGTGCAGATAACTGAACAATATCAATTAGATACCAATAAATATTGAATTAGTACTCACAATTCTAAATGTGCAGAATGGCAAGGATGCACGGATCTGTCTTCGGGCTAGCAAACTGGGTACCGGATTGAAAACCTTCTGCATTCAAAATGCCCTCCTGTGAGTAGCATCTAGCAATCCTATCTATAGGCATTAGGCACAAACCGCACTAACCGTCAGCAAACTTAGCCTACCTGGAACAGCACACAAGGGTCCCCTGCTACAGACAGTGGGGTACCCCCAAATCGGCTGTCTGACAGAAACTGAGCAATAAGGCAAGTGACACTAGCAATCACAACCATAACAGCAAGGTAAGAGGGGCAGCTGCAATTGTTCAGTGAACAGCAATATCCTACAGGCAAAGACAGAACACGCCCATGTATGAACAGGAGAAAATAAGTAACACTCCCCCCCCCCCCTTTTTTTTTTTTCAGAAATGGTATTAAATAAGTTTCTTTTTCATTCAAACTAACGTTACCAGAACCCTGTTGTAACTCCTGTCCAAAAAGCCCAGGTTTTTTGCCATGAAATTTCAGAAGAAAAAGCATTTAAATTTTTATTTCAAAGGAAAACAAGCTGCTTCAGACTGACCACCAAGTCATTTGTCTTTTACTGCCACATTTATTTTTCTCTTCCTTTTCCCTTTCATTAAAATCATACATAGAAACTACAAGCTAATGAAACAATGATGAACATCTACTTCAATAACACTAAGAATTCTCAAATGTGCTTTGTTTGTTTTGGTTTTTTCTGCAAAATTAACACATTAGAGACTATTTACCACTGGACAAAATTCCTTCCTTTATTTATGAAAGCTACATCTTTACTATCATGATGTGAAATGAAAAGCCTCCTGTACTTGTTGCATACAATTAAGCTGCAACAAAAGCCAGCCCAAGCCATTTCACATTTCATAGGGCTGCAATTATTCTTTAACTGTTAGAATATGCTGTCCCCCAGGAGCTAATTATAGAAAAGCTCTCATCGCACACAAGAAACACACAAACAAATCCTTCAAGCACAAAGCAAATGTTCAACATTAAAGAGATGCATTCAGGAAGTCACACCAATCAGTTTGGTTCAGCTAATTACTAATCTGATTTCTGGAGTAGTTGCATTAGATAATTATGATGCCCATTCACAACTTGAAAGCCAGGACTTTGACTGATTATAATAAAGATCTAGGACTCGAAATAAAAGTAAGGGCAAAGTATGAAATATACATCAGAACGGGGCTGATGGGATGTATTTGTTTGTTGCCAGTGCTTCCTTTGGCACTTCGCTTTGGAGGACCTCATCCAGAGTTTGCTGAACCCGGCAGGAGGATTTCCATTGATTTCAGTGACATTTGGATCAGGCCCAGAATAACAAGGCATGGCTTTGCCTTACAGCTTATATTCACGAAACACCCAGGAGCGAGCTTTCGCCGTTTGTTTTTGGCCAGAACGTTAGCCCCACTCGCAGCTGGTTCGTGAAGCAAACCATGGGGCAGAGCTCTGCCACCGCGCACGCTCTCACAGCCCGTCCTCCAGGGCCTGCCGAGAGGCAGCCAACTTTCGTAAGAACTAAACTCTTCAAAGACTCTACTGTAACCAGGCTTTAACTTACATTTTGTTTGGTTTCAGCTTCTGCAGGGTTTTTTCTTCCTCCGGTGACTGCTTTGCTGGCGTCTGAGCTTTTATAAAGGTACACGACATTACCTGAGAATATTGGGTACAACAATTCCCCTTGTTTCTGACATGGCCAAAGCTCTAAATGAGTACATTGTAGTTTAGACCCAAGACGTGCGAAAATTTGCTTGCTGAAATGCTAATAATTACACTTTATAGGAAAACATCATTCTAATTAAATGTCTGATGAAATAAATATACTGATTTCAGTTATCAGTCCAGCCCCTAGTGTCTGCTCCCTTTTAAAGGCTTTATAATAAACAAGGAAAAAAAGGTCATCGGAAGCCCATCAACCACACATCTACAGGGAGCAACTCATTGCAGTGACGACACAAGTACAGCAGCAAAGAACTGGGAATTAAAACTTTCAGTAGACTACAGCCTTGCACTTTTCACGCCATCCAGGCTAGTTTCTACAAAGCCATTTTATGCATTACAATAAATACTGAAAATGCAGAATTTGACCTATCTTTTTCAGCGTTATCATGTGTAACACCTGGATTTCTGATGAATGCATGGTGGCATTAAATAAGCATGAAATTTAAACAAACGCTGAACTTTAAGCAGGTAAACTGGCTTCGGTAGTATGTACTTAACTGTCCTTTGCCAAGCTGGGGAGACAGTAGTGGTTAAACCCAAGTATTTTAAACTAATTAAACAATAAAACAATGAAGAGGTTTCGGCTGCAACTTGGGGTTCACATAAATCTCAGGATTAAAGAAAATGAAAGAGAGAAACGCTAGGAAAATAAATATCAGAAACAAATTTCCCCATGAATCCTTGAGACCCAACAGCAGTAAGTTTCACATCGCTGGATCAAAAATCCTATACACAGCTTTGAGAGGGTACTCCTGCACAACTTACCATATAGAGGCTTATATCACACCGCTTTTTACACCCACACCTACAAACCCGCATTGGTTGCTAAAGATTTTTTGTCATTTAAAACTCAAGTAAAATACAATACGCATTCAGACTAGCATTCCTCCACCTCAGTATCTAAAATAAGGCAGACCTGCACTACTAAATTGTTTGCACACAGTCACGCCGGACACTTTTTTAAAGCATTAAGGTGAAAGGGATTCTTTGCTATTGTTAAACTAAGTGAATGAGAGTTGCAAATGTGTATTTCAAAGTCAATAGGCTACAATATTTACAGGGCTGCCATATGTGATAGCTTAAAATTCAAAACTGAACGAAAATTGTGTGGGGTGGAAACTAATGTTATGGAATCTGAACCAAGGCTACATTTATATTTCACTTTAATGCTCTAGCTGTTTAATCAAAATATGAATAAAAGGTCTAAAAGACCAACACGCAAAAATATCATAGTTCTGGAATTAGCTTTAGCTTCCTATTGTCAACCAATTACTGTGTAATTTTTTCCCTGTGACTGAATAACTAACTGTTAGCAAATAATGAAAAGGCAATTACAGCAGAGCTTTGTTCATATTACCCTCTTCATTTTATTCAGGCTATAATTATTGTCAATGCTGGAGGCTTACTGTACCATGTAAGTGGCACCAGGGAAGAAAATGGAATGGGCTGGTGCATGGAAAATTGCAAATGTCACAGCTACCTTCATCATCACCGTTGGACTTCAGAGATTAAAAAAAATAAGCAGCAAAAAGCTCTCCATGTGTGTTTTGCAAATTCTTTACCTCAAGCTGTTGCAATGGCTGATGAACTGGTAGAAGGGGAAAAATTCAAGTACCATGTTTGTTCTTTTTTTTGTTCATAACCTCCCCTGTCCTCCCCCCGCACCTCCCAACATTTTTATTACTATTTAATTCCCAGGAGACACCTCCTTTTTGCCACAGTGTGCCTGGAAACAAACTCACGGAAATATTCTTTTAGCAGTGCTTCTCATTAATGATGTCCATGCTGTTCTATAACGGAGAGTGGCATATAAATGATGTATTTTATGGGGTTTGATCTTTACTTCTTTGCCACATACAGACACATGCCTAGAAAAAAAATGCAGATTATGACCTATCTGTGCAGATTTTGTGTGCCATATTTAGGGCCTGATATTGACCATTTATAATACATTGTTTCCCTGGGCTCCTAGCATTTATCAGAAATGATGGATACAAATCAGAAGAGTGCTATTCCATTTGTAGCTTTTTTAGAAATAAATAGTATTACTGTGTATCATTCACATTGTTTTTCTCTTTGCATTGTTGTTTATGAGAGATAAACACAGTAAAACTGTATTTTATGCCTTCATGTGCAGTATTGCAATTGTTTTTAAACTATGTAAATCATTATACAACCAGTTAATTTTTTAAGTATAAAGCAAGGCTGACATACATTAAAAGACATCATATATTGACACTGACTTGTGTTAAAACTTGCTTCCAAACTGCCTGGCAAACTTTGGTTTAAATTGCTTAATATAGGGCATGAAAATTTTTCTGATCTACATTAGTAAAAGAAGAAATGCATCTTTATATTTTCATAAAATTGAGCTGCTTTGTACTTTCGTGGATCTTCCTGTCATATATATGCATCGCCATCATCTTTCTTTAGTCTTTCAGTGCTGGGTGTTTAACTTCTACCACTGTTGTTAAAGTAGATACTTGCCACAAACACTATATTCATAACCTAACATTTATAATTGTTCCTTCTAGCCCTTGATACAGTATTTGGCCATTCAGTATCCCACAGCACCTGAGGACATTCTCACCATTAGAGAAGTGAGGTTTTGGAGTCTGTTTCACCCAAAGAAAACAAAGCGATTTCCAGCAAGAGACTGTAATCCTTCCAAACAGGGTAATATACGGATGGAAAACAGAAGCGTACGGGAAAACACATCAAGCAAAACTACAAAAACAGAAAAAGAGAAGGTGTCTCTCCTGGGCTCCTTTGCAGCCTTAATCCACTTTCACGATGCCCTGCTCCTCCCCGGAGATCCTGCTCACTTCAGTCATTGCCCTTCTCCAGGCTGTGGGAAGGAAACCCTTTGCACGGATGTCTCCTCCCGTCACCAGCATCCTTTGCCACAGGCAGGACTATAAGGACGATTACCACGCTGTATTTCTGCTGAGCACCATCCTCCTCCTTCAGCTGGTCTGATGCTTTGTGACCACACATCGGGCTTGCGTCGGGGCTGCTGCCAGGGTAAGCCCAGAATACAAATTGCCGCCTTTCTGCTCCTGATGGCTCAGAAACTATACTAAGATAATATACTTGTCACTTTGATAGCTAATTTCTGCATTTTTTAACGATTTATTTAATTTTTTAAGTCTTTCTTAACTTTGATATCAAACATTGTCACGTCCTTGTCAAAATGATCAAAAAGCACCATATTAGGAAAAATTAACCACTTATTTTTTGGAGGCGAGAGAAAGGAGTAACAGAAAAATTAACCATTCTAATTAACGTAAATTTGGCTGTATTAGCATGAAAACCAAAAAAGCAGTTATTTATTCCAAGGACTCCTTTTCCTCCTATGTGTTCAGTCCATACCATCAATCATTTGCCACCATACCAAACAGACAGCAGGGCTCTCTGCCTACTGGGCGCGTGGGCTAATCAGCACTAACTCATTAAAATGTACTTTAAATATAAAAAATAATCAGGGAAGACAGCAGCAAAGGCTAAGGATGGGAAGGATCATAACTTAATTATAACAACATAGTTGGGAGTTATTACAGAGGACTGTACATTTAGCCTTAGCCTCTCTAGGGCCATCTCCATAACCTTTCCAGGAACTACACGTCCAGGCTTTCCCTCTTACTGATAGCATCCCAGTGTGTGAAAAGACAGCCTTTGCAGCTCCCTGGGCAGTAATAGGTGCCTGAAAACTAGTGGAAGATATTGCTAATCGTGGTAGACAATAGCAAGAAACATGAAGAGAATTAAGAAGGTTAAATGGGTAAAGTAAGCCAGCAAAACTTTCGCTGATGTCCTGGGTATGAAATGCACGCACACGGCGATACACTGTAAAACACGTCCTTTCACCACTTCATATTATTTTTGCCCTTTTCTTGTGCAGAAAGACAGTGGTCCTCTGGTGGTACATCACTTTGGGATGTAAAAGACATACAGCAGTACTTCTTTCCCTCAGGTTTAGGCAGCAAAGACTACAGAAACTGCCTTTGCCCAAACTCCCTCTTCCAGGTAGGAGAATTACTATAAAATTTCCATGAGCCAGAAGAGTTCGCAGAGCAGATGAAGGGACCAGGCATCCCACTTCATGCCTTAAAATGTCTGAATTTTGTCACTGTTATTAGACAGAAAATAACTGGAAGCAGAGTTGGTCATCCTAGGCAAGAAACACACTGATACATGACACCCATCCCAGGGTTCATCACCAAGAGAAAGAAAACACCTCAATGTATGCCACATTGTTATCTCTTAAGATCCTCCATAAAAGTTTCAGTATTTTGTGTTTTGCTTTAAACAACTGCTGCCAAAATCTAAGGATTACAGCATTCTACTGAGTTTCCACCCTTCAGTTTGACAGAGAGCTAGAAAACGTGAGTGCCTTTACATAGCCACTCAGATTTCATTTTGTCATATGAGTTTGAGGTTAATCTTACTACTATAAGGTGACTTGATTCAGAAAATGTTGAGGTTAATATTACAGGTATATCATGCCTGTCTAACTTTATTACTTTAATTTAATTTCCCACAGTATTAGTTAAACTTCTAAGTGTATCTATCCTGTTGACTGCAAACAGACATCCTCTCACACCAGCCACACATCCAACCACCTGGTCCATGAGCCCCCTCTGAAACTGGAGCCTTGCAAACCTGTCGGTGTGCTGCCGAGTCCAAGGGAATAACCCCAGCCCTTCTGCAGCAAAAGGCTGATATGCCAAAACCCTTTCCTATAAAGTATTTTTTAGAGCATGGATCAACATTTTTCATGGAATATGCTCACACTTGTCATAACTAGCCTTTTTATTTAGAAACACTGAGAGCTTTCATGATCTGATTGTGACGAGCAGTACTTACCAAGAAATATATCCCACATGCAAAACATTGCTCTATAGTGAATTTATTCAATCTGAAATACCACAGGTGTGGAGGCCCAAATTTTCAGCAAGCCTCCCGTGATGCATTCGCAACAGCGAAGCTGCGCATATTCGCATAGACAAACTGAACCCAAGTGGGAATTAACTCTGGTCATTCTGCAATCCCAAAAGTTCATGTGGTACACGTAAGAAAAAGTCTGCTACCCGATCTCCAACTACACAACTGCATTTGCAGTTATGTATCTGGGTCGTCAATTAATGCTCATAAAATGCCAGACGCCTTAATGGAATAATAATTATTTAGCTATCCTATGAAAGTTAAATTCAGTTCTTAGTTTAATTCATCATCCATAGACAAATCAACAGCTTAAATAGTTTGGTTTTGTTTTTTAAGTAACAGTATAGCTGGGAAATTGGAATAAAATCAACTGCATACAGACAGCACAGTAAGGGCAGCTGCCTTTTTATACATTTTCCCTGGCAATGCTTCAGGACCTTTGTGGTCTGTGGTCATTTTTCAGTTCTCTGTGTCAACAAAAACAGACTTTTCAGCTCCAAAAGGAATGCATCGCACATTAAATCCTTACCAAATTTAAGTCTACTTTGTCATTTTTTAGATCCTGAATAATATCATAAACTTTGGGGATTACAGAAATAATAATGACCAGAGCCCAGGCAATTTAAGCCTGCTGTGCTAATCACAGAGTAAAAAGTCTTTTATAATAACATCTATATGCTAGAAAAATAAAGATCTTTCAAACCACCCAAAACCCTGCTCTTTCCGTTCCCCACAACAATGCAGAGGCCATTGCTGAGATAATGACGCACATCCTCCAAGCCATTCAAGTTCACGTCCCAACACGTATGAAAAATAATCTGATCACTTCTTCTTTTCATTGAAAAAAAAATCACTATTTCTTAAAAACAACAACAAAAAAACCCCCTGATTTATTGAAAAACATAGTATGATGTCAGTGTGAATTAATGTTTCCCATAGGCATACTAATAAGCTCCATGACATAATAACTTGTTATACTACACCAGTGGGACCTTAAAATTATTCCAAAGATAACATAACACAACACTTGAAGCAGCAGGAAACTTCCAGCATGCTTTTAGATGTTTTACAGTGTTACTAATCTTTGAATTGCTTGGAAAAACTGAAAGGAAACAGAATATTTAAAATTGGAAGCACTGCAGTTCGAAAATGACTCCATTCCAAATTCCAAATGTGCACAGGAGATTAATGTCAATGTAAAAAAAAAATAGCAGCAGAAGGGGGGAAGTTATTAAATGCACTTTCTAGGTTGGACATGTGCCTTTTGGTAGTCCGGTGAAAATCTGGTTTTATTTGGCTGAGTTATGAGGGTTTAAAAGAACAGACTTGCACACATACCAATTTCTTATTAATGAGAAGTTGGCTTTATTTATTTATTTGCAAATGAAATTCAAGCTAATGATTGCTCAGCAACAGCATCAGTACATGCTTGAGAAAAGAAGCAGAGGTTGCTTTTTCTGTAGCCCATAAGGATACCATCTAATGTCAAAAAGACTGTATGAAGTCAAACTAGAAATTAGTACACTGTAAGGTAATAACTCTGTATGGTGTAGCAATATGCTTTCCAGGGCTAAACACTCAAAGCAGACAAAGAAAAATAAATAAGTGGTGTGGTTCAGTTCCCTGAACTGTCACAATTTGTATTTTAATCTCAACGTTCAAACCATTTATGCAGCCAAGCTACTTGAGAAGTAAGGGAGGAACCATAAATCCCTCACAGAAAACCTGCCAAGTGCTTGGGCAAAGATTTGTGTGTCCACCAAACGATGCCAAAAAACCAAGTCTTCTTGTTACGAGGCGGAATGCCCCCAAAAGGTGCATGGGAACAGCACTAAGCAAAAGCATCACGTTTGCCTTTTCCAGGGACGTTACCACACACCCAAGTGGGTGGTGACCGCTGCTCCAGCTACCTGGTGAAGCTGGCCTCCCTCATCCGCCCAGGGCTCGCTCATCTCAAGCAGCAGGGATTTATGGCGGGGCAGACCCCAGCCCAGCTGAAACACGAGCATGGCCTCATTAAGTCTGCGCGAGCTATGCTCTGTCAGACTGGGCTGTGCAAAGTTCTGGTGCTATGGCTTGTGTGTCTTGGATAGAGACACTGTTTCTTTCTTTCAGTTATCAAAATTACATTTCTCTATGTCTCACATCACCTTTACTGCATTATGTCTTTGAACCAGCTTCCTTTCGGTTTGATTTAGTTTCACCACCATTTCGTCTTGGCCTTGCTAAGTCATGTGCTGTAATTCTCTGCTTGGCATTACTTTATTTCATTTCTTAAAGGATAACATATCCCTGACCATTGCTTCTAGCTAAACTGTACAGTGTTCAACCAATGCTAGAAATGAATATTGCATGCAAAAAATGTTAACCTTTGATCCAGACACATCTCTGGAGTAAGTGATCCCGTTGTGCCACAACCCTTTGATCACTCGCACAAAAATTGAAACCATTTGCAAAAAGTAAAGCTTGTGATTTGCGCATAAACCAGACCTGATGGGATAGTTTACAGAAGGCTGTATTATCTAAACGTTAGACTGGGAACGCTTGCACAGTCCTGCAATACGGCAGTGCTGCACTAAAACCATTCCTGTCATGGGTCAGAAACACGGACTAAACCCAAGTTTCTACTCAAAAACCCTGAAGAAGGAAGCACGATGGTGTGTCTAAAACAATAAATCGCCCCAAACTCAATGTGGTAAGCGATCTCGCATTACTAGGTATCACGAGATGGAGAAGCAATAGGAGCTATGAAAGCTACGTCAGCCACGAAAGATTCAGTTTCCTGTTCATTGACTCAACTGTTTCAAGATCATGGGAATCTACAACAACCGTGTGAAACCATTTTCCACAGTGAACCTAGAACACCTGGTGAGTTCTTTGTAGTCTCTGCCAAGCAGCTATCTTTAAAAGGAAGGATAAACTGTAATCTGAAAATGTCAGATACAGACCACTACTGTTACAATAGCAAGGCACAGTCAAGCAGAGAGAAGGGGTGCAGTGGGATGGATGCTTTGGGCTAGATAAAGAATAAGAGGGAAATAAATGTAGAAAATGATATGGAAAAGGAAGTATTTTAAGAGTATGCAAAGGCCAACAAAGGATAGAACAAACACAGCAGCATAGATGAACAGAAAGTGATACAAGAGTAATTTTGAAATTACTAATATTCCCACAATCCACAACAGAGAATAGAAAAACAAATAAGAGAGAACTGAAGTGGAAGCTGGAAGGTTGTTTTTTTCCCTATATATATCAGAATATAAAACTGAAACACTATTGAAAAAAAAATGTGTGAGCCTTGTACCTGGCACAAACTGAAGACATTACCTTAACCTGAACCATTCATAATCCAAAGAGAAATAAAAATCTATACTGAAATCTCTTTCCATTTTCTTTATCACTTACAATAAACAAGGGGGGGGGGGGGGGGGATTTGAGGAATTCAGTGTGTTTATTTCAGAGCACCACCACAAATTCCATTTCCTTCACTGAAAAGCAAAATGTAGTCTGTTTAAGAGCTTCAGACAGAATATACAACTCCCCTTAGAATTCTGATGAATTTCTAGTATCTATGGTGACAAACAAGTTTAAATGTACAGGAGAGATTCACTTTAATACCAACTTTTTGTCCATATGAAACATCCCTATATAAGACTCCCATCTTGGCAGACACCCTGCATAGGAAAGCTCTACAGCAATTTTTAAAAGATTGTTGTTGTTGTAAAATGCATGTACCTAGACAAAATCCCAGTTTCTGAGATTCTTTTTGCTAAACATTTCATATCAATCATCTGAGAGATACTCAGATCTGTGCTGCTCACAGAAGTTTTCCCCAACTAATATTAACGTTAAAAATAATTTTCATGTGAAAGCAAAGCATTCTAAACAGACTTTATGCCAGTTAACCTCCCAGAATGCACTTCTACATCTGGTTGTGCGCACCCATCACTTACTAAATAAAATCTCATCACAAATAAAACCTATTGACAGGCACAGTTCAAAAATTCAATAAGGAAAATAGGTGAAATCAAAATGGTAGAGATTGTAAATGCTGTCATTTGGGTCATTTCAGCACAGCTTACAAACATTTATATATGTTTTTAAAAAAATTTTGAGTTAAAAACATAATCAATGAAAACTCACAATCACATTGACTTGTAGTCTAATTGAAAGGGTGTGGCTTGTTGGTCAGTCAGTGGGTAGACATGTTACTAAAAACTAATATGAGCTTGATCCGATTGGATTTTTGACATTGACTTCGACAGACCGTACAGTGAGACCACCAGCAATACATTTCTATTGTTATGCATTCCCATAATTGTAGTCTCTTATTCTCATCAAAGCTTATTTTTTGCATGGCAAAATGACATGACTTGGATATTAGGAGGACCAAATAAAACACAAGTGACAATTAAAATTTCAGTGTAAATTCATTACATGCCTGTCTATTGTCAACTGCATTAAAACGGTGCTGATGAATGAAGAATCATGCCATCTAATCATGAGAAAATTTGAAGTTATGGTCTGTGTTAAACATCAAGCCTTTGTAATGCAGGTGGCTTATCTCAAAATACTGTTTCTGTGGGCCTGTTCCTCTCATGTCAGACACAAGCATCAACACAGTTTGATACAGATGATGATAGGTAATCTCACAGGCTGCTTTAATTTCTCATCATTGATTTTCTGTAGGGTACACCGTAAGTATCTTCAGGATTTAGATGATTCCCATTTGCAAATATTTTTAGATAAAAGAGTCATAAGCAATTATAGATCTAACCTCTCAGAAACCAACCCATCTTGCAGTCCAGTGAAAAAACATTCATTTTCATGACAAAGTTATGGGTAAGAGAATAAAGCTTACTAGACAGTCCCTTGGTACATCTTGTCACATTTTTAGAGACTGATGTTGTAAGGGTTTCATTCAAAACTCATTGATGCTGGTGCAGTTTTTCCTACGCTCGTCAGCAGATTTCAGAATGAAATAAAAACTTGCAATGCAAAACTTCTGAGGGGATCCTTACAGATGCAGCAATGGCAGCCTTAAAAAGGAAGTTCTTATCTCAGGCAAACTTCTGTAGTCTACCGATCGGGACTGGGACCAGTGGAACCTGCTTCTTTGGGACTACTGGCACTTGTAAAGCACATTTTTTTCTCTGAATGGCCTTATCATTATTAGTACAAATATACACTTCTCTCTCAATCTTCCATCTCAAATTCTCTTTACATTCCTCTTTCCTTCTTGTTGCAGGCAAGATGCCATACAGTCCTTTTTTGCATGCCACAAGCAAAGTAATAATTGCCCTTGAAGAACCCTCCCTGTATATCACAAACATGTAAATAAAAAGAAAAAAGCTGAATACATTCAAAGGGCATACATCGAGGGCACAAACATCTCCCTAGAAAAGCAGTAGCTAGAAAAAGTAATGTGGCCACAAGATCTTTAAGGCTTTCTTATGTTTCAGTAGCAGCAGTATCAAAATTTATATCCTTCTGTACCAAGCTGTTGAAGGATGTTCTACACTGCTGTAAGGTAAGACAGATCCCAAGTCCATGGCAGTGGATTAGCTTAAAGCCATTGCTGAGGCTGGACTCTCAGGCGCTTCAGCTTATTCCATGCTCAAAACACCCTTAAAACAGCAGAAGGGTTAGATGATGATAAGGTAAGGCAAATGTAGTAAAACAAAGTCCTTCGAACCTCATCAGCAACCCCTTGTCTCTAACCACTTGAGATGGTTGTGTCAGTGAGCATAAGAAGTTAATGGGGCTGATAAATGTTTAAGACAGAAGCCATCACAGATTACATTTCTGCACATTTTATTAGAACAAATCCAACCCTAATCTGAATCTATTCTACCTCAAGAGCCAAGCAAGTCCCTGGGAAACTATGTCAAGCAGAAAGAGAAACAATTTAAGAAATACTGGCAGCTGCAAAGCAATGTTAATCCTTAGACATTCATCTAACAAAAAAATCCCTGAAAATAACTGCAGAAAACTTAAGAATTAACAGCTACAGGTAACAGACTTCTCCATTACACTAATACATTTCCACAGCAGCAAAAGGAAGAGCCTGGAGAACATCAGGGAAAGGGGACATACTACGGATCTGTCAGCCAAACAACCATGTCATGGCTGCCTGCAATTTCAAGACAGAACTCGAAAACCAAAGGTAAATGCATCTTCTCTTAAATTCATCGAATGCCCCTAAGTCTGAGCAGCAAAAAACGGGAATACATTTAAGTGTCTGCAAAGGACCCACATAAAGGCAACTTAAATGAAATATGCATTCAGGTCACAGCTCTTTTTTAGTTTTGATGTGCCATGACAAGTACTCTGATGTGGAGAGTCACTTTAAATGCTTTCATTTAACGACATGTTGGAAAACATGCTGTAAATTTGCACAAGCGTAAAGAAGTCATTTTGGGTGGCTGGTAAGGGACATTATTTGCCGGACTCTTGGACCAAGTCAAGATCTTTTTGTTAATTAAGCATTATTTCAATTAATATAATGTGTTAAAAAAATGTGATAATGTTTCTGGTCATTAATGAGAATAAAGAGGAAGAGTGTGAAATCTGGAAAAGAAACCTGAAACTCACAGTCTTCAGGAGTTCATGAAAAGGGAAAAAATAATAATGCACATGTATATTTACCTAAAATGTCAGCAATTTAAAAACTAAAGTCTTGATTACATCACAGAGGTGAGATGAGAGATTTACCAAGGTTTAAGTCTGCATTTTGACTGCAAATGCCCATGTTGCAAATACTTGAAGTCTAAATATTGTATTAATCCCTATCAATAATCCATCTTGGAATAATTTAAGGTATGAACTTTAAAGACAAAGTTCTCCTGTGATGAACTGTATGAAACATGTCCTTCAGTTCTCCTATGCTGAACTGTATGAAACATCTCCTTCACTGATAAACTTGAAATCTGCCCCACTTTTCTTCATCACCTTCAGAGATAAATTTTACCCCATTTACCTCACTAACAGGAAATCAGCGCACTGACAAACCAGAAACCACTCAGCAAAGCTGGTCAGGAAAAATCTTTCAACTATTCAACCCTCAACACACATAGAGCTTGTTTTAGGACAGGCTCCCCCAAATTCCCTAGTCATTAGTGAGATATAATTTTTCCAGCAAAACAGCAAGCAGTAGAAGTCTAATGGATAAACTTGATCATGTCCCTACCTTCTCATTATGAATTAAAAAAAAAAAAAAAAAAAAAGAGAGAGAGAGAACAGAAATACCTGTAGACTAAATTGGAGAACTCTGTAAGCAGAAGAACAACTATGCCTTAGTCACCACATAGAAGAAAAAGTTTCTGAAAGTCATTTTGGGCAAGTGTCTGATCTCATGTTAATAAAAAAGCAGAGCCTGAACCACAGTTCCAATCCATCTATCTCTCAACCACACAGGCTGTAAGGAGGTCTGAACCCCAGTTTCACACCTCAAGCTCAGTGCAAGCGTAGTGGGGGCAGCAGTGAGAACTGCACAGAGCAATGAGCATTGGTCGTTGGGCACAGCAGTGCACAGGTGGCTCACTTTTCACAAGCATCTGAGTTAAACGTCGGTCTCGTGCATATGAAAATAAATATATAAACCTTGGTTATTAGTGCCAAATTATTCAAGAATAGCTTGGATGTGTGGGCCAAGTCTTCAGCTCAAGTAAATCCTCATAGCTCTGCTATGGGTAGTGAGCAGACATTAGCATGAATTAGCTGAGGACCTGGCATAATATATCTGTTTTATTCTATTTAACAGCCTTAGCTCCATGACTGTTTTGATGTTTTTCCTCTGAAGGCATTAACCCTGAAGTTACCTGTTCCCAACCATACGCTGAAAAAGAGTTGATACTGAGGCTGAGGTGATGCAGAAGGTGAGCGGTCAAGGGATGTCATTGAAAGAGTGCAGCACTTCAGTGAATAGCAGGAAATTGTTCTTAAAGCAGTTCCCTCAGCAGGTTCCACCAATATCCTACGAGTTATGCTCTGTCCTGCCTGCAGATGATGTCACAGGCTTTTTCACACACACACAAAAATGCCACATTTCTTTTTAAAAAAATGTCACCAGCGACACACAATGGTTTTTGTACTCTCAGGAACTTGCATACATGTACTCTATGGACAAAAACACATTAGCGTTTTAGCTCAAATAATTAATGTGCTTTAGAAGCAACCTCCCAATCCGTGTGCTGGATCACATCATGGAGCTGTATTGGAGCACACGAGCTAGACCTCTTTTGGATGAAATTAAATTGGAAGACGCCATACCTAACACACTCCAGCCCAACAAGCATTCAGAGTTCATAGGACAAGTAAGAACCCACTGAAACATGTACAGCGTGGTCTTGGTATCCACAGCTCCAACTATTTCACAACCTGATTCACATTACTTGCAAACATATACATAACCCCAGAGAAAGATACATCTAAGTAGATGCTAAGTTACAGTTCAACACGCTGTGAGGCACCTTTTGCAAAAAAAATACACAGAAAGAACAAAGTGTGTAAATTGGCTTCTGTACACATAAGAATCATGCCTTTCCTACAAATAATTTGATGTTAGTATTTGAAGCCTATGGTGTATAATTAAAAATGTCTGATTCACCCAAGACAAGATTGCCTCAGTGAAAGCTTGTCACCTTCTATATGGGAAAGACATGCATTATGTATTTTTTTCACCAATTTATCTTTGTTATGCAATGAGGAATGTTTTAGCAATATATGGCAATCATGCATTCAGTTTCTGTGATTTAGAGTTGCTACAATTAGCAGAAGTTAATTTTCGACAGCTATTTCCCAAAACACAACAAGGAGAATTTGAGAATAAGCTTCCTTGATACAACAGAAACAAAGGGGGTTTCTTATGCTCATCTGTCAAGAACGAAAGTCTACCACCATTCCTCGCTAAATTGTGTAGGTGAAGAATTTGCATTTTGAGACTTCAAGTTTGAAGGAGCAAGTAGCTTGTTAAAAATTACAGCAATAAAACATGAATTTATAAACAGATTCTAGTTCAAAATTGGTACTGAAGAAGACAGAAAGAGTTCATTGGATACATAAGCACTTTCTTGTTATTATTCACAACAATGAACAAAACGTGAAAAAGGGATCTGTATGGAAATGGACGCAATATGTACATGAAACAGCGCTAGTTTGAGAACCTGGTTTCACAGTGCATCTTTAGCTATGTCTTTCATTTAATGGAGCAGGCATTAATTCATTGCACTAAGTTGCAGAATATTATTCTAGTTAGCTGGCTACGAAGGCCCAAAAGTGACATGAGATAAGATAATCATGTCTCTTTCCTTAAGGCACATAAAGGTCACAAAATAACATTTAATTACCCACTCTTCTAACATTTATAAGGGAGTAAATCAGAACTACTCCAGAGTGAATATCTAGGAATCAACAACAAATCAAAACATAAATGGCAATTATTTCATGTATCTGAACAAACCCCAAAATATCATTCTACCAGAGGAAATCAATTCCCCTTCCACATACTCCAACTGGCCTTGGTATTTTGCAAAAATACTACTGCAACCAGTTTGCTGAATTTTTTTAACATTAATATTACTTTTTTTTAAAAAACCCTTCTACTAACTAAACAACTTTCTTCCACTTCTTACTGATTGTCATGCAAGACTTAAGTTAAATTGGGGCTGAGCATTCATTTCAATTGTATGCTTTGTGAAGTGAGAAAAAAAAAATGCAATATTTGAGATTAAACCAAGCCAATGGTGTCCACTTCTCTATCTACCTAAAAAATAGTGTGCATATCATACAATGTAGCTTTCTATGCTGGCAACTATTCTATATAGTTGTTGCATGCAATTAAAAGCATGTACCCCTGTCATGGAACCCTTTTTAGGTTGGGTGAGCCAAGCAACACGAGCTCTGTCGTACCACTATCATAAGCGAGGAGCAGAGTAGATCCCAACCCATAACACCCTTAATCAGCAACACTATAGACCTCAGCAGGTCATAGATCAGCAGCCTATCTGGTCTCTCTCCTTATTCTGTAATAAAGATTGAGCTGTGTTACCTAATCATCAATTCTAATGAAGATGTCACAGCCTCAACCCCACCTCTATATGCCTTGAGATGTAAAAGAAAATCTTATAAGATTACTCAGTTATTTTTCTGTCTATTAGGGCTCCTTTTCTCTTCCTTTGACCTCCATCTGCATGTTTCCAAGTACTCTGTCTCCCTATGGACTAACCATATTAATATTCCTAAAATATGAGAGTAACATTTGGTACCAGTATGTTTCATTTCTATACCACATAATGCTTCAAAGGCCTGCCAAGAGATACGAAGTCCAACAATTTGGAGTCAATACCTATTGGCAGAGTGGTTTGCAGTTCTATGGCTAGAAGAAATAATATTGAAGTGAGAAGGTATCTGCAATGTGAACTTCAGGCAGAAGGAAATGGTTGTGATAAAACAGAGTTTCAAGTGTGGCTATCAGTTGACATCAAAGCACTGAGGTTGCCCAAATAACACTGAAACAAAAAGCCTTATCTGATTCCAGAAAGCTGTAAATTGGCAGCCATTACCCTCATTCTCCATAAACTATGAAGAATCTTATATGTTTATTTAATGGTGAGCATTTAGAACAACAGACACCAAAGATGTCTTTTCCTCACCTTATACAGGTATCTAAGACAGCATCTGAGGAAGAAGGGAGTTACTGAATCAATACAGCCTAAGCAACAAAATATTTTGGAGAAAATAGCAACAGGGGAGATAGTTTCCCTTCTTTTGTCATATCAAGAGAGTTTTAAAATTCTCTGTTCTCAAACTATCATCTCCCTGTTACCATTTTCCTTACTAATTCTGACTGCAGTTTCAAGCACGCAGCCCTCATCAAAATCAAGAAGAGATGAGCATTCTTATCTATAGGCAGACCAGACTGCCTGGAAAATAGCCATAAGACAGCCGTGATCACTGAGTGATGACAGCTTAATTCACAGCTAAGGTGCTATTAAAACAGCTTCCAGTGTTTCCAAAGATGTTCCAAAAATCAACTGTCATAACCCCCACCATGATACCTGGTCATGACAGTAAGAGAATGACCATATAATCCCTGTACTCTTCCTTTAAACACAGGGGATTAGCAGATCATGTATTTCTGTAAATCTTCATTGTACCAGACAGTCAGAAGTCATGATAAGAGAGAACCACACTCATAGTCATGACTAATAAAGCACAGCTTGTCACTTTTCTTGGGGTCACCAGAGCTGGATTAAGCCTATCTAGCTTCCTTTACAAAGATATATAGGATACATTTTTAAATGTAAATGACCACTGCACACTGTGTAAAATTAACTGAAGAGGTACCTAGGATGCATTTATTATCACAATAATACTGCTATTCAAGTATTGTTGCAATTATAGCAAGACCCACCTCTTAGAACAACATAGGGACAAATTTGGATTACAGGACAAAGCAGTAAAAACAGCTGACTAAATGGACTACAGATCTCCTGAAAGAAGGTACACTTAACTTTTGCATAATTTGTTACTTTACCATATAGTTCTGCCCAAGGGGTAGAATGTTCAACCAGAGATGAATAACAAAGAAATCTCTAGCTAATGTCTGCGCATCCCTGATGTCCAGAACAACGAACGTCCATGTCTGTAAAAGTTCTGGGGTACCAAGCATAAGTACGCCTCTGGGCAGAAGCATCACACAGCTACATTTAATTCTCTTCACTTTATAGGCTCCTCTAACAAGTGGCCTGAGAACAGCTAGAAGCTACATCCAGGGAACTTGTACCTGTAAAACAGGAACATTTTCTGTGAATTAAGAAAATACATTCAGATGTCACTACAAGCCTCTGGGAGATGGGACCCCAAGCAAATTAATCCCAACTCCCCAGGGACTTTAGCTGAATCTTGCCAAGGCAGAGTCAAGCAGAGACCATGTCATCAAAAACATCTGCGCAAACCCCAGTGAGTGGCATCTGCTGCTGGAAACGGATAGGGCTCAGAAGAGTACCATTACTTTCTTCCTCCCCTCTCATGCAAGCCCAGTCAACAAAAGGATTGTTTTGCAGACCCTGGGGTTAAACTGAGGAACTCTCCTCAGAACTGTTGAATGAGGAGCTGGACACCACTGTTAGCTCCCTTGAGCACCGAGAGCTGCTGTTTAATCTTTTAACACGCTCCAGGCAAGGTCATTTTTAATCCTGAGAACAAGATATCACACAACTGATTGGCAAAACCTTTCTAGAACTGCATCAATTCAAAAAGAATTTTCCAACACTTAGCCATAGTTAAAAAGAATAGTAGCTATAACTGATTCGGAGAGATTAAAAGGATAAATCACCGAGGATGTCGGGGAAGATAAAGCCAGTAAAGTGAATAAATGTTCTGGGTGTGGAAGGAGACAGGCTGGTTTATCAGCCAACAGCATGGAGTCTCAAACCGAAGGCTATTAGGATTAACATTGCTCTCTCCTTTAAAAACCCTCTAATGTACTCAGTAAAATGAAAGAGGAAGAATGTGCCTGAAGTGAGGGAATGTCATGACAGCCCTGGTCTGAGAGCCCTGAAAATATTGGGAACCAAATCCTTCAATTTGGCAGCACAAAAGTCAAGAGGCAGCATGACTGTAGATGGTCTGGAGAAACACTCTTCACACTGTCATGCTTTTTAAGATGACTCTAGTCTGAGTAGTCAGTTGTTCAGGTACAGAATTATTTCATTTTGTCTCCAGAGATTAGTTGTGGCGTTATCACCAAATCAGTAGAAAATTTTTGCAGACAAGACTGTAAGGAAATATAGCTGTCTGATTTTTTTAGGACATGCAAGTATAAAATGTTAAAATTCCAAATTTGCATTGTGTTTCAAATCTATTGATAAAAGGAAATCACTTGCTTTTTGTCTTGAATACAGGGAAGAAACACCAGCCTGTACCCCTTTGTGGAAAATAGCTACATTTGTAGGAGATGGAGAGCCAAGACTAGCACTTTCCTTTGGTCTTGGAAAAAAAATCCTTTAACATATGATCGTTTTGAGCTTCCAGATATCTGGAAATTTGCTAATCACTTCTGTGTGTGAGTAGCTCAGCATGAAAAAAAAATACTACTACTCCCTTCCACGGCTTTAGCAAGACAGGTATCAGCATGGCGTATTCATATATCCCTCTGTGGATTTATATGTAAATATGCAAACATCTTCTTGGAGGTCTCTTATTTTCTAAAGAACCCTTTTGGCAATTTGCTATTAAAGCTGTATCCGTACATATAATATTAGGCTGCCCTTTGGTCTTCATAGAGAAAAGAGGCTGTCAGAAAGCTATCTTCCTTTTTCCAGAGGTTCACACAAAGCAGCAACACTTTCAGGGGTAACAATATTCTTTTTAAAGTGACTTCTACAGATAGTAGCTACTTTTTCCACAAGTAGCTTATACAGTACTTAAAATGGGCTCTTTATGTAGAAAGATGGAATGTAATAAAAATACCATTCCTAACCTGAAACTTTAAAGAGACACTGGATGAGGCAGTTACACATTTTGGGGTTTCACTGCCAGGGAGAAGCACTCCCCCTCATCTCCTGGACCACTAAGTATGATTTGGAAGACTAGTCATTATTTCCTTTTGTTTTTTTTCCTCCTATTAGATCTCCATTAGATCTATTAGAGCTCCACCTTGGCATGTACAATTCCCCCCTGGGTAAGCAGAGAAAGAAGCAATTAAGTACAAAATGCTAACAAGATGTCTGAGTGAGTCAACTGTTTCTAAAGTATCTGTTGGGTTTTGTACACCTACAAAATTCATTTCTAGGTCAGAGAAAAATAAAAGTTAGGGTAAACCTTGAAAAAAGTGTCTTATTAGGATATTTATATAAACTGTCATTCTTGTGTTTTCCCCAAACCTCATGTGCTCTAAGCAATCAATCAACAGCCTCCACAATCAGACTTTGAGTCCTGATGGAGTAGGAAGATGTCATCCAGGGAGGAAAACATGTGGAAAATCTGTTAGCCATGTGTGTCATTACTGATGTCAACATTTAAGTAAATATGCAAGAACTACCTAAGATTCCTACAGACCTACTGCAAAAGAAATAACAGAGAAAGCTTTGCCAGATTAAATAGTGCTACATTTATCTCAATCTTTTCTCCAGTTACGGGGTTTTACAGGTCTGTAACACAGGTATATTTTCTAGGACCAGGAGCAATTTACAAACTGCTGTAGCAAATAATTCAGGAGCAATTCATTAAATTAATGAAAGCTTTCAGCTTTAATTACCGCCACAAAGACCTGAAGAAAAACATGTATTCTTAATATTTTCTGAATGTGAGCCATTATATAATTAATTCCAAGTGGCAAAAGCAGCATTCAGTTTCACAAAGTGAGCGTTACAAACTGCAGATAACATTGTCAGTGATGTTGCATTCAGATCGCAGAGAGATTACAGCAATTTTACAAGGAGGGGGAGGAATCAGCCACTTTTCATCAAAATATTACACAAATATTGATGAAAGCATACCCTAGTTAGGATTAAACTTCCAAAACCTCCACTCATTTATAGACATGTACAAGACAGCAGTGAATGTTATAGGATACACATTAAAAAATGAAGATTAGAAAACCACAAAATTTGGATTAAACAAGAATGATGTCCAATGCTTGGAAACAAGGCACCCCACACAAAAGGTTATTACAGGCTGCATACATCTCTGTTATGGTAAAACCCAAATGCACTGCCACTAAGTTTTTAAAAATCAAACACAGAGACCTGAGCAACCTCAAATTTTAAGCCACTAAATCTCAGTAATAGTTTTTAAGGAGAGTTCAAAAGCAAAACAGAAAAGTCGAAGTCCAAAGGTATCACAATGGCAGATCAAAGTGTGAAAAGGGATTAATGGCATCTTCAGCAAATGAAGTTTAAAATTCTAGTGTATTAGAGAAGGTCTTTTTTGAAATGGTAATAGGCTATACCTGAGCTGAAAAGACAATTAAGATAGTGTTAATTTTTTTTTATGGTATCTGGCAGTAATATTTTTATCCTGTTAATTATACAGTAGACAGCAAATGTATATAATATGATAGCTCCATGCTGAGATGACATGTCTGCTGCCTAGTTAAGTGGCTACATTTATCCTATAATTAGCTTGCAGGAATGTGATTTGCATTGCATACCTAAGAGTATATATAATGTCAACTATGCCACAAAAGCCTAAAATGGAAACCGACACTCTCTTAGCTTTGACCTCTGGATATAACAAGGTGATGCCTCTCGTGACCTCCTGCTCTTTGTATTCAACCACACACAAGAAAAGCATTGAAGTAATGCTAAATGTATGACAAATTCAAAATGTACGGAAATTTAAAGTCAGGGCAGAAAATCAGGGCTGATGCTTCAGCCTGAACTCACCCCTTTCCAGGGAATAAGGATAATGATGGTTAAAAGGCAGCATCTGTGATTTATTGGCATTAACTTCGAATATGTTTGCTCTTGTAGGTAGAAGACAGCTTTTCAGACTTATAGGAGCATTTCCTGGATATACATTCAACTGGCACAGGAAATACTTAGCTTTACTACGTAACTACATATAAAAAAACTTGTTATTAAAACTCTACATTAATGTCTCCTGTTTTTTCTGAAAATTCTGTATTGGGTAGGGTGTAGAGGACTTCACTGCTACAGATGCTGCACATCTGGGTGAGCAAACACCTGGAATGAAATCTTGACCCTCTGGTTGAAGAAACCTTTTTCAGCAATTGCATTTCTGCTAACGTCAGTAAGGGACAGATTCTGTTACTCTCATTTCAAGCAAGCTATCCAAGCTATCATCCTATTCCGAGTTATCCAACCGATTTCAAACCGTTTGTCCGTATGTCACAACTTTTTGCTTCTGGTCCAAGAACATGTAGTGCCACATTGTTCTGAGAAGGGAAGCCAAGCAGCCACAACTCTGAGGCTTCACTGGGTGGCTTAAAGCCTTATCCACACTTGGTACACCATGAATTCTAGTTAGCTTTGTAGTCCTGAAGTATCATTAAAGGCTTCAGGCTCTTGGGAGCCCATTCCTAGCTGCTCTTAGCCCTTCCAACTGCTGGGAGAATCTGGGGAAGCAATAAAATAGGTTGGTAACTTCACCAGCCAGACTCCAGCCTAACACTAGCCATGGAGGGAGAGTACCTGGGAGATCCTGCCCTTGCAACATGGCCAGAAATGGGAATCCTCACGGCAGAAAAATTACCAAGTTGGAAACCAGAAAGCCAGGTGATAGATACCATCTCAGAGGAGCACACAGAGGAAGGAGGGAGGAACACAGGGCATGGTCAGGAATTGTGGGACTGGCCGAGGAAGAAGAAAGCTGGATGAAAACAAAAAGTCAGGGGAGGGTGAGAAATGCCATGACGAGGGAAATGTGGAAGGGACCTGAGAGAACTCTGACTGAACCGCCCTCCTGGGCAAAAGCCTTCTTTGTGAAGTGCCACAGACAGTGCTCCCACTTAGGAGCCCAAGCTTCTGAGACAACGCCATAAGGGCTGCTAGTAATAACAATAACTACATAATATTAACACATGCAAGATTTTTACTTGTATCTGTACAAATAGTTATTTTTGATAAATATTCAAGCAAATCCATTCACTGAATTTTTCTTCACTTTTCCACCAAAACAGTGGTAGCATCTACACCTTAACACAAGGATTTAGGTGCTTTTTTGATGCATTCCCATTTGGCTGACACTAAGTCACTTATGATTCCTTACACCAAAATTTCAGCCTTTTCACCACTTAAAAGCTGTGCTTGTTGCACTTCAACCAGGTTGCCTCACAAGTTTTGATGCCATATGAAAATTTACAAGGCATTCTCCACTTAACATTTCACCTTCCATTATCATTTGCTTTCTTGCCTGCACAAATACTCCAATGTTATGCGCCTTTAACAGTTTGGCAACCTCTCAAAAAATCTTTTATTGCATCTCGGGAATCTTTGTTTCACAAAACCGCTTACCTTGGTGCAGTAGGTCTTCTCCAATCAAGTGTAGCTTACTGTAAGCTCCAAGGACTTGGTCTGATACAAAACTCAGGGCAGCTCTTACACTCTTCCTTAAAATTTTACCTTTTGAAATAAGCCTATTATTCTGTCTCTTTCTTTTTGTCCATGATGAAATGATACTCTAAACTTTTCTATTTAAAGTACATAATATGCTCTCAAGTATGTGTTACTACATCTGTTTGCCTTATTGAACAGCTGAAAAGCATTTAAACTATTATTCACTTTTTTATTACTATTCAGTACATTTCTGTGTATGTTCTGGCCAATACTTTTTTTAAAATAATAATAATAATGATGATGTTGATTGTTACACCACCACCTGGTGTTGCTGGCAGCTGTGTTCTTTGGACAAATCTGGAGATATCTGGGGTTTCATTTAAAGCCCCAGTTCCTGGAGGCATGTGATTACAGAAGGGTTTTTTTGTAATGGTTTGGGTTTTTCGGGGGGAGGGAGGTGGTTTTTTGTTTAAAAAAAAAAAAAGAAAGAAAGAAAAAAGGAAAAAAGCTTAGTCTTGTGAGAAAAACCTTCTAAACGTGACCCCAGTGTACCCCTAAAGGATCAGAAACATCAGGCAAATAAAAAGACCTCAGTCTTTTATGATTTTTCATTTCAGACTTGACTGATCGTTTCAGTGCATCCTTAGACATGGAATATTTGCACAAAATACACATGCATGCTTAGACATGCAGACACACAGACTTCACACGCATTTTGATGGGCTATAAAACCAGTAATTTAGTAATTGTCATCAAAAGAATGGTTATAACATTCACACCTTTTCTGTCACCCCAGCAGCTCCTTTGAACCAGCAACGTTTTCTAAGAGTAAAGAAAAATTAAGATGCTGCTGTGAACACCCCTACTGACGCTTTACCAACTTCCACAACTGATCCCAGAAAATGTGTGGAACCATTGCCTACACATTACCTTTTTGCTGACAAGCAACTGCATAAGACGTGACACCCTTGAAGAGTGCCTCAAGATCCAGAAAAATCAATGAGGTACACAATGCTACAATTCCCAACATATCCAACAGGACCAGGCAGCCCCAGCTCAGCATGAAGCATGTAACAGGCAGCAAAGTTTGCAGGGACTTCATTACATCTGAGCAAATCACATACAGAAGAATCAGTCCTCTTTCACATACTCTTAGGACTTTGTTGTATTAAAATACAACTCTATTTTTCCACATCCACAGCTTTTTAAGATTTTAATTTGCTCCTTTAAACACCTCTCTTCAGTTCACCTGATAGGCAAAGCTTTTCCAAAATCCCATAACATTGTTATCTAAGAATCAAACAGCAGGATGCTGGAGGAGTTGTTTAAACAATAGCTATTTCTTGTCTTGATGGAGCACCTCATTTTACAACATGTTGAAACACAAGTAGCTTGATTAATCTTAGCAGGCACCAAAGAATGTAGCACGATTTCTACCCTATGGGAAGGCATTTGTGCAAGGTGGTAGAGACATTCACCCTGAAGACAAATGGATAGTTTTCAATAACACTGTCATTTTTCTATGGAACTGCAAGAAAACTGTATGAGCCTTCGGCTCTGAATTTGGTTTTCAGGTTGCTGAAGCCAGTCTATCAGGGAAAAAAAACCAATAAACCAAACCACCGGTTTTACCCCACATGCCCTGAATTAGGTGTGTCCATCCAACTACACAAGCCTTGTTTCTGGCCTGTTACACAATGTTGTGTGTCCTCATACCTACAGGCAGCCCCTAAGCATACAGCCCCTCTCCTCAGGGGGGGTTCTGCTGGTGACATTCGGACCTTCAGACAAAAGGAACCAAAGTTTCATGGATTTCTCAGTTTCCCACCAACCAGCTCATTGCCCTGCCACTGTCCTAGAGCAGCTACAAGTTTCTTGTGGAATATTTCCTCTTAGCTTTGCTTGATAAGCTCCTCAGTCCTCTGCTCTCCCTGAAAGTCACCATTGAGCCATTAAAATGGTTTACGAAGAGTAACTTTTCTGCAAAGCCAGTCTTGATATGCATAAAGGACATCGCATGCCAGTGCTAAGGTGAGTTACCTACAAGTACAATTCAAACGGGGATGCCACGGATAAACATCACCAAAAAGACACTTCCCCAGCCTGCCCTGCTAGCTCTCTGTTTTCACAAGGGACACTTTCTGTTCAATAACGGGGAGAACACAATATCCCAAATTCAGTGAAAAGATGTACATCAAAGTGACATTCTGAGTACCTAGTTCATACTTATATCAATATTTAACTGGAAATAAGTCTCACTTGACAGCGGGTGAAATATATTTTGTGCAGTATGATATTGCCCCCAGGAAGTTTGAAAAATAAATGCCACATAACTAACACGTTTCAGATACAACATGTGCACAAACTGTGTGAGTTAAGAGTGAGGAAGAGGTTACGAGAAGCTAGTCTTAGTTTGTAGAGCACCTGAAAAAACGTTGGTTTTTGAAGACAACCCCAAGGGGAAAGCTTGTGGGAAATCTTCTAAATGGTGTGAAAGAAACACAGCTTTAAGATCTGCTAGTTTAAACAAACATTTTTGTTTTGTCTTTAACTGGAGCTAATGAAGTGCCCCACTTAGTCTGAATCGCTAAAGGGTTATAACAACTAATACCAACATAGCCTTAGGTCAAGAAGCGAGCGCTCAGCAACTACCTTTTAGTATTCAAGAGCTGCTGCAAAACAAGCACGGAAATCCGTTGAAGCTGAAGAAATAGATCCACCTTCAGCTCCGCTTTGAATTCGGCTGTGTTTGCTGAAGAAACAGGAGACAGTGGGAGCTACGATTTATCACAGCAAACACTCCAGACATTTATGCAGCTGATGCTGAGATATGTAAACAAGGCTTGAGATTATAAATATGTGCGTATATATATGCATACACATGTATATTATACATCTAATATCGGTATTTTACCAGTATTAAGCAAACTAACAATTTTCTAAATAACTGGTCTTTTTCCATGAGACAACCTGGACACTATGCTGGAGAAGCAAAACAACCGAACAGACACCTACAGAAGAAACTTCAGAATACAAAAATAACAAGCAGTTCACATTTTAAATATGTTAATGTGTTATTCCAATATAAAGCTGAGGAATACCAGTGAACTTGCTTTTGCATTAAAGGTCAGATGCAGTTTGCCTTCCTTACATGAGAAATAGCGTTGAGAAAGAAGAACAGTTCTATTTCTTTCTCCCAGAGAAAGTTTATAGCAGTGATCTCTAGCTGGTGAAGGATACTGCAAGACCAGCTTTGGTTTTTTGTAACATAACATGAGGGCTCCCCCATTATAGACAAAATTAACATATTATTAAGTATCCATTTAACATTTTACATGTATACACACTCACATCAAAGTCTAATATAAAAAGCTGCTTTTAGAGCTTGCTGCGCGGGAAATCATTTGTGATCACTGTTCGATCTGAAGGTACAGTGTAACCAGGGTTCCTAAGGCAGCATTTCCACCGATCTAAGTTGCATATTGCTTGTTAGCAGAATTAGCATCACCAGAACAATCCCAGCAAGGTGGCTAGAGGTTTCCTCGACCCTCCAGGTTTTGAAATGTTCTCCCTTGTTGCACTTTGTAATTTGGAGTGAGAGGTGGGAACTTTCAGGCTTTGCTTAGAATTGATTTACCTACACTTTAATGAACACCATTTCATTAGCTCAACTGAAACAAAAGCTGTATTTGCTTTACAAAGTCATACCACCACCCAAAGCAGATAAAAAGTAGGTAGGACAGTTCATTTCTAATACCAGGACTGCAAAAGTCAGTTTAACACCAGGAGAACTACAATATGGTGGTGGAGAGCTAGCAAACTAACCGCAATGTCTTTCCTAGATGGGTGCAGCGTATATGTAGAGTTGAGAAAACTTGGTATAGGTTGGTGGCTGCTGCAAATAATGTCCAAGCTTTTACTTTTCCATTATTTAAGAGGAGCGCTTTCCTTCAGCCAGCTAACTGGCATCAATAAATACAACCACTTCAACCAGAAATTCCTGCTGCCTCCTGAGCATGTTGGCCATAATCTCACGGGAAAAGCAAGCAGTTCAATTTTTTCAAAATTGTCTCAAAACTACCAGCCTATTTTATATTTCTTTTTCACATAAGGAAAAAAATTACATTATAATTACTCATTGTGCATGTGCACAAGCTCAGCAAAACTACATGCACAGTTGATAAGGCAGAGCTAGGGCACCTCAGGCAAATATTTTGATTATGGCATGTGGCACGCACAAGGGTGTGCTGGTAGTGGGTATTACTGCATGGAGAAGGCACTGACAGAATGAAGCACTGCAAAAACCTAATTCTGGGCTGGCTGTGTTTGTGTCTGGGAAGTGGAGAAATGCCTAAATACAGTGTTTTTAGACTTCACCAATAGGCAGCACATAAAACGCTAGAAATGCCTTTGATCTTGGCAAAATTAGGAGATAGGACTGTATTTGGGTCAACCGCCCCTTCCTTTTGCACCCTTGTAGAAGAAAAAAAAAATCTGAAGGAAGAGTAGCACAACAAAGACAGCATTGCTCCTTTGAATAGAGACAATAGAGGCAAGCATCTCTAAAATAAAGATATTGTGATTAGGTTATGCATTCCTTTTTTTAAAACCTGCATTAATTTTGATTTATATTTAAATAAAAATGATTAAATTTTATCTTCTAAGATGGAAATGTTGTGATAAATACTGGCCCATGGCCAAACTAATCTCTAAAGCCTACAGCTTACAGCCCCTGTTGTCTTGTATGGATATTTGAATGGCAATGGGTTTTATCAGTATTTCTAAAGGCACTCATTTAATTATGTGGTTGTAAGAATTTTCAAAACCCCAAAGAATTAACACTACCAATACATATTCATATTTCTCAAATTAATTCAACCTGAACATTTGAAAATATTAATTTAAAAAACACACTCATTTATTTTTATTTCTGTAAACACTCAGAGCTCTTTTCTGGTCTCGTTTATGCACTCATTTTATTTTTGTATAATTACGAAAAAATGATGTAGGGACCACTCTTTCTTTATGTTACATAATGCTGGCAATTGATCTACTTACAACAGGGTGCATTATTCAAGAAGATTAACAGGACAGCGAAGGAAGCTGGTAGCCCATGACAAAGGGCAAGTCCTGCTTGTTTAACTCGCGTGTGCATGCATGGGAGAGCCCAATTCTGGTCCCGCTGGTGTAAACTCACCATGACTTCCATGCTGCAGCTCCTGACTTACAGTGCTGCAAGGCCAAACCCAGGCCAGGCAACTTCACTGAGCCATTTATGTGTCAGGGATGTAAGACGAAGGTTATTTTTTTTTAAAGCGTTCAGCGACATAGGAACATGGACTCCTTCAGCATGCTCGCTCCTGAGGAGCTTTTCCAAATAATGGTCATTTCTCTGCTAAGTGCAAGAACAATGAGAAGGCAGGGCAGAATATGACCGTGGTCTGTTCCTGGTTGACTCAAGAGTAGCTGCAGACTTCAGATTTAAAGTCCATCAAGGGAAGCGCTACTTCCCATACAAAACCCAAAGACGATCCTATTCAGTACAGTCACCAAGTGCAGGATCACTGATTGGGTCCCAAACTATAGCCCCTGTGGTATTGTACTTCGCCACAGAGAAAAAGTTACCAATACACGGATGCCCACCGTGCCTTACTTTCACAGAACAAGAGCCGATGGCCTCACAAGACTGGTGACCACTGCCTTACACGGCGTGGGATACGCAATTAATGTACAGGCTTGCTCTGTTGTGTTGACTCAAATTCAACCCTCTGCTTAGCATTGCAAAACAACTTTGTTGTTTCACTGAATGCTGTTAAAAAAAGATTGGGGATGGTCATCCTAAAGAGATTTTTGAAGGTTATGTGGGTATTTGATTTTTGAATGAGAGGAAAAAAAAAAAAAAAAAAAAAGAAAAAGATTTCAATGTAAAACAAAGCTTTGCTGTGATTTGGAAAACTGAACATTGTGGAGGGCCCGGAGGTTATTTTATACATAAATGAAAAAGCTTTGTAAATGAAAAAATTGTTCTTACCAAACAAAAACAAACAAAAAAGAAATGTTTTACTTAAAAATGTTAAAATAAATCAAGTCTAACTAAAAATTGGGGGGGGGGGGGTAATTTTTTGCCAAATTGTTTGTTCTGTATAATTAATTTTGATTTCCCATGTTCTACACACAGCCTATAGCAATATGGAGATTATCAAAACAGAAGCCACAGCACCACTCTTTGCAGGCCCCTCTACACAATGGCACAGTTTTATAAAGCTGATATTTTAGAAAATACAAACTTTTCTGCTCAAGCAATTATCACTCTGACATCACACTCCAGGTATGCAATGTTGTGTCTTTTGACAACTGTTTGCCCAGTTTGACAGGGCACACAGGTACCTTAATTAGGACTCTTTCTTCTCTACAAGCTCATGTACAATTATTATGCCATCATTCTAGCGTATTTACTACACACAGGAGAGAATATGACATTATCGCTTTTTAGCTGTCACTTAAACTAAACAATTCACAGGTATATTCGGTTATTTCTAGAAAAAGGATTACCATTTCTATTAGCAAGTAGAAACAGCAAGAAGATTAAACATTTTGAGAAACACAAAATCTGCCCTATTCCTTAGGCATCTACCCTATTTCAAGTTCAAGAGTATGTCAGGTAACTGATTTTTTTTTTTTTTTTTAGGCTTCTTATAACTCACATACTTCTATCAGTTTAACATAAGTAATAACAAAACTAAATTCCCTATATTACCACTAAGGCTGCTTAAAGGACTTGCTTTGCTGCAGAAGCCATGACATAGGGGACTGAAATCTCTAATGAAATGCCTTGTACGTTGATTTATGCGGCTTTAGTGGTACCATTAACTGAAAATTGTTCTTTTCATGGGCTTATAGAGAATCTGGTGGTTGTCATTGTTCATGATTCAGTGAGAAGACTGGGTCTAAAATTACTATTGCATTTGGGTAGATATGGGAAGGATGGAAACCTGGCCTCATTTTGTGTTAATATTTCATATTACAACAAATATAAACCTTCTATATCTAATAACATATTAGATTTCATCACTAACACAGCTGTCATTAAGTAATCTCTTTAAAAGTCTTCCTGTTTGGAAAAAACACAATTTTTTTTCAAGTACTAGTAGGGTATATTTGGGGGGGGCAATATATATGTATATAAAAAATATTTATATAGACACATATGCATATATATATATATATATATAAAAGAATAACCAGGCAGTAAGCATTTAAAATTGTATTTCAGACACTAATGCAAGCAGCTAATCCTATTTACATTCATATTAGCCCTGGGTATCTTTTTCCCTAAGATTTACACATTTGTATGCTTGCATGAGTTGAACTGCTTTTTGCATGATATCAGTACTTTTGTAATTTAAATCTATAAAAGGCAATTTCTTTTAAATATACTTCCTAACAGTGGGTGAAAGAAGCACTAAACTTATTTGAGAGCTGTACACATCAGTAAACATGTGCACTGAACTCCAGGCAATGTGCTGTGAGAGAATTAATCTTATACTGTATTAGCTAAACAGAAAGATTCTGGGACTCAAAGTAACAAGCACGGAAAATGTCCAAACGTTTTCTTCCATTACCTAGAAAATGTGTATTTTTTAGGATTATGATTTTAAAAATCTAAGCCTTTTTTCAGTGAGTGGTTAATTTGATATTTCCTTATCTTACTCATTTTAAAATCTGTAACAAAGGCGGTCCATAAATAGCACTAATTAATTTTACTGATCTCTAACTTTGACTACCTTCCTCTAATCTATTACCTTATTTCTGAGCAACATCACAGGGACCATACTTTTAAATAAAAGTCTATAATCTGCTTGTACTCCCTACAAATATAGAAAAGCCAGACTTAAGGATGATCTTCTTGGTTAAATTATCAGGAATTAGAGGGAAGTCTTTTTGTAAGAGACATGAAAATCAAGGCATTTGTATGAGAAAGTCTTCAGATATACTTGAGTAGGACACTACTGCAGTTGTAAGACTTGAAATGGATTGTGTGCAGTGAATGATAGCGTCTTTTTGACTATTTCTTTGATTTTATAAGCTGTTGTCATATGAAACAAAAAAAATTCAAGCATGGGGGAAGAGAACAATTTTGAAAACCCTTTCTAAAATGGTCAGTAAAATGAATTCTCATCCCTGTTGACATGTTCCCCAGAGGCTGGTGAACACCACATTTCTGCCTTTCTTCTGTAGGTTAAATCCATCTACTGCCCCAGTCTTCTCTTCTTCTACTCTCTCACACTCCTTCCTTCTTTCTCCCCAGATCCCAAGCCCTTCTGCCCAAGCTCCCCTGTGCTCTACCCACCTTGCTATATTTCCATGAACCTCCTGGCATGCTCTCTCTTTCCTTTAACTTTTGGAGCCTCTCTTACGTGCTCCTTTCTGCCTTGCCCATCTTGCTTGTCAATGACATTTGATAACAATGCCTTTATAACTGTTACTGTGATTATTCATGCATACAAAGATGTTGGGAACACGTTGGGGACAAATATTCTCAGATTCCTAATGCCCTTGCAAAAAGAAATCAGCCGTTTGCAAAAGAAGGGAGGGGGTGGTGAGGATTTATTGCTCCGCCAGCTCTAAATTATGCCAGCACAACCTTCATCTCAAAACAAGCTAATGTATATTCTCTGACATAATCTGATAATCTGTTGCCACACATAGATGCGTATGTGCGTGCTTCTATTTCTATACACCTAAAAAAAAGGAAAAAAAGATCATGTCGCCTAGAAGAGTTCACTTGACAAACTTTTCATAAATGAGCGAATAGTCTAAAAGTAGACATGAATTTCAAGTGTTGTGTTATCATAATCTTCAAAATAATGGACATACATACCATCAGTAGTTGCAAGGAAGTCTCAAGAACTGCATTTAACTGCAGCAGCACCACATTATTTCATGTCCCTTTTTTGCCTTAGCCCTAAAGGAGTCAAGAGCACGATTCTGGAAAGAAATTCATACATTAAGAAGGGCTCTTGCAGGTTGCCTTTGAGAAACAGTCTTTCACATACGGTGCATCCAGAGCTGGTTTAATGTGACCTCCTTTTTACCCACCCTTTAGGAAACAGTTCTTTTATTTTAGTCCTAGCGTTTTAGACTTGAAAACTGGATGCAAATATTGTTTTAGCGATTCCCCAGTCACCCAATGGGATCAACCAGAATTGATCTCCACTCTTTGAAATTAGCAGGTTTTACACAATCTTCCTTGTGTGTCAGACTTTTATTTTTTTTTCCCCCTCATTTTTTTGAGTGGGGAGGTAGAAAAAGAGATGGGAGGGAGGTGAAGAGGAGGAGTGGTGAAGGGCAAACCATCAAACAATGGACAGCAATGGAAAGGGACTGTGTTGCTAGTTTTAAGTGTCTGGTTTTGTTCCAGCCTGTTTCAAGTACTGATATGGATATGAAGTCAGTGGCAAACTAACACCCTCAACTTTAGTTAAAAGAACTATAAATCTGAAATGAATGTATAAATAATATGCAACTGTCTAGACAGTATAGGTCACTTGCAAAGAGACTAGGTCAGGAAAAGATTGTCCATCAGTCAGACAACCATAACTGATTCTGATGCTAAATAATGGTTTAGATATTCAGTATTCTATATATGCGAAAGGCTTCACTGAGCATTGGATCTTCCCAACCAAAGTAGCCTTCTACTTATACATATCTTTATGCAGCTGTAAGAAAACGCACATGCTATTTAAACATTAAAATTAATGCTGAAAGAAAAGGCTATTTAGCAAGGGACTGGAACCAACTGATGTAATTAGCTTTTGGTAAAGCAAAAATAACTATCATACTCTACCCTTGATAAACAACCTAATCTTATGATATCGATACAATTTTTAAAAGGGCAAGAATTAAAACTTTAAGATGACAAAGAAACTTATTTATTTCCTCTTACAGAATCAGTCCACAGATACATTCAGGGAATTGTGTGCTGTATAGCCCTGCTTTGCACTCTCACATTTCAGAGCAGGCTAACTCTCAGGTATCACAAAAATGTAACCGCGCTGACAACACATGCTTTTGGAATTATTCTGTGCTTTGTAATGCATTTTTTGCCGCTATTTCAGCAAAAGTAGGTGGTCTTTAAGGTAACAATACCAGCATCCTAATGCTTTCAGGATATACAGTAAGTTTTGGCAGGACTGGGAATAATAGCCAAGACCTACACAAAATATTTCATTTATTGGCAACTTACAAAGCACATTTATACATTTGCTAAAAAGGAAAAAGAAAATACATGGGTAATAAATCTGGCATATGCACCAGCTGGCACAGCTGAAAAGCAGGTGTTACAGCTGCAAGACGCAGCCAAGGGCTGGGTGTGAGTCCCAGTCCCAACCCAAACGCATTCCAGAATAAGAGACTGGGTCCTGTAACTCAGAGGATGCAGCAGATCACTAACTCCTTCCAGAGGTGGTTTGATTTCAAGGGGGCTCCACATGGATGCATCACTGCATGCCTGTGCAATGTGCTGCCAAACACATCTAAGAACATATTCAGGTACTCAGTAATAGACTTCCATCAAACCAAACTGCAATATCAGTAGTATAATAGCTCGTTATACTGGCTATATTGCAACATGCCTTCTAAATCCTACTGGTGTTTATTCTGAGTGGAAACACACAGGTTATCCTGATACTCAATTCTGAAACCTGCTAGTGTGTAGTAACTGTATTTTTCAATGGATATAATTTGATTGCCTATGAAACAAGATTCAAATATCTTGCTACCTTTATACCTACAAATGCTATCAAAAATTTCTGCACAGAAGCTGCAAATTTGTGGTTTGATCTTCGGTTGTGCAGACCTACCCTAGTTCAACTTGAATACAAGACATCAGCCCTCTTACGAATTTTAAACGCTATATGCAAACAGAAGGAAAGAACAAAAAATCATGGAAGTTAAACACAAAGCTTGATCCTGCCAATCCCGTGGCTACAAGTAGCAAAGATTGCACTGAAGTAAGAGACATTACATCCAGCAGCGATGACAACAACTGGCCTCAAGTTGCACACGTGAGTCTCTTGCAACTTAGACCAAGCGGAGGCAACTCAGCACTTCCAAAAATCACATCTACAAAGCCAGGTGGTCAGGAAGCCCCTCGCACACACACACCACACTCCAACACTTCGCAAAGTGTGCAAAACCCTGATCTGCAAACCTGAAATGAATTTTCCATGTTTGAGGATTCATATGCTGGCAGAAAACACAAAGACAGGGACATGCCCAAGTTTCTTCTAGAGCTTCACTGCAAAATCTTTGCCCGTTTCTCTCAGTGGAGTATCGTTAGCCCTTTCTCTCTCTTAACTAGACTTCTGTATTTTTACTCTAAACCCAAAAATGCTTAGAAGTCAATATTACATACAAGAGTTGAAAATGAAAGACTTTTTAATCAAGGCAAACAAAATGATGAGCACATTGAAGTCATTTAAGCCGTATGGGCTAATCCTGTTCTTAATTAAAAAGACTTCTTTCCAGTTGAGAAAAAATAAAATCAAGATATACAGAGTTAAATTAAAATGTTACATTTTGAGAAGTTTTTTTTGCAGGTTTTGGAAGGAAGAGATTTTGTGAGAGATCCTATTAGCTGATATTATTCTTTGTTTCTCCATTAGCAGCCTACAGGCAGAGATTTAAGACTCGGATACAAACAGATTATGCCAAAATAGCTTTTTCTGAATAACTTCACGTGTGGACACTTTTATTCCGGAATAAGAATACAGTTATTCAGAAATACCTAGCCCTACTTTAAATTCAGACCCTGCATTAATCCAAATTAGCTTTCAAACACAGCTATCCCTTAGGCTATTAGAAGCCTGATTGTGCCTGGTATTACAAACTTCTGTAAGAATTCTCTCCAGCCATTCTGCCTCTAATCAAATTTATTCTGAGTTGCACTGTGGGGAAAGCAAACTCAGGCTTACAGTGTAAATGATTTTGAGTCTTTGAATCCCTGTTTTTCTTGTACCTTTTTTTATAATGAGCTCTGTCAGCTGTTCAAAGTGGCTCTGTCACTACCATCAGGTATCCCTACTTCATCTGATTGATTTCATAAACCAAGGTTCAAACATGCACTGCTGGGTTGGAATTAAATGTATTTATTTTCAGTCTGTAAAACACAGCTCTATAAACTTGGAGAATATTTTGGGGGCAGTAGAGAGTCTTCAATACTGCACTGCAAACAGAAAGGCTTTTCGTTTTGGATGTGACACTATCATTTCACTGATTTTAAAGTATTGTCCAGTCAGGCACATAAACAGGGGGTTTTTTTTAAAAGTCAAGCAGAAAAAAAAAGGTAGTTAGGCTTCTTTGGAAAACATCACTTGTCTCTAAGTGTGTTATTTTCTTCCAGATGCCATAGCTACTTTATAAACAGAGTTTAGTAAGTAGCTCCAAAGGCTTGTCTACACTTGAAAATTAATTTGGATCAAGACAGAAATGTGAATTTATAGTACAATATGTTTTTTATAAAGTTGTTCTCTTCACAATAAGCCCTCAGGTGCTTTTTCATAAATGGATATTCCTTAATGAAAGTACCTTGGATTACATATACAGCACGTAAAGCAAGGAAGCAGATTAATTTTTACATACTTTTTGCTAAACACAGACAACTGCTGGAACTCAAGTTCCACTTGGGAAAAAAAAAAAGTGAAAAGAGAAAAACGAAAAGACTCCATGTTACTCAGTGTAACATTAAACAAGTTTCAAGTACCGTCGCTCCCTCAACACTCCTCACCCATCACTACATCAGTATAAACCTAACTTATTACTGACAGCAACCTTAAAGTATGTTTATTTCTTAAAAAGAAGCAATAAAAAGCAAAAGAAAACGTAACAGCCGCTAACCAGCTGGGAAAGCAAAATGCTGCAATCTGCTGAGAAAAAAAAAAAACAAGGCGGGGGGAGATTTTTTTAGGGCTGCAGGGCACAGATTTTGCCAAAATTAAAGGGCCAGCTGCAGAAAAGTCACGCTGGAAAAAAATTACATTACCAGAGTGTCCCCACACAAGGGAGGGAGAACACAATCAGAAATAAGGGTACGTTTCTGTGTGGTCTCTCATCAGAGGGGGCTTTTCCTTCCAATCTAAATTGTATGCATTACAGAAGTATACCAAAACGTTCAAAACCCTTATGACCGAGGATGGCATGAGCTGTCAAGGCATTTATGTGACCATTTCCTCATCCCCACAGTCTGAATTGTGGTTTAGCACTTTCAAAAGCACCCAGCACCAGGCTAAAGGCACTCCTGAGCAATGGGAACCAATGCCCAGCACTTTTAGAAGACCCATGCCCAGTTAAGAACAGTGATCATTAGCTTGTGTGCTGGGAGGAGGGAGAACAACCAATGAGCCTTAACCCCAACCTCTTAAAATCCAGCTTAGCCAGAAGAGCAGCAATTCCTGCTCCGTCTGTGACAGAAAACTCAGAGGTGCCCAGCTTCAGGAGACAGATCAGGGCTCTGGACTCAGAAAGATACAGGAACTTCCTTGCGAAACAGAGGAAGATGCCTCCTCTTCTCTACTGTATTTTGTACCGGCGAGGTGCAGGCACTTATTTTGTACCTTTGTGAAGTGCCTAACAATTCCCATGCATGCAGCAATGGCCCTGAGCAGCTGTGACCACTGCAGTGGCATCAGTCCTTGTGCTGAAAGGGAACCTCTGAAGATTGTTACTTCTAATAAAGCTGTTTCCAGGTACCTCCTGACCACACGACCAAGAGTTTAAGTCCACTCCATGTGTGTTGGAAGCATCCCAGACACTTAATGCCAGCAGGGCTTTGCTTTCTGTGCGACTCACCTATTTTCCTGTATTCCTTACTCTCAAAAACCCTATACTTGTGTACACGTTAACACTGAACAACAGCATTGCAATAGGTTTCTAGCATAGAATAACAGCAAATAGTGTAATGTTATGAGCAACTGAAGAACTATGCACTTCATGGTTTAGCTGCAGTTTACCATCAGCTTTGAGCTCACTGCTGGACAGAGCACCAATGCCACTCTGAGCGAGAGGACAGGAATGGGTAACTGAGGGTGGAGGACCGCAGTACATTGGAATACTTTGGCTTAAACTGTTGTGAAACCAGATGCAGTGGTTGCATCGCTGCAGCTTCTGGCTCCAGAGGCCGGGCCAGCTTCCTGCTTCATTCACAGTTTTGTGTGTCTCCCTACACTTTCTCACACAAGGCACTGCAAGTGTGCCGTACTCGCATAGCTAGAGCCGTTCATGCTGCTGTTATTTCATCCCAGAAGACTGAAAAAGAGAGCCAGAGTGGACAGGGACAAAAACTGGATCCCTGGCAATAGTAATGTCCATTCACATTGCCGACAACAACTCTACTCCTTTAGGAATGTCGAGGCATCTGCGTGCGTATTTGTATCTGTTCTCTCACTATTCAAACAATGATGGTTATCCCAAGGGAACCAGGGATGGAGTTTATGGCACTGCTATTCTGTACTTACTTCCCAAATGACATTTAAGCAGTCTGACTAGTTAACTGTTTACTGCTTTAGCACTAAAATTTGGCAAATGAGAAGCTCTTTTTGAAAGAAAATTTTATTGCCATTTTAAATTAAATTTTAAAACAACACTTGAGGTGACTGTAAATATGCAATGAATTTCTTTCTTCCTAGTTAATTCGGTTGCCTCTGCCAATACTGTTTGGTTGTTCTGGGTCTGGGGTTTTTTTCCAGATCCATTTATGTTTGATGTACCTGGGGACCAATCTACCTTTATGATCCAGAATTAGAGTTTTCTTAGAATTACTGTTATCTATCAAGAAGCAGCAAAGCAACATTAAAAAAAGCTAGTCTTCAATGCTTTCTTAATATTACTTTTTTCTTTCTAATTCAGGGAGGAAAAATTCAGCTTTAATATTTCTTTCTATATATTTTCTTCCTCCTAAATCCTAATATTGGGGTGCATCCTATAATTTGGGGGGGGGCTGGTTTTAGTCAGAAAATATAACAATCTGTTACAAATTCAGTGATGGAGAAGGAGGTGCCAACTTTCCTGCAGATGAAACATAAAGGCAGTGTAATCAGCTGACCTTAGAAAAAGAGAAATATTTCTAAGTGACAGAGATCCACATAACCAGAGGCATGAGAGGAAACTCTGGTAAAACTGCTTTGAGTTTAACAGTATATGGAGCATCATGTTGTACAGTCATTTAGACCATGATCTCAAAAGACTCAGCAAGGCTATTTTATGCAGTATGCCATTGAAAGTCAACACACGGTATGTAAAATTAAACATGAGTAATCCTTTGCAGAACTGGGGCCATATTTAGTTAACCTTTTGCAGAGAAAAAAAACCCTTAAGGTTATTTTCTAAGATTCTATTAGGTCCTGCTGTATTTTAATAGGAATGAGGATTTTGTTTCATTTTTGCCACTCAATATTTACATGGTTGAAAGGAAAACAAAATATTAATCCAATCTAATCTTTTTAGGATCAAAATCCCAAACAACACATGTGAGAAATGCTGAGGAACAGATAAGCAAGAGGAAAGGTCTTTTATATACAGCCTTGCATACAGTCAAATCCATTTTAAGAGTCTAACCTTAATGAGAGCTTTAGAGATTAAAAAAAGAAAAAAATATATTTTTTGCATGTAGAACACTTTAAAGAACAAGTTGCCTTCAAATTTCTGTCACTGATGACAAGTCAAGGATAACATTAGGAAATCACTATCATAGAGATGCCAGAAAAATTAGTCAGAATGTATCACACTGCCAGATCGATCTGCTTCCCCAAACCAAGAACATGGCTGGACAGTGGAGAAAAGGAAAAACACAAACCACATTTTTAGGACAAGAAACCAGCACAAAGAGGGTGAGTTTTACTTTTTTTTAAGTTACAAGCTTTTTAATTCGGGGGGAGGGGGTGGGAGGGTGGGGTGTCTTTTTTTTTTTTTTTTTTTTTTTTAAAGGGAGAAAGAGGGAAAATGCCAGCCCAGTAATAAATCCCAAAGTTTAAAAAACCAAGTGTGCATTTCACCTCAGCTGGCTGTCTTGGAGCAAAGGAGCTCCCCCAGGGACTATACCGAGTTCTCCTCACACCTCCCATAGGGCAGTTCATCATAGCCAGACTTCAGTTTTTCAGTGTTTGCCTGAACAGGCACCTCTACAGCACCTCTGCTTTGGCTTCTGAAATACCACTCTGAAGCACAACTTCTGAGGACACCATCATTGCTATTCCCTAAGAAAAAAAAGTCCTATCAGGATGCAGAGTCCATTTTCTCTTCACCACTGAACCACCTCTTGAAAACAGAGTTGTTCATCAAACCAGTAAACTCTAGCTAACATACCTCTAGAGCTAGAGCTAATCTATTTTTCAACCTTTATTGACCTACAAACAACAATGAAAAATACAAAAGAAACTTAAAGACAACGGCAGTAGCATTCTAGCCTGATGTCCTAGCCATCTGTGGAAATCTTTAACATACGAACATAAGCTGGAAGAGTCCAAGGAGGTCTCCAGAGAGCAAACTAATAGTGTATAGGCAAATGGATGCTTTATGAGATATAAACATCCTTTTCCAGTTCGACCATAAATTGTGCTATGTCAGTTCAGTAAACAACGCTCAGGGTGAAAAGGTATCTAGGCAGAATATTATGCATTAATATTTTTCATAATACGGAACAAGAAGTTTTACCAAGCTGCCTTCAGGAAGCTGCAATAAGTGATGTCAGTCAAGTAGAAGGAATATCTAAAAATCAACCAACACAAGGAAAATATTAATTAAGGTAGTTTAGGCAACAGAAGGGAAGTGCCCTGAACCCTGGCATTCACATGAGGTACCCACAACTGATCAAGACAACAAGGGGATCCTGCCCAGAACAGCCAAAGCAGGTCTGGGTCTCAGCCTGACCCTGCGCCCATCAGTGATTCCACATCTGCAAACAAAGGCTTTCGGGGCAAGAGATAAGGCCGAATTCATCCCCACACTTTTGACTTTCTCTAAGCAAAGCAGCTAAAGCAGGTTCAGCCCCAAATCTCCATTCTTACATGGGAAATGACATACAATTTTAAGTCAGGCATCTCAACAAAGTGGTAGTAAAATGGATAGCTGCCTTTGTCCCTACTACCGTGCTCCTTGTCATACACTCTTCCTGAAAAAGTTACTCAGCAGCTTTCTGACAGTGGGTTCTGAAAAGAAATGTGTGATCTAAAGCAAACTGAATGGGGTGCTGTTCTTGTCAGAAAGGGATCAAATCCCATGTCAGTCAGAGCACAGCAAACTATCTTCCACTCTGTCAGCTACAATTTGCTTGTTTCCTTCCAGCCAACTGTCCTCAAAAAAATAAATATCACCACAAAAAGCCATTTGAGCTGCAGCACCAAGTTGGATTTAGCTTATTCCCAAGTTACCTGTCCCATATTCACTGGACTAGATCACTGGACGCTGGACAATACGGTAGAGAAGAACACACACATGCCACCACACAGGAGATAATTGCATCCACACTGCCTGCTGGAATGAACAAAATTATATATGGCAAGTTTATAACTCAAGAAATTCATTCTCTCTATCCGCTGACACAGTTGGACACTGTTTCTCTATATTTCCTTCTAAATTAATTCATTTTGCAAATTACTGTCTGTACACAGCTAAGTATGTATGTTCCAGAAATGCGCATGCGTGGAATGGTCCTGTAGATTATATGGCATTGGTTTTTTACAAACTTCCCTCCTGATTGGAAGAAACAAGGGTAAAAGCCATGAGAGCTACTGAAAACTCTCAGCAAGAGGGAACCAGAGCTGACAAAGACACTAAGATACATTAGGGCTGCTAAACCTTCTGCTCTTAGGACAAAAGTGAACACGTCCGATTCACGAGTCATTCCTTGGACAATTAAGTGGAACTTATATTTTAATTCCTTGTTACCTTTATGACAGCACAGTGATTGTGCACAGACATAGTTCTAGTTGTGAGGTATGACTTTTTCCTGGTTTAATTCCTTCTGTGCAGGGAGTGAGGGGAGGAGCCTTGCAGACGCTGACCCTTCTGTGTCACGTAGCATCCCAGAGTACAGCTAATGCTAGTACAAATACTCAAGTAGAGAGGAGCACGTGCAGTGCCAGCTTGCAGTCTCGGGAACAGAGTTCTCATGTGTTTACAAGCACAGCTGAAGCACATACATTCTTAACTTAGGAGAAAATCCAAGGGGAACTTCATTTTAATTTTGTAGTACTCATCCCAGCAACCTATACTGCTTTTGTTTAGTTCTCATTTTTACGCATGACACCATAGCTCAGACTGATGCCACAGAAATATTTAGGAATCATAGCTACTATGGTAAGTTGCCAATAACCCAGATCGCAGACTGCCAAGCTGCTTCTGTGTGTTAGTTGACACAGGATGTTCCAGTTCCGGTAACATCCAAACACTCGCAGAACTGCAAAGCTCAGTTACTGCTTTGTTGGCAAAGAGAAGACATTCCACCCACTGGCGTCCATTAGATATGGTCCTCCCAGAAGTCATGTGGTTTGCCCAAAAGATAGTCACTTTAGTTTCTGAAATCAACATCAAAAAAAATCCCTTATAGGAGAAACCCTGAACAACTCTGGAAGTTTATGATGGGCAAAATATGTTATTTGTCTTGATTCAGAACACATACGATTAACACACTAACACATCTCTCAAACAACACACATTATTAAAATGGCCTTTCTTATGAGCAAAATCATCAGCCTGAGTTTTTTATCATTTTATATACAAACGTACATAACTAACTAGACATATGGAGTCTAATAGTCACTTGTGTTTTTATAGAAGACCAGTATGCATATATTGTCTGAGTGATTAACAGATCATGGAGAACATGGCCCACTTTGACCTCTCCAAAAATGAGCTTTTTCAGTCCATTTCAGATGGCCATGTTACTGCTTTTATGAGTAAGGGACAATTGTGGTACTTTCAGTTCTATTAAACATATACAATTCCATATTCAGTATATATGTATAAACATAGTTCCAGTGTCCAAAGAGCATTCTGTTTAATGACAGTCCTGTAATTCACAGCCCTATTTCATGCATCTCTGTTACAATTCAAATAGGAATAAGTCTTCATGAAACATAAATACATATATATTTATTACCTGGATAAATATTAGATACTGGAATGTTGAACTGTTTCTTGGTGGGATCTCAGCTGTGCTCAGGAAGGCTGGACTTTGCCCATTCTCCATAAATAAATGGGCACGAATTGGAGGAGGCACCTGTCTCCTTCCACCTGCCCATTTAACTGGAATAGTTCAGAAAGCTGGCAATCGATCCCTACAGTTCGAATTATTACCAACGACATCAACAAGATGCTAAAAAGTTTACTCAGAGCAACCAACCTAACTGCTCTCATTTGCTTTGTCGTTCTCAAATCCCTTCTTAAATGACTCAGTGTTTCTTCCATTATTCACATTTGGCAATGGTACTATACTGAATGGGAGTAAACTGCTATTTGTTTCAACTTTACGTTGTTATATCAAGCTAATTTCTCAAAGGTATTTGAAGAAATGTTCTTTTCCCATATACTGAATAAACCCAACTATCTGTCTGTGAGCAAAGATAATAAGGTATCTGAGTAGGTCAGCTATTTTACTCTTCCGTGCTACATGAAAAAACCCCCACAACACAATAAATGCTGAAGCTGAGTGCAAGGAGTAAGTTCAAAAGTGAAATGTTCCCAAAATCCAGTAGGTATCTGTAACAGCAGGTTTCACTTAAAGTGGATATCACTTTACTGGTTTTAACAGACTTCAAAGTAAGTGTCCTAATGCTACTCATTTTGCGTGTCTGTTTTACATCAGTCACAATTCTGTACCACGGTTTCACTTCTGCCTGATACTTATCATAAATTTTTGTAACTGGAAAGCACACTTAGTGTATGGATTAAATTAAGAATGGTTTTACAAAGCAGCATGATAGCAGACATTTATGTTATTAACTCACTTTTTTACATATCTGCTGATACGTTGTTAGAGCATGTTAAAATATGGTACGGTAATCCATACCACATACATCAGCAAGATAAATACGTTTAACTGAAATAGAATCAGAGAATCAGAAATTGGTTTTATGGGGCTCAGTTTCAAGTCACTGAAATGTAGGGAAAAATTTCAAATAAAACTATTAATTTTTAATTCATTATAACACCTTAATTCAATGGAAAATGGCTAATTTTAATCAAACCAAGTGTCAGTGCTGATGGTGAAATCTTATACACACAGAAATATAGTCTCCTAGCAATGCAGCCTGGGAGCTATACCTTGGATACTGAAAAGGTATTCCCAACATGGAAATTTTACACTATTTGCCTGCAAATGGAGTGTCCTGGATGATTGCGTAGCCCTTGGTCTTTCTCACTTTGAGGAGCAAGACCATGTGTAACAACAGCATCTGCAAGGCAGTTTGGGGGAGTTAAGCACACACCTGTCAGGGAACTTCCACAGCCACTATGAACCACAATTTCTTTGTTCCTTTAGAAAAAGTCAACCCCAAAATAAATGTTGGGGGTCTATTTTCTTTAAGGAAAAGTAAAGCAACAAATAAAGATGATCTGGGAGTGGGGGGCTACCCTGATTCTCCATTATAACTCATTATTACACTACCACGTCCCCTCAGTCCTCTTCCAAAACTAATGCTGTTAGGTTCCCCAGTGATCTTACTGTTTTGAGATAGAGAATAACCAGCACAAAAAGTGCAAATGGGATTTAAATAGCTGTCATTAGAGAAGAGAGTTAGCACATCTGGCCCATGAGGCACTTTGAGTTCAGACATAGCCTTGAAGAAGCGATGACAACATAGTGAGCAACGGGGAAAAGGTACCTCATACGCTTTGCTAATGGGACATAAAACTGTCCCTTTTTTCAGTCACATTCCTTCAGGTGCCAGCATCCCTCAGCACACACGTATCCAGTGGCAGAGAGCAGTGGAGGTACATTTTGCTCCATTTCTTATGCCTTTGATTCAGCCTGGATAGGATATTCACTGCTGTCATTCAAAAATTTCCTTTGTTTCATCCTGAAACACAGTTTCTCCAAGGCTAAGGAGCGTGCCGCTCTAAGCAGTTGTTCACAAAACATTTTTAACCTGGAGACATTTTTTCCCAACCTTCTCCCAAAATGTAGACTCGTTAACAGATGGTGTAATTAAGTCTACTGTAAAGCCTGTAATTTTGCTAGAAATACTTGATTCTGCCTGGGCCAGCTACTGTTTCCAACTCCTCTAGGACATGCACACAGTATACACACAGTTGCTGGTCACCAAGGATCAGGAGTAGTCATTTATAGAAGGGAAAGTAAAAATCTTCTTGGTGATCCCAGGAGCAAATGGTCCTATCAGATGCATTTCCAAGGCAAAATTAAATTGTTCCTTAAGGCTGTAATAAAAACCCGCCATTGAAGCTTATTTTAGGAGTATTTCATTGATCCAACAGTATGAAAAACACTGAACTCCATTAGAAGGAAAAATTTTAGCAGGCACAGACGTATTTGAGCTGCAGGTTGGAAACCTGTTGTATTGCCCTCTCCTCTTCCCCTTCACTACATGGGTCTTGTCCCTGGAAGCAGACAGAGGTCACAAAAAGGCTGAGAGCTTCCTGTCCAAATGCATACACCGTGCCACGGTATCATACACATTCACCCACCTTTATCATAGCAGTTACGCCTCTAAGGACTTACGTGGAGGGACCTAACAAATAGCAGACGGCAGCAAGGCTGCAGTGTTTAACGCCAGCTCTGCCACCGGCAGAACTTGACCGCAGGCCAGTCATCCTGCCTCCTCCATGTGCACAGAGCTGGGGCGGAGGGGGAAGACGTCTTCCTTGCAGGGGTCCTAAGTGCCGCAAAGTCTCCTCCACAGCACAGGTGAAACAAGGGACTTTACCTCTGACTTCAAAAAGCTAACAACATCTTCTAGGTAGCTACTGCTGCTGTTTGTCTCCATCCAACACCCTGTAACTGAAAACTGAAGTTGTTGGTCAAGCACCAGCTGATGGTACAACAACAGGAACACAGCCACAGTATGAACATGCAGAATGTGCAATAGCAGGAACTGTAATTATTTTCCTGTGCCCTCCTCTGGGTACACACAAGTACAGTATTTTAAACTGTCAGACATCAGCAGTTAGACACATTCAGAAATCATAGTTGCCCCCATCCAGGAGGAATTATGATTTATTATAATTTTAAGATTATACAACAGTTATTTAGCCATTTTAGAGTGCAAACAACTACTTTAATAAGCTTACAGATGAGTTATTAGCGTGGTGGTGAACTCCTTCGAAACAGTAATTTAATTACTCCCTCCCTTGAAAAATCTACAACATCTAGCACACATAAAAGGAGGCATCTCACGTTTTAACTTGTCCGACAGTTATAAAGACATAGGGAGACATGAAAAGAAGATGCTGAAATATGTATAACCACAGAGTTCCAGAATAATAGAAGTCAAACCAATAATATATCAAGGATCTTCGCAGTCTTTAAATACTGCTAGAGGCCACATAAAAAAAAACAAAATTATTTTCAACTGTCTGTATCAGTACTTTGACTCCTATTTAGGCCGCATGTTTTTCAGGGCCAGAATCCCCTGTCTTAGATGCATGCTGCTCCACATACCACGTCCCTAACCCATAACTAATGCTCCTAGATGGGTTACTGCAATATCTATGTCTATCAGTATCTAGCTATATAAATAAAAGAACACTACTAATAAAAAGAAATCAGTTGCAGGTTGTACCCCCTTTTCATTATAGCACATCTACACCACCAGCAACATGCCTTCAACAGACATATACCGAGTAGATTTAAACTGCCTAGATGAGGTGCCACAAGGTCCGCAACTGCAGCAGCACAGGGCTAACCACCCAGTTTTATAGCCTGCTCAGATACGGCATTAGCAGAAGCCAGCACGGCTGTATCCGCACCACATGTCAGGCCAGCAGTTACAGACCCCCTTTTTCAGATACCCTTTGAGCTTTTGTTTCTGCAGCCTGTTCTTAGGAATGACTTTTTTCTTCCCACGCTGAGCTGCGGAGCCACATGAACAGGTGGGGACATGAAGATGCCCTAAGATAGAAAGGCAGAAAACTTGCACAACCAACAAAAGGTGTAAGTTCAATTCAAGGAGTAAAGACAATGCTTTCAAAAGCAGAAATTCATCTACTTCTACAGTCCTGTTCAAGCAAAGAATTTCTGCAGCTACACAAGCAGGGAGGACTTGTTTTCCCACATAAGAGAATGATTTCCAGTCCCTTTTAAAATCCACCACCAATGCCAGACTTCCTTATTTTACACACTGGTTTAGGCAGAAAGCAATTGTCATCAGCAGCACTTGAATCCATTCTAAGAGAAGTTTGAGATGTGCATCCCCCCAAAATATGAGTTTCTCAGATACATCATGGCTGGGATTGACAGTCAAAATTGTATAGACTATCCTGTGTTGCATAAAACACAATTTATCAGAATAACCACCCCCAAAGGTTATATCCCTGTACTACACATACAATATAACATCATTTCCTGGCTCAGACACTATTTCTGGTGCCCATATGTTTTGTACTTACCAACCCACACCAAGAGCCTTACTGTTTGGAGATACCTGCTTGCATGTGTAATTCATGACATATACGCTTCCTCAGTAACAGTTAACATGCACTAAGTGCATAAATGCTTAACAAAGAAAAAACTGCTTTGTGCCCAAAATGAGGGAGGACAGACACTTTGAAAGCAGGTATGTTCCTCTGAAAGACAAAGCACGTTACAGTAAATATCCATTCCTATTAACTAGAAATGCTATCCATTATGTCTACGTAAGAATTTGGATAACTTATGTGCAAATTTCTATTTTCTTTGAAAAATAGGAAATGCCATCATCATTAATTGCTAGATCTTGAATAAAAGCTGCTGATGATTTGGATCACAACATCCTGCCTATCAGTGTGTATGAAGAGGAAAAGTAGCGCTAGACGAGGAATTTAGCAACCCCTGACTACATGATACGCCCTCACATTAAGCTCTACAGACACCATAGGATACACAGCCCTTGGTTCCCCCATGGAAAATCTCTGGGAAACAAGAGCCACTAGCTGTTAATAAAAGCAAGGGAAAGCAATGCAACTGTGAGACAGTAGATGTCTTTGGCAATTGTTCCGTATCATTTTCCCTGCGCTTCCATTGTCTTACACTCTACAAACTTTTATTCTTGTTTTTACTATCCACACATCCAACAGTGACCAGGAGCCCTAAAGGACTTCAGATGACCAGTGTGAGGCAGTACAAGCTGCTACAGCTTTAGGAATAACCCTGGAATTCTGTTCCTACTTCGATCGGTGCACCAATAAACAATAAATCTTACAATGACCACTAGGACAAGTGCTCTAGCTCTACCTGGACTCCAGAAAACCCTAAATTCAGCATGTTAGGGACTATCTCAGGTATTCCAGTTGCTTTTCTTAATCGGCTGTCACTGACTGGACCCCATTCAAACCAATCTTTCATTCATGACTCGGCTGCCATCAGGTACTAGGGAAAGCAACAAAAACTTTCAGTGACTTGGTCAAACAAGTTAATTGCCCAGAACCCGATAACTTTATCACTAGAGATATTGTTGCCAATTCTCTCAGGGGCCCCATAAACTTAAATGACTCTTCAGATAAGGACTGGCAGACTTCCACGTGGTGCTAACCTCAGAGAGAAGCATCTTGGGAATGCGAGTCAATCACAAGTCACTCTCTCCTCCCATCTATAGGCAAGCCAATACCACAAAGTACAGAGAATTGGTTTAATAACAGCAAAGTTACTTCTTGCCCCAAACACCCATAGAATTACAGAGAGAAGAAAGGAAAGTTATCCAAAGGGAGCTGCAGCAAATCTTTTTCATTATGTTTTTATATTTCAAGTTTATGGTGGTGAAATGGAGAGCTTATGCAATTCATTTGGATGTAGGGCCGCCGTCTGTCCCAGAGACAAGAGCTCCATTTAGCAGTGCCATGCAAGATTAGGTACTTGCAACATTACTTCAAAGAAATTCTTGACAAATGTTTTGTCAACATTTCTGAACGCAATATTTGAAATGAACCTTCTGTAGAAACGATATATAAACAAACAAACCTGGTAGGATGAGAAACTAATCTTAGCCCTTAAAAAATAATTAAATGAGGCAAGGCATTCTGGATTTGTTCAAAGAACTAAACATTAAAAAATATTCTACTTTTCAGGTGAATTTTACTAGGAGTTTTTACAAATTTGCAGTTTTCAAAAGCCTGCAAACGTTGACTTACAGGATACAGTATAAGAGAAAGACTGGATTCATTGGTGGAAGCTGAGCATTTGATACACATTTTAGTTTCTTTTTTTAAACTCGAGTAGGATAGTTCACTGACTATGTAATAGCCTCTCCCAAGGTAATTTGCTATGATGCTAAAAATGGTCCCAGAATATCAGAGGCAAGATTTTATTTTATGATAAAACTAAAAAGCGTATAAATTATGGTTGGCAAAATAACCAAGGATAACACTAATTTATGTAAATATGTGCTGTACAATACAAAGAAATATTCATTTTTTAGGAGCATATAATAAGATTAAAAATCCCGCTGATTAAAGCAAATAGCCTTTTTAATGCATTTTGGGTTAGATGGAGAACATTTCTAAGATGAAATAGAATTTTGCTAAACTCAAAATATAAATAAAAGAAAATTAAGGAATTAATTAGAAACAACAAGCTGTATTTCTGATCACAGCCAAGAATACAAATCAGATAAGATAAAAAGGAATTTTATATCAAGTATTGTCTATCACCCACCTCATCTGCCTGTGTGATCACAACTTCTGGGATGTTGCTGCTGCTGTCATCTTTTCATCTTCATGCTGAGCTTCTTCTGTTCCTCCATGAACTGATAGATCCGAAGAACCCCAGTCTAGCACTTCATCAACAGGCTCCTCATCTTCTGGAAAGTCAACGCTGACTGAATTCTCAACGTCTTCTACAAAGGCTGACAGGGACTCTTTGTTAGCACTGTGTGCACTGTCAGAGGTTACCTGAGCCTCGTCAAAGGTCTGGTGTCTCAGGATGACAAACTTTGTTCCCTGTTGAACAAAGAAAAGACAAGACATAAAGGGCCTTTCAATAGGACACTGACTTCGTTAGCTTTGCCGTGAACTATATTTGATACGTAAGGGATCCTAAGCATGTATGATGCCGGAGACTGTAACATTTCAAAGCTTGTACCGAATCTTTCTCAGGGAAAGGATTCTGCAAAACAAAATTATTAGAGCAACATTCATCTATTTCCACAGAGAAATCATTCATAAAAAAAAAAAAAAAAAAAAAAAAGAAAAGAAACCTGCACAGATTCTGTATCAAATAAACAAGCAAGTCTCAGCAAGAGGAAGAGTTTTTTTGAATGCGCTCACTACTACCACAGGAGTCAGACTACACTCCCAAGTTGGAGCGTTGCAGGGTTTTCTCCCCCCTCCTCCGAAACACCTGGTTCAGGCTGCTGCTCACAGTGGCAACTGAGCTATACAGCTCTGTAATCCATCAGGAAAATTAGTTCGGCTGTCTAGGAGGGATGTCACAGTAGTATTGGCACTACAATTAAACTCATCTTATTAGCATTGTGCTTATATACAAAATACAACACATTACACATTCAAGTAACTCAAGCTCAGGGAAGTGTTATTAAATTCCTTCCTTCCCCACATATTTGATGTTCCATCTCCCACTAAATTCCAAGTTTCGCCATTGGAAGGATTCTCGTCTAGAGCATGCAGCATACATCTCCTCTTCAGCCTGCAAACATTTATTGCTGGATGTGTGAGAAAAATACAACCCTTTTTTTTTAATGCAATCCACAGATGTATGCTGTGCAACCCTGTTATCCAACGTTTGATTATAAAGAGAAATTATTTCATTACAATTACTACTCTAATTGTTTCTACTTCTTGCCTTTGAATAAAATAACTTGACATTACTGCCCCCCCCCCAAAAAAAAAAAAATTGGCAGCATATGACTTTCCAAATGACACAGGACATAATTTACCACAACAGGGAAATGTTCTGTGACTAAAATGACATAATGTTGATTTCCATGCAAAGCATGGTCCAAGGATTTACAGAAAAGACAAGAATGACCACATATAAGTCTAGAGTTTCACTTACTAAATCTGTGTAGCAGATTTACACTGGTCAGTTATGTACCCGAGTAAAGCCACAATGATCACTGTTCACTCACAGAGACCAAAACTGATATGTGCATTTGGGAAAAGTTCAGATCTTTGGGATCAGCAGAATAACCTTGAATATGTGCAAAACTCATCCTAAGGGACCATCACCACAACATAATGAGCGAGTTCCCCTTTCACAACAGTAAATTAGCAATGTATATATGTTTACTCCTTTATACATGCTGCCCAGCCAAGCATGACAGAAAGCAGCTCTGTTGATTAAAAATCTGAACACCGGGTACCATTGATCTACTACATATTTTCGTGGTACAACTTGCAGATACATCCCACCTTGACCACAAAATCAGTATAAACTCAGATTAGATCCATCCAGTATTTCCTCAGGATGCTGCAGATGCCCAAACACTTTTGACACGTTCAGAAAAACAACACCCAAGTTGCAGGACCAGCTCAAAGTCTCAGTAACAGGTCCAGTTCAGTTCCTGCCATCCACCAACAAAGATACTGGAGAACAAGGTCTCCCTGCGTTGTGATGTGCAATAGTAATGTTGTAGCAGTGATAGAGTAAGGCTATGAGTAAATAAAAGCTTGTAGGAAGAAGTACCGTCTTTTACGAATTAACTGATGTAGCAAGTTCTGAACTGGCAAGCTCCTGGTCACAGAAGTCCCCCTCCAGCTCTGGATCTGAAACGTCAAGCTGAAGGCAGTGAGGAACAACTGCTCTGAAGGAAAAGGTTCCTGAGGAACCGAGGACAAGCTAGTGCTGGGTTGCTACCAAAAGGTTTCCATCTTCCCTCACTCTCAAGAAAAAAAAGAAAAAAAAAAAAGAAAAAAATAATCAGTGAAGAAGGAATGTTTAAGAAAATTTCACAGCAAGAGAAAGAGGAGGAGAAAGAAACCTTATGCCAGTTAGTTAAAATCTCTCTCTGCTGAACACTCCCCATGGCCTTATCAGCAGCAAATAGCTGCTTGAGTGGAGTCCTGGGCATAGCTGTCTCAGCCCGGGTGGCCTCAGAGCACCCTGGTGCACAGCACTTCACCACGGAGCATCACCAGCTACTCGCTCACAGGCAGCAACCAGTGCAAGCCAGAGAAGAAGTAGCCATTTCCCCTCCAGAGACAAACTACATACATCAGGTTCACAGGAGCATGATGCCTGACAGATATTCTGCTTGCATATGGTAGCAACGGGCATCTGCCCAAAATCTCCCTTTGCACAGGGGGAGAAAGGAAAATATCAATTAAAACTGTACTATGTTTGGATCTTCTACCTTTGCGCTTCTGCATATGGACTTGATGTCACACCTAACAACCTGCAACAAACAGCATCTTGGTTTTACTCATCCTGGACAGAAGTATTTTCAGACAGAAGGCACCCTTTTCCTAAAGGCCTATTCAAACATACCAGAAAATGCCTTCCTAGTTACAAGCTGTTAATTCCAGAGTCTGTTTTGCACAAGAATTTCTACTGAAAAGCATCACAAAAGCCTGCATTGGGCACCTCAGATGCATGGGGTAGTTTAAACTAAATTCCAGGCTTGTGTAAATGTATTATTTACACTGATTCCGATCATGTAATCTGTTCTGATGGGCGAGTTCACTGTTAAATACTAGCAAATCATATGCCCTTACATCTCCGTGAACGATCCCATTTGCTGTCAGTTGTGTAATACGGGCAACTTTCTGACTAGTCAAGCGGAAAAGATGGGGAGGGGGGAAACTCCTGCGCACCCAGTGTGACACGGCACCAGAGGAGTGAGCATTAAATTAGAGTGAGAGGTTATAAGTCTGACAGAAACCTGATCTGTATTCCCTAATTATGGAGGCTCACTTCCACAAAACTGACACAAATGTTAAGCCAAATTAAATGTTGTCTAATTAACTACCATATACAAGACTTCAAAGTGGGATGTCTACATGTTATTTAGCGAAGTAACTGGAACACGAGGACTCGCGAATTATCAGTCAAGGCAGACCTGCCATCCCAGCTAACTGTTACAAGGTTAAGGCATTTCATTCCCACGCATCCCTCCTGTTAGCGCACCGCTTGTAATATTTACAGAAAAAGGCACGGCAGTAAACAGTGTCGCACAATGAGGCAGGGGAGTTGGTAGGGCACGATTCAATGGCACTGATCTCCCCGATGAGCTGCCAGAAGCTGTTACGAATGGCCCGGCTGATGGACTGATGACTGATAAAGAGAAAAAGACACCGGTGCTGGTAATTCATGGAAAAACTACACACTGCCATGACAACTACAAGTGCCAAGTGACAGCTGTCAAGGTAAATGGAGTTTGGGAATCCTTCTTTCTTAAAGGATCATCTACGCATGCGCGTTATTTTGGAGGGAGGGAAGAATTTAGCATGCAGATTTTCAGATCTATTCCCTCCCTTGGGACTGAGGGGGAAAAAAGTTATTTATGATGCTCTCAATTTCAATCTAATCATTCTGAATTTTGAAGGGAAAAGATAGGAAAGTATTTGCTTCCTTCATTTCAGATCGCTGTTCTTGTGCAGCACTAAGACCTTCACGTGGCATCGATACAAGGAAGACTCTCGAGCACGGGTGAGGCTATCTAACTAGGCAACAAGGTGCCGAGGGCTCTGGCTGGAGGAGCCCTGGGCGTGGGAAGGGAGAGAGTTGGAGGCAAACCATGCTACGACGTGGTGCAGGAGAGCAGCAAGAGACGCCCTTAATGTGGGCTGCATTATCTGTAAGAGACATCCATCCAAATTAGTCTCAGGACTGATGGATCCTCACCATAGTCTAGAACTGGGAGGAGCTGAGCAACAAAGCAACATCTCAGCATGGGTCAGCAGGCCTTGGCACGACTGCTTTCCCAGCGGAGGGGGGAAAAGCTCGGCTGCCCCTCTGCGTGGGTAGCAGAGCTCAGCCAACATGGATCCGATTGATTTGAAGAGGTTTTGTTCGTATCACAGAAGGAAACAGCTGCAGCAGTCCGAGCGAATCAGCCACCATTTCCCAGACAAATCACTTCTTATCCTGTCTTAGCTTCTCAAAAACATGATTTTGTTTGTTTAGGAGCAGCCACATTAAAATGCAATAGCCAAAGCACTGGAAAATTGATTCGTGAAAATTTTAGAAGTTCTATACCCAGCCACGGATAACAGTGACCATACACAATACAAACACACAGAGCTCTACTGTTTACGTGCTCTTGGAGCATGGTAGGAAAGGCTTGTCACAAAAAAAGAAAAAAAAAAAACCAACAGGAAAATTGGGCAAGGAAAGTGTGAACAAAGCCTGCTATTAACATAATTCTCCCTAATTGTTTTACGACTGTTAAATTGACAGCATAAAAGGCTCTACTATTATTACCAGCTGTAGTTTATCTCTCTCTATCCACCCTAAGCTTCCAAACACTCTAGTTACTCAAAAACAAATTGAGCTAAACATTCAAGCTGAAGTCAAATAAAAAGGAGGATCTTGAAAGTTTAACACCCACCTACCCCCAAGAACAAATGCAACCTTGCAAGGACCTATCTTTTCCTGTTATCTCCAGTAACAAATCCATCCAGGCCGATTAAAGTTTGCTTTGAGCATTTTCTTGAACTGCAAGTCATAAAATTCCTGGGGCCTCATTCATAACAGATTGCAACCAGAGACAGTCTTTCCACGTCACTGCCTCCAAGAGGTTGTGTTTTAGGAGCTCGTTCTCTATTTTCACTAACCATCCTGTAGCCTGATGAAAACCAGCAGTGCTACAGGACCCAACCGTAAAACTAAGCACTCGGTCTTGCCCACTGGCCACTGCACTGCGGTCGGATCCTTGCCTCCAGCTGCTTCTCCAGCAAGGCAGCCATGGGGTCAAGTCCTGACTCTTGCCCCTGGACAGGCGGATGGTGTCCGAGTCCCACCAGTACCACACGACTAATTCACAGAAAACAAAACACATTCTGTTAACCACAACATCAGTGATGAATGAAAAGTGGTTGAGCGCAAACTATTAATAGAGGGGAGCCCAGTGGCTAATTACAAAAGACGAAGTTCGTCTCCCCTTCCGATCGAGGTTCAGAATAGCTTCAAATGTCTGTCTAAGGAAACCTGTCTGAATGGGATGCTGCTGACAGCATGCAGGTGAGACTGTGGCCTGGGGAGCAGCTGAACAGGTTTTTCATTCTCTTATGCCCCCCAAAATGGTTATTTCACTATTGTTGGTAACACAGGGATAAAGAAGAAGTGGTACAGGTCTGGGCATTTTTAAATATGCTGCTGCAGCTTTCCATTTCTTAACACATCATGCTTACCAAAAATAAATAAATAAAAAAAATTAAAACCACTTTTGCTTTTAAATAGATATTCTAAAAACCACTGTCTGACTGTGCAGAGTGGAGCGACACAGGAATAAGGAGAAGACACTATTTGGGGAAGGGAAAAAACAACAGAGAAACAGACAGCATAAAAATGAAAACAGGGGTCTATTTTTTGAGCCAGGCTGCAGTTTGCCTCCTCTCTCGCAGCCCTGAGACTTCCAAGATCAACACAAACATGCAAGCTTTTTACACCTGAGTATCGGCATACATGACCTGACTCGCCAAACAAAAGAAACATTAAAAAAATAAAAGCATTTTCTCAAGGGAATCAAACACACCCTGTTTCCCCTTTCACCGCAGCCCTATGCTCGACTTCAGAGCCTTGCCACAGGGACCTCTCCTTCCCCCTTCTCACACACCCCTCCTGCTTCCCACCTCCACCGCCCCGTGAGATCTGCAGCCCTCTGCCTACCCCTCCCTGCACTGTCCCACAGCTGGCAGCTCATCCCAGGTGTGTACACCCTCACCCTCCTTCCCCCAGCATAAGTAGGTCTGAAAATTTCCTCGGTTGTGTGTTTGCCAACCATGCCAATCACTTAAACCCTGTTAAGGCAGGGATAGCAGACAGACTCACCCATTGTTCTCTTCCCCATGCTCAAGGTCCTACATCTACATTGTATTGGAATTACTCAGGAGAATCACAAATAAGGCACAACGAAATAATAGCGTAATCCAACATACAAAGTGCTTTGGAGAGCAGACCACTGACAACTCTCAAAACCCCTCTGGAGCCATCAAATAAATATCTTTTGTGTTATGACTGAAAACACTGTTTGCAGCCCAATGAGCAACTTACCGATATTTGGGGTTCCCTGGCTGGCCTCTCTTTTCCTCCCCCAGAAATTTTTACCCAGGCAGACTTTCTGGGCTTTGTAGCTTTCTCCAGAGTCCCCATATACGCAGCAACCTGGTCAGGGCCCAAATCAGATCAATCAGCTTCAGGTCAGTTCTCCTGTGTTCCCATAGTGCCTAGGGCTTTCTGGAAATGCTCTGCTCCCTGCTAATATTTCTTGACAAAACAAGTAGGTATTTTTCTGTCTAGAACAGTGCAAACAAATGTGGCAAGCCACTGCTGATCTGCAGGTTACAGTTGGGAATGACGAGAATAATATTTTTTGAACAGAGGTCCCAGAAAGGTCCCTTCCCCATTTGTAGCTAGTATCTGCTGAATGATATCCCAGTTTAAAATATCCTTTCTATCTGGATTAGAGATTCAATGCAAAATTAGTAACAAGGTGTTTGGAAGATATTGCATAATGACTCTAGCTGTGGTACAAGAAACTGTGAGAGAAGAAAAGCAGGTCTTCTGATAATTCCAAAAAAAAAGGGTTTTTTTAACAAAAAACCTTTAGAAATATATAGCTGGGAGTTTCTTTTTACCAATGAGCATTGAAGAGGGGAAGCTGAACAATTCCCATGCATTTTTATATAAAGACACAGCAATCTATTGAAATGCTGAAACAACTTTACCAACTCAGAGTTTGCGCAAACGATACCATATACACGCACTTGTGAAGATCTAACAAATGCAGCATACCATGTACAACAGCAGTCTGTTAACATCAGTAATATTAAGAAAAAATGGATGTTTGAAAGCCTTCCTGCGGAGAAAAACTGCTAAGGTCACCAGCCACAGCTATTCACTCTGTAGAAAACAGAGGGGAAACACACTGCAACCAACAACCAGCAGTCCTTGTGCTAGTACCTGGTGGCTGAAATACTGTTTTCTCTTGAAGTGAGAAGCAAATACAGTGTGCTGCTTTTATCTGGTTCTTCGTAGCATCATTACCGTAGATTTTATGTCAACACAGCAACACTGCCATGAGATTTCCACATCCATGAGATCCCATTACAAAGGAAGCCCAAAGCCAAGTTTAAGGAAGGCTGTGCAGGGATCTCCTGTAAAAACATCCTTCCCAGCTTCAGCAGTTCTGCCAGTACAGAGAATTTTGCACCCTGAGAACATATTTTCCTAGTGGCCATGTAATCACCCCGCTTTTGCCCTCCTCCCTTCCTCCTTCCACCTTCTCCCTTTCTCCCCTAATCTAAGCTTTCCCAATATTCTTCTGTGTAATTTTTTCCTCCTCTGAATGCTGCAAACATAACAGCCACAGATTATCGTATTTTTCAGGACATAGACTTAATTTTTTTTTATTTTATTTTAAAGAAACATACCTCCATGTTTAGAAATTAGTATTTTCAATTTAGAGATAGCATTTCAGTTCTCCTTGGCTTGAACTCAGAATTTTTATAGAGAATAACCTGCTAATCCATGCATTTATCATTCTTGCACGAATGATGTGCCTCTTCTTTTACACCCCAAAAAAAGATTTAATACCAATCTCAGGCACCCAAAGAATTTCATAGCATTTCTATTACAAACTTATTTCAACCTACAATTACCAAATAACTTAATTATCATAATTATATATAAAGCTTTACTGTAAATTAAGATTAAACTGGGTTGCTGAAATAAATGCTAATATATTTAATTGTGGGATGGATTATCTTGGCTTCACTGCTATTCCTCAACAGCAAAACTTCCAAATAAGCATGACTGAACAATGTCTTTACATAGAGTTAGCCAAGCTCATCATGCAACAAACAAAAACCATTTAGCGTTTCAAGCAGAGGGCACATTTTCCCTGTGTACCTTGACTTCTAGTGAGTAGCTATTGATTTCCATGGGAAGCTAAAGGTTCTTCATTTTTACTTTCAAAAGTTTAAAATTAACATGGTAATGGTTGAAACCTATTCTCTTCCAACACATTACTGGTAGACATGAGGACATCCTCCTAGAAGCGTGGATTGAAGCAGAGAGGCTGGAAGAGCGCACTTCTGCCACACTTTGTGCTGCTAAAGATGAGAAGTTACAGCCCTAACAAAGCAAAAGGCAACGAGAGACAGTTACCAAAATATGCTTCTACCTCCATGCTGTCTTGTCCAAATCTGCAGCAGGCTGCCTGTTCCGGTATTTACCTTTCTTAAGCTGAAACTGAATTCGAACAGAAGTTAATAAAGGATATTACGATGTACGTGGGAAGAGGCAACTCTCAAACTGCTTGTCCCTCATAACCTCTCTCAACATTGAGCCCAGATCTCTGTCACTGCAGTAATGCTCTGCCTTAGCCAGTGCCTGATCTATGCTGTTAGCTTGTTTAGTATATGTTAAAGGTAGGTATAGTAAATTTGATTTGCAACACATCTCATCTCATTTACATGATGAGGCCATTGCAATAAAATACTTCTGACATGTTACACTGGCCTATGACATGATGCCAATGGAAGATGACATGCCCCACCATGCTGAATACGATAACATGTACCTCAATAACTATTATCGCCTACCAATTCTAAATTTAGCCAGAATACATAGGAAGATAAAATGTGGATTGAAAAAAATGCCTCTTTTCTCAGCATCTTCCCTCAGGTCCCTTCAAAATCAGCACGGGGCTCAGCAGGTGGGGTCAAGACATTTTCAAAAGGCATTGGGAAGTTTTTACATAACTTTTAAAAGTAAACATACATACACAATTCATCATAAAATAGAAACATTTCAATATTTATTTTCAATATTCCTTGGGAATTTCTTTTCTGCAAGTCCTGGAATAGCATAGAGTAGATTTAGGTCCATGATAAAAATGAACTTGTCAGCCACAGTCTTTATCTCAGCTCTAGGGAGTCACGGCCCAGGCCTCAAAGTTACACATGAATCAACATTAAGACTTCACAGACGTGCAGCATTTTCCTCTAAAAGACCTGAGAATACTTTATAAGCACTAATGAATTAAGTGTCCAGCACTTCTGTGAGATAGTGAAACACCATCCTTCTTTTACGGACTGTGGGCAGAAAGAGGTTAAGTGATTTGTACAGGGGCACAAAATAAATCTGCGTAAGGCAAAGCAAAACTCATGTATTCTGTCTCCAAGTCAGGAGCTTTGGTGCAAGACCATTCCTCATCTCCACCTCGGGCACGTGAGGGCTGGTGCTAGAGTCACCAGGTGTTTGAGACACAGAACCTCTCATGCACACAATCCCCATCTCCTCCTAATTACTCAGATTTTAGGAATATTCACGTTTTTACACACTTTCTTCCATGACAAAGTTTTACTAGCCTTAGAATTTGCAGAAAGGTCAAAGTAATTATGTGTAAATGTGTCATACATGTTATAACACCCTACAGAAACCAGTCGGGACTTTCAAAAGCCAAACTGATGAGGACTCCGTAGGAAACTGGAGAAAGCTCCATCAGAACCATTACAACACAGTTGTCATCTGCAGACATTTCCCTTGGAGACGCGCCTGTTTGCGGACCACTTAGCGGATCCTGAGAAAGCAGCAAACCCCGATTCCAAAAAATATTTTGTTTTTATTACTGGAGCTGGCGAGAAAAACGAAATTAAAGAAAAATTTAAATTGAATACCCAGGGCAAGAAACCAACTTCCTGGTACTCCGATGTATTAAGCAACTTAATCTCCCAGAGGAAGCGGTAGAGCCCAGATTGCTCAGAGCGCTTAAAACCAGACAGGACCAAACAATTAGTTCCCTTGTCCTAACTAAGACAGACAATTTCTCACCTGCAAATGGGCATTTTTCCAGCAGACAAGCTCAGCCTTTAACAAGATAGGATTTTTTTTCCCCTTTGTGCACCTACAAACATGCCGAGGCAGGCACAGCCAGTGGAAGGGAGTTTAGACTGCCAACAAGGATCCTGTTTGCTTCCCCAGCGGACCCGCTCCAGCACTTACCATGAGCAGGTAGGTTCACACACTGGGAGGTGGGACACACTTGTTGATAACAAAACTGATTAGAGAAGCCAAGGAAATCCACATAACCTTAAGTGGAAAAGCTCATCCATTAAGTGCCTCTGTGATTGTGTGCAAGCAGTCAAGCGAGATTCTTTTAAACAATTTTTATTTACTATCTTGCCATATTTAATTGAAAACATTTTCATTCATTCAGTTTCATTAAACCATCCATTACCTAGGAAAGGCCAGTTTGAAAGCACAGAAGAAATCTACTTGTGATATGCTACAGCAAGAAAACCAGAAGAAAAAGTGACAAAAATCAGAAGGGAAAATAAAAAAACAAAAAAACCAACCAAACAAAAAAACAAAAAAACCAAAGCAAACAAAAAAACAAAACAAAACAACAACCCACCCCACCCCCCCCAAAAAAAACCAAAACAAAAAAACAAAAAAAAACCACAAAGAAACCAACACTGCTTATTCTCGCTCCTGGCAAGCCCAATATATTTAAAACACATGCAGAAATTCAGAACTACTTAAAAAGTGGACTTGAGCTGATGCTGGTGAATATCAAATGAACTATGAATGGTTTTGCAGTATGTAAAAGACATACTGGGAGACTGCTACGATCTGCCAGACAAAACCAGCCATAGTAAACTGATCCGGAGAATCTCAGGGACCCAGCTGCAGCACTAAACCCCACCGAGCGGTGTGGGTCCTGTTACACACAACTAAAAGGTTGCAGCTTCAGACGTTTGGTCTTGCACAAGATTTTAGAAATCTGAAAGAATTTCTCAGATGCTTTTTTCCAACAAATGTTTTAGCTGGGAAGGAAAAGACAGGAAAGCAATTTACAAGATGCTACTTGTTTGGTTGGCTGGGGTTTGTGGTTTTTTAAACTTAAAAACGGTCACTGTGCATTATTTACCATGACCTTTTATTCACAAAGTTTTGTTACACCAACTGTTTGTTCTCAAGCCACAAGGACACTTGCACCAAAGCCAATCTTTTCTGGGGAAACACGCATTATTGCCTGCGCTCCCACACACATGCTCCTGCAAAGGTAATTCTTGTTTGGGGACTGTAAGGAGAGGAAACAGCGCAATAAGACCAAGTGTGAGACTTGCAGTAATGGGAATTTTCTACCACGTTATTCTTGCACGTTCTGCTGGTCACATTCCAAAGATTATCTGTTCAATCATTATTTTACTTTATTAAAAAAAAAAAAAAAAATCACTGTTAGTAGGCAAAAAAATTCAAAAACAAAATCTAGGAACTGCAGAGCACCCTGCCCTGTCGGTGTCCAACCCAAATGGAATGTCCCCCGGTGCGCTGCCAGAAAACATCACCTTTTCTTCTGTCTAAACAACACTGGGTCTGTAAAGCCAAATAAAACATGGGACCAAACCCCACGACTACAAATAACATTAGACAGCCAGGGAAAGGCAACCCTCTGCTTTGGCAACATGGGTTGTAAATAGGTCCTTTGCATGTGGTCTGTCTAAAATGGCGGGTCAAACCAGCATGCTTAGGGGCATTAGAGACACCCAAGTGCAGCAAATAAATGAAAACAGAGCAGGCAGTGCTGTTGAGGGAGGTGACCTGACTTCAGGTGCAAAATTGAGGTTGTAAACGGAATTTGGCAAAAGCCGAACCGGGAGACAAAACCAAAATCTTTTTACATCCTTTATTCCCAAGCTATTGAGCTATGAAGGGGGAAGGGCAGCTTCTTTCTGTGCATTTCCAGTGCCGTGCTGAAACGCGGACTGAGGGCACTGCGCACGCAGGTGTTTTTAAATGCCTCAGATGAACAGACCCCAACTGCGTCCTCCTACCTCTCAAAAGGCTGCAAAAGGGCCTCGGACTGCAGCCCTACCGAAGTCAGGGTGCTCAGCTGGAAGAGCCGTGAACTGCTCGGAGCTGAACACTCAGCTGGATGATCAGCCCAACAAATGATCTTATTGTCTCCCCCCCCCCACCCCACGGGCCCCTAAACCCCTGCCAAATCCAGCAGACAGGCCTCCGAGGGTCCTCCACGTACTTGCGTGTCTCCCCGCTGGCAGGCCGCACCCGCGGCGGCTGCGCGGCGGCGGGGGTGAGGAGGCGCAGCTCCTCCCGGCACGCTGCCCTGCCTCAGCCGTCGCCCTGCTCCACGGGGGCACCCGCAGCGTTCCCAGCGCCGGGCAGGTCCGCCTGCCCGCGGGCCGCAACTGAGGGACGGGGTCCTGCGGCCCAGCTGGGGGTCTCTCATCCCAGCCTCCTGCTGCAGCCCCTTCTCTTCCAGAGGGCTCCGCACACCTGCACCCAGCTGCAGGAGCAGCCAGGCTGACTCCGCCACGGAGCTCGCCAGAGGCTTCGTACCACAAACACCTACCCGACCCGCCGTGGGTTAAAAAACACACCCCCTTCCTTTCCCCCCAACCCCAAAACCAACATCAGAAAGCGATTCCGCGTGGCTTCAGCAGGCAACCCAGAGGCAAAAGCCCAGCCAAGCCCTTCTTTCGGTTCGCTGAGACTTCATCCGTCTCGTTTTCTTAATTCAGGTTGGTTGCACGATTTCAGCTATTTCAAAGTTCAGCAACAAATGTGTAATGTTTCTGTCTTTCAAGCGTACTAAGTTCCTTTGCTATAATGCGTCTGATGGGTCAAACCCCTACTAAATCATGCTCATCGTAAAGCGATACTACCGTCACATAAATTTAAGCCTTTTAGCGCAGGCCTTTCATCAACTCATTATGCTGTCCATGCAGCAAAATCTAGACACTTTGGAAAACCTAATTGTAAGTTCAGGCTATGAAATGCTCATTTGTCTCTTAAAAACTCTTTTTATCACCATTTCTTGTTGCCCTATGGTGTATATTGATTTTATATATTATACAGCAAGAGAGATAATTGTGTGCAAAGAGCTGCGTGTCCTTTAAGGAAAAGGAAAGTAAATAAGTGTATTTGGCAAAACCATGACAAAAGCAGAGCGAGTAGATGTCACTCTTCCTACGAAAATACACAGTGGTTGCAGGCTCTGCTGTAATCTAAATTGTAAGAATTACAAAAGTAATCGTTAAATTACAAAAATACGGCAAACTCGCAGACCTCCTGGGGATCCTGTGCATTAGGCTAAACAATAATCTAGCATTCGTCCATCCTCTGCAATAAAATGAAAGGTGGGTGTCCCCTTTGTCAGTATATCATGAAAACTGGACCAGGTGGCTAATCCTCCTCAGGGAACTTGAACCTTGGCAAAGCATCTACGAGGGGCTGAACAGATGCTTAGGCACTCATTAACCAATTCATTTCATCGTCACACACATGATGGGAGTGTAACATTAAGAGCCTCACAACCCTGCTTCCACCCCCACAACCGAGAGCTGAGACCAAAAACCTGCCCCTCACTTGTTCAATATGGCCCAGGCTGGTAATGCGAGTTTAACTTTTCCAACTGACTGGAAACATGTAGATCAGTAACACAACACAGCAGGAACCCAATTTCAGAGTTTTCTGAGCAGTTGGATGCAAGTTTTTGAATGTATTTTTGTGGTCCAGCTTCCCTATTTATTATAAAGCAGTAGGAAAGCCCTTTCTCCATGGGTCCAATCCCACAAGCACAGTCAGGTGTGCTGCCATCCCTATTGTGCTGGCAGGCTCAGTGCTGTAAGCAGGATACCCAGCAGCAGTCACAGAATTGGGCCCTAAAGACTGCAGCTAGCTTGAGAATGACTTGAAACTCCACATTACTCTTCAGTGGCAGGGCGGCTCTAATAACACTAGCAACTACCTGAGGAGGGGGTTATAAAAAAACAAAAAAAAAAAAGGAAAGCACATAACAGCAGCCCTAGGAGATATGCAGAGGAGGTCTAAAATACTGGAGGTGTGTGTCTGTGTGTATGAAATAGAATTTCGATAATATAAATACAACAGGGGATACGGGCAGCAAGTCATGAAGAGCAAAGCTGATTTTTCTATGGCATAGTTTTAGGAGTTTAAGCTATTCAGAAAATAAGAGGCAGTATCTAAAAGGGACAGAGGAAAGAAATTAACCCTACCTCAACAAGCAGTTGAAAACAGAAAAATAGAAAACCTCTCTTGTCAAGCTGCTTCCCTTTCATGCTGGGCAATAACTGAAAGAACAGAGTCAGCACCAGCAGAAACCACAATTCAAGGAGAAACAATAAGGAAAAAAACTCCCGTACACAGCCATACTTTGCTTTCAGCTCATTTGCTTTCTTCTAGCATGGCATCAAAAAAGAACTACTCTGTTACCTAGGGAGCTGAAGGGAACTGCATCACTGGAACACCATTCAGTGCAATGCTGTGGTAAAGCCAACATGCAATTGGAGAGTCATTCAATCAGGGCTGCAGGAAAATTTCCAGCAGCACCCAGGTATTTTTGCAGTTTTAAGTCTCATTTTTCACACTAGGTTCATACTTGTTTAAATAACAGAAACAGTCATTGGTACAATGCTGTGATGTTTGGTTTGGTCAGTCAGGAACCTCTGAAAATCTTAGCGGTAAGTGATACCACACATTCATCTCTGGGATGCACATCTACCTTAAAAAGGGGAAGCAGCATTAGTTCGAGTTCCTATTGAAAAACATACTTGAATATTTTTATCTTTTATTTCCTGAAAAAATTTATCTTAATTGGTAAAATATAATGAAATGTGCTAAAACTAAATCCTGCCTTAGGCATCAGAGGCTGTTAGACCTGGCGAGGCTTGACTGGCAGCAGGTCCCAGGAAAAACTTTTGTTTCAGCTCTGCCTGCCTACCTTCTTCCTACCAGCCAGAGAGCTCATAGCATGCTGCCGTACTCACCAGGCAGCAGCCAAGGTTATGGAAAGCCTTAGAAGTAACTTTGAATGTCCTTTGGCTAGGAATAACCTTCTCTAATGTTTACATATTTTATGTTTTAAGGTAGAAGGCTGGTGATGGAGTAGCTTGTGACGTGCTTCCGAAGAGACGATGCTGGTGGATTTTGGAGCAGAAAGGGACATTTTATCCTCGACTTAAAGGATGAGAAACCAGCAAGGGTCAGAGGCTGCCTTTGTGTGTTTTACAGCACTGGGCACAGTGGGTACAGAGATTGGAAGAAGAGATGCCAAAGAATAAAAATAAAGCAGAAGGGAAGAACGCCTTTACAGCTGCCAATCTCCAGGCAACTAAAGCCCACAGCCCCCCTTCTTCCCCCATCCTCGGGGAGACACCAACTGCTGCAGGACTTGCAGGAATTGATCCTGGCAATGACAGACAAGATCCAAGCCTCAGGATCCTTAGGAGAGAACAGCTTTGTAGAAACAGACTTAAACCCCAACAACAACAACTTGTCCCAGGCCAGAATAGAGACTTCTTAGATCCCAGATCACCGACACAATAGTCAGCAACGGTGCTATGATCATGTCAGTGCAGCTGTTTGCTCATCCACACAAGAGGCTCAGCCCAGCTTTTAGATGCTAGGACAAAAAGCCCAGTCCAGGTGCAGCTCGTCCTGCTGCAAGCCAGGGCCACCAGCAAGACCCCAGCAGCATTCCCATGCCATCTAGTTGTGTCAAAGGAAAGGGGACACAGAGGAAATGCCACAATTTTATTTATGAAGGTAAGAGCTCATGAGAATTATTTACACCCAGCAGTAATTCAGTTACCTTTGGGTACCCCAGTTCTGTGCATTGCACGCACATTACAAAGCACAAGGGGTTTCTGAGTCTCTGGTAAGCAGGAAAGAGCTCAGAGAGCTGAAGCAAGCTGGGCACTGGGATGCAAGCACCCAGGGAACCTCAGAGTTGCCCCACAAGGCTTCAGTGTGCAGAAGGGGTGCTCCTTCCTACACTTTGAACCCAAATTCATAAACCTGTTAGAGAAAAGCTAATTTTCCCAGAAGCACTACCTGCTCGGGAAACATACAAAACTGAAGCTCCTGATCCCTTGGGACCATTGCTGTGCCTCTCAGCAAGAGAGAGATTTATTTGTAACCCTGACCTTGTTCATAACTATTTTGCACTTACCTGAACAACTCCCACAGATTTTGGTGACCACAGCAGGGTACCCACCAGGTCATCACCACTCCCCGTTACACAGATCTACCCATGGTTGCTCATCACTTCAGTGAAGTTCAGCAACTTCCACTAAAACCAGACATCGAGGAGAACCTTCAGCTAGCAAGTCAAAACTGTTTCTGAAAGCCAGGCTGAAGAAATAGCATTGCATTTTTAAAACAACCAAGGGAAGCCCTCTCCTTACAAGCTTCTCCCACAGCAGGCAAAGGAGTAAGAGCCTAAGCTGTACTGGCAGGTGCCATTTTATACCCCCAAAGTGTGGGGCAGGTGCAATTGGAGCTAAGTGTGTGCAGCTGGGAGGCTCAGGGGATGGGCAGGGCTGATGGCAGAATCTCCAACACCTGGGCTGGGGCAGCTTCACTCCTGCCCCGGCTCAGCCCAGGGGCCATTTGTTCTGCAATTATCATTTGAAACATCTCAGGACAAAGACCCCTTTAAATTTCAGCACCAGAGATACTCTTACAGGCTTTGACACTGGTTGCCAAGTTTTGGTGCGAAGCGAAGTCTTTCTTTTTCTTTTTTTTTGGCAGAGTTAAAATAAACTTTGTCTGCAGAGTGACCTGCAGCAGAAACAAATGGTTGCAAAGCAAGAGAGCAGCAGCTGGGGCATCTCCGCTTATGCTGGATGTGGCATTGCACAGGCACGATGCTGGTCCTTACCTGCTTCTCTCAAGAAACAGGCTGTCCTGGTCCAGCGCTGTAGCAAGGACATACTGTCCAGACGTGTTCAGCTTGAACACAAAACCTAACCTGCGAGCAGTTGCCAACTGGAAAAAAAGCATCTTCAAAAACAAGTATTCCATCTCTCCTGCCTGATTGTCCTATTTCTAGAAAACAAATCAGTCCTTAAAAAAGGCAAAGGCAGGCCTTGCCCAAATACAGCTTTTTTCATTCAAAAGATACACAGCTGGCTTCAAGCTCTCTGCCTTCCCCTGCCATCCCAGAGGAAAAAAAAAAACAAACAACAAAACAAAACAGAAGAGAAATGAAGTCAAATATGCTTTATTACTTATTAGCTAGTAATGTTATATCTTCTGACAAGCTGAACAGTTGTAGCAGGCGGCTGTGGAAGTCGCTACATGGCCTGCTTAGAACAAAAACAGGAATGAGAGACAGCTCTGAAAGGGAATTTTTTAGCACAGCTCAGCCATCCTACCGTGCCCAAACCAAGTACTTTTATCCAGTTAATTTAGCGAATGAATCCCTCAGGGTCTCCAGCCATCTACCACTACAGCTCATTAGAGCCCAATATCCGACTTTTCATGTTGTATCACTGAAAGCACTTACACTTAAAATGTAATTAAACTTAAAACAAACAAGATCTCTTCCCCCCCCCCAGCCCCGGGACCTGCCCCCACTGCCCCTTCCCCACACTGACAAAGGCATGCACCTCCACTGCGTTATTTGGGAAAACACTGCACACTTCCCCCACTGACAGCGTGACATTTGCCTGACCGTTCATCCTGTGAGCAATTAGAAATCTAAATACTGGGTGTAATGCCTGGCTATTGGGATTTAAACTCACAGATCTCTTACAAACGAGTAATGCGGTAAGACTTGCTGTCCGACGAGGTGTCTTATTGAAATATCCCAGGCTGGTTTGCTTGTCACAGCTGTCGTTTCAGCCATTTGCACTTACACTGTATTGCTTTCATTACAAAAATAGAAATTTGTGTCCTAAGTGCTGTTACATTACTAATGCTAAATATTTAATTCCCCAGGGTTCTAATTATGGTTGAGCACTGGCAACACTGATTCTACTTTTTAATAACAACTGTAAAAGCAATTTGAGCATTTTTCAATTAATTAAATACATAGTGTACGAGTAACCTCTTGTCATTTTGCCCTCCAGGACCTGAGCTAATTTGTGTGGAATAAAATGTTTTGAAAATTAACTGATATACTAGTCTGATCATTGTTGTTCTATTAAATTATAGTCTGCCAAACAAGTGGTGTATAATAGTTACATACCATACTGTTTCCTTATTTATGATGGCATGGTGGTTTTTTGAAAAAACTTCTCCAGTGCATTTCTAGAGAGCACGCTGGAGAGGTCTAATTAGCAGGTAAGAGATGGTCTATGTACACGAGCATCAGCAGACTTACAATGCAGTGAGTCTTCAGCAATGAAAAACAAAGCCTCTCTCCATTCTTCAGACCTCATTTTCACCTTCTTTCACAGCTGAAATTTGAAGTGTTAATTAAATCACTTTCTCCTGCATCAACTCCTATGGATTAGTTAGTAGTTTACACTTTAACACATGGGATTTGACTCACAATATTAAAACACACGAGTAGTTTAGAAACCAATTTTTTATCTTCAGCTTGTACAACCCAATATGAAAAGATTTGCCTGTAAGATGAGTTTGTTGGAATACATGGACAGTTAAAAATACTTAGCCTGCTCATGCAGACATCCAGGCATAAAACTAATACCTACTGCATACCTAACACAATGCTAAAATTAAAAAGTATATTTTCCGTTTATACAGTCCTAGAAGCTTAGAACACTCATACATGACAGCACCTTCTGTATCCTGGTAAGGGAAACCAACCTCTTCTTTTCCACGTCTCAACATTAAAAATAATACAAAATCATCCGGGAAGAATTAGCAAAAACCCTAAAATTTTGAATATATTTTTCCACATTTTTAATTGTAGCTGATAAATAATGTTCTTTCAGCATGTTTTTTAATAGCGTATTTTATTTTATAGTGTGCAATAATAGTAAGTCAAACATATTGCTTGAAAAGTGCTTAAGGTTTAAACATCCCAAAATATACAGGTGAAAGTTGGAAGGGTTCAACCAAATAATTCAACAGTAAGGGCAATGTTCTACTCTGAAATCATACAAAATATGGATGACAGATAAACAGCCAGTCCAGAGTGCACTACTAAGACTTTAACGCTGACAAATCATTTCAGGAAGCAAAAATGCCTTACTAATATACACTGGTGCCACAGACTTTCCAGGTGAAAGTTGCCTGTGACTGAATTATTGCTATTTAAAAAGAAGATTTTGGAAAAGGCATCTCCAGCCACTGTGCTACTGTACTGGGACTTTCTCTCTTAGCAGGGTAATGGAAATGGCAGCACTGTAAACTGGAAGCATTCACAAAAGAAGAAACAGCTCATTTCCAGTACCTCGCCAGGTTCCTGCACCCCACTCATGCTCCGGCTGCCTCTGTACACTGCTGCCACCGCTGCTCACCTCAGGGCCATGAACCTGCTCAACCTCCATGCACTTGGCACTGTTTGGGTTTGAAAGAGGTGGGGCTGTTTCTCATAGTGTTGGCCAGGCTCTGGGGTCACTCAAAAGAGTCATCTGTCCCTCTGGCATTTTCCAAGACTGCCCTCTCTTTCAGGAAAGTACTTTGTGCCTGTATCTATACCTGGACACTGATAACATGGTGTGCTAAGCTGTGTGCAGCTCAGAGCGCTCAACTCTCATGGAAACCCACAGGAGCGCAGCGTACTCGGCAGAGTTCTCCACACCATGGGCCATGTAAACAAAATACACATAAAGTGAGGTTAAAAAATGTTCTGATCCTGAAACACGCATGTTTGTTAGCTCTGCAAAATTATAACTTTAAAAAAGGAATATCAAAGATGCTTTAAAAGACATGACCTGTTAACAGGAAAGGCAGACTAACTGAACATGCTCAAACAGACATAAAATTGTTCCAATACACTGGAAAAAGAAAGGAAAAGAAAAGAAAAAGATCCTATCACTAAAAATTACAATATTGGTAATTATATCTGTTCAATAGACTTTCTGAGGACATTCATTTATAACTTGTTTGGTCACTGTGTGTTGTAATTACAAGTCTATTTTTTCACAACTTGCAAAGCATTATCATACTAGTTAAAATGAAACAAATCCTCGGTTTACATTAAGTAAGATTCCTTACTTGCTACACCAAGACACTCACACACTAAGCTGCAATTCAAACTAAGCAGGATTGCATTTTAGTTAAAAAAAAAAAAAAAAAAAGAAAAAACCCAAACTAAAAAATAATCAATAAACTGCAGATTTCTTTTGGCATCAAGCAAATTAAGATTCTCAGTCAGCATTAAAACACTATTTTTTTCCAAATAAATACTAAATAGAATATACAATCACTGTCAAATAAAAGTGCTCAGGTCTTAAGCATTTGTGTGTAGAGGTATGTGTGCATACATAAAACATACACATGGACAAATTATGAAGAACACGAGCAATGTATTACAATAATAGCTCTCTTCATAAAGAGATTTATATAGCAGTGTAAAACTTGAAGTTATCTTTACTACTATTAAAAGCTGCCCAGTATCTCTAGGTGTCTGACTTCAATAAATCCTGGAAACATTCTGCTCACATACTGAGTTTTAAGGAATGTGCAGCATGTGTCAACTTCAATAAAAGCAGTACAGTTCTTTAATTACCCCATTCACCCAGCAGCTGCTTTAACTAAGTATTGTTCTGAACATGTAAAAATGTAAAATGCCCCCAAAAATCACTCATCTACGTGCAATGACTACTCGGGATCTAACAATAATGGATATACTGAAGGACAAAAACATGAGTCATGCCAAGCCCATAATTCTCAGTGACTGACTGTAAAGCACTTATAGTCGGCATTAAGCTTTTAAAACTCTAACCCTAATCAATCATAAACAAAGAAATAAAGACCTCATGGTTATTTTTTAAATCTCAAACACTAGCACATAACTTCAAATAATTTTTCTTCTTTTTCAGATTCACACACCATTCTTCCCAGGTAAAACATGTACTTCTGCATGAAAACAGGCTAGTACATACAAGTTAAAAAATAACAACACCTATTTAAACACAGTGGTAACATATTGCTTGCCATAGAGCAGAAAACATCCCTGTTGGCCAAAACCAAAGGTACACAAGATTCAGAAATCTGAGTGCAGACAACCTCTTCCCTTCCCCAAATGCTCATGCTCCTAAGTCTTTTCATGGTAGAGGAGAACCAGCATCATCTCCCCAGGCTGTAGAGAACTTGGAAATGTACAACTTGCACACATTTATTTCAACCTTGGTGACAGCACAGCAACAAAAAGCCCATTAAAAAGAAAAAAGGCAGACAAACCGGATGCAATCAACTTGCAATCATTTTTTGTAATGTACTAGTGAATGGATGCCAGCTAACTAATCTTAATAGAGAACAAACCTAATTTATACACAGCAGGATGCTGTCAGATTATTTTAAACCTAATAATTATTTCTAGCAGCAAGGCAACATTACACTTTGTAGAAGTATACCCTTTGTAGAAGACATTTGCTCTTAAAAAAAATGTTCATGCGCTGTTTGATTAATTTGGCGGGGGGAGAAGATGGATGAACGAAAGAAACCTACCTAAAGCTGATGAAACGTAACACTCTACAGAGCTAAGCAGTCAGGTGAAAGAGGATCTTTGAAAAAAGCACGGTGTTAGGAGACAGGAACCTTGCCAAATTAGTTGTTAAGCCATGTCCCTCCCAGATCTTTTTTTAAAGAGAAGTGGAAGTAACTTTGAGTAACTTTTCAGCGGAAGCTGCTATGCTGTGAAGATACTTGTTACACCGAGATGCCTTCCTCCCTTCCAAGCCAAAAGGACATCTAAGATGGCCCAGTCTGACCCCAGGTGTAGCAAAAGCCACAGAAGCCTGTGAGGAATTCCTCTACCCCACCCAGCCATTTGTTCAAGCATATGCCTCTATAAAGACATTTCATCTTAATTCAAAAGATAGAAAATCAACTACTCCCTTTCTAATAATTTCTAATGATTCATTGCTTTTACTAAAAGTTTGCACCTTAGAGTTTGTCATTAGCAGATTTTTATCTCTGTATATTATCAACACATATTGCCTTGAAAATGTTTTGCTTTGTCTGGAGTATGAAAACAGCCATATAAAATCATCTGTCACATTAGAGATGTAAAGATTATTTTCAGGAATGCACATTTTATTCAACCAAGTTTGAACTGAAGTTAAAGGAGTTAGAAAGTAACCTATATAGTACCAGTTAAGAAGGTAAACTATGTTTTGTCCAACATATTTGTGAAGAACATACATAGAAATCATGTGTTTATAATAATAAACACATGATTATGCGTGGGAGCCTGATAGATTCATACCGAATGCAGCAATCACTGAAGAGCCAGGAAGTCTAGTTGAAACCAACCTATTATTTGGAGTATTTATAAGAAATAAATCTGTCTGCTCTGAAATTGTATTTTGTTTTCTTTTTAGCGCTACATAAACAGTATGACAGTCTTAACTATAGTATTTGATCATTTTAAGTGCTTGGATGTAAAATTTTACTCATCAACATAACATATCCATGACAGGTATATCTACATGAGACATATGTCATTTTGCAATACTGGTTTAACTACGTATTACCACTCAAGCAGGCAAAAAGATTATTAGGCAATCATGAGCATTTCATTAAATATTTTAAACTTGGTACTACAATAGCCCATATTAACATAAAAAAATTTTATGAATTATGGGCTGTGTCAAAGAGCTGTGGAGGCTCGTTTCCCCTTAGTTCATGGTCCGGGGAGACATTGGACAGTCCTTTGGAGGAGGTACATCACTTCTGAACTCAGCACAGATGCCGATTGCTCAGCCGTAGCTTGACCCCAGGCTGCCGGCACAGGGCACAGCTCTCACACCTGGAGCTGCACCCACCTTCACCGCAGAGCTGCAGAGATTGGATCAGGGGCAAGTTGAGGATTTTAGAAACTATGTGGTTGGCGCTTTGCCCCCTTGAACTATGCACGCACTGAGCACTACACTGCAAGTACAGGCTAACAAGGGTAAGAAGAGTTTGACTGAAGAGTCCAACATTTTCTCAACATACAGCAGTACACAGCCAAGTCAACTCAAAACTTGGCAGAAAAGCAATAGGTTTCACACTCTGTCATAGCATATCTACTTTTTTTTTTTACATATAATGTTAAAATATTACTGACTTCTAAGTTTGTGCACGTTCCCAAATCTCTTTGTAAGCCTGAGTCCTAAGACCTGCCAGGCTTCATCCCTACACATCACTGTTTTTCAGACCCACAGTTCAGGGAATAGCAGATGCAGGCTCCAGCCTGAAGGCACTGTGATATGGTAGTGCCGCTAAGGCTAAACCAGCCAGGGGAGGTGAGGCGGTTCTTTGCCTGCAAAGCAGCACCTTCTCCTTACACACCAGTTCCTTTCTAGACGTAGCACATTATTTTCCTCCCTTACATATGGCACATAAGAGAAGCCAGTGCATACTTCCTCATTCTTTAGCATATGGCCAGTTAGAAGATATTGGTTGCAACACCAGCAGAGCTGGAGGTTCAGTCCTTTCTGTGACTGAACCAAGTTCTTTTCATCTAGCAGTGCCCCAAGAGGAGACATAAGCAGTGTAGCTGCTCTCAGGTTTCTGACAGATCACAAAGCTTCTTGTTCTTTGTACGCCCAAGCCATCTGTGAGACAGCACCTATACTCCACCGCCTTCTTGCGAGAAGGATCAGTGTTGAAGGAGCCGTTTAGTGCACTGTTTTTACTCAGTACGCCTTCCAGTACTAGAGATCACTGGTACCGTTCTAATTTTGGCATGGGGAACATCAAGAGCTTGAATGCCTCACCAGACTCCAGCATCTACTGATGCAATATCAGACAGAGAAGCAGCAGATACAGAGATATCTGTATTGGGGTGGCCTCTCCTGCTGGAGGTGTTCTCCCCTCTTCACTAAAGGCAGTTCAGGGCACCATGTGTCAAAAACATTTCTCCTGAAGCATGTGTTGCTTTAGGCAGCTTCTTTGATGAGTAAAGCACAACAGTGTGTTCTTCAGATAATGGAAACATTTGTACCATTCACACACCTTTACCAGACACATTTTCCTGAAATAGGTGTCCTGTCATGTACACACACTCACACCATCTCTCTCCACTCACACTGTCACACACAAGGAGTAAGTCAAAGCACATAGGTTTATTTTATATTATCCAGTATGTCCCTGAAATGTGAATATTATACGACAGAAGTGCACAGCCTTCTAACACGTCCAATTTTTACCACATTTTAGAGATATAACTGCACCTGCTGAAAAGACTACACCACCAACAACTCCTCAACAACCCACATGTCAACACACCACCCTTCCCAGATACGCTGTCTGTGCAGCTGGTCTGTGCATTGCCTGCCCTTTCATCAAAATGACCCAAGGTGCTAGTTAACTATTTGATAATATGATGAACTTTGGCTGAAATAAGTCTGGGTGTGCTCAGGGAAGCAGTTCAGTTTGCTTCCCTAGAAGGGGCAATAACCTCCAGGAGAGAGTGAGCAAGCAAGCATGCATGAAGCCTCCTTCTTTAACTAACACAGCTGCTGACAAAGGAGGCTGTATCTCTTACCTTCTCTGAAGTTAATCCCAGCACTTTAAAGCGACTTGTGAAAAAAACATGAATCTGAAGTTACTCTAAAATGCTACTCCAAGGACACATTAGTTCCACTAGAGTCAAAGTATAAGCCAGACGCAATAGGTCGAGTTCTAGTCGAAGAGATCGCAGAGAAAGTAAGAGCTAATAATTCTTAATTTGGCATAACATGACATTCCCAACAGCTTCTGTTTCTCCTTCCAGTAATTACATCTTGGCAGTGTACATATTAAAAAAATCATTGCACAAAAGACAGTGTCTCTTGGAGAAAGGAAAAAAAAAAGCAAAGCACCTTTCTTTGTAATAGTGTCATTCTGAAAATTGAAGACGCTTTCACTGAAAGGAAAAATACGCTGATCAAAACATGAAGGGGACAAAACCTCATTCATTCCTTATTTGTTTAAGAATTACTAAAAAGAAACATTTTTGCAGGAGGCTAAGGCAACAGTAATTTAGACCATAATAAATTGAGCATTGTAAGAATAACTATTCCATTGAATAAAAGAAGTCTGGCAAGAAACTTTTCACATGGCATTCAACAGACATTCAAATAAATGAATGAAGTATGCAAGCTAAATTAGTTCAAAACTAAAGACTTTCCAGCGGTTTACCATAATGACAACATTGTGTAGAAAGATACAATAGCTCTTTGTAGCCTAAAAATTGTCAGTTTTATTTTACAAAGATGACTTCCAAAAGCATCTTGTCATGACAATCGAGTTTTGAGGAAAAAACAACCTGTCATTTGATAAATAGATGAAATTAACTGTCATTAAAACCACTTAAGCACTCCTCCTTCCTGTTATCCTTCTCATCTCGGCAGTAACTGATAAGAAGATTTCAGGGAGGCTCAGTCATTGATGGCAGGATCTAGAAAAGAAACAATTTTGCATACAGTTATCATTCGCATTCACAGCTTCTAGTTATTCACTAACCTGCACTTAATTGGCTTCCTTCTGCCACTGGCATGAGCACAATGGACCATCTACTTCATACAAATCACCACTCACCGCTGCAATTACACCTCATACCATGAAAATATTGTAGTGGTTGCATCCTATCACGTTAATAGCACATACAAAGGTAACATTAACAAGGTCCTGTTACCTACCAACTATGAATTGCTAATACCAGCCAGTGCATTAGCCAGTAGGAACCAGACATTACTCATTATCATGCAGCTCATTACTTACAGGACATGGTTGAGCTTGAAACTGGTAGATTTCTCTGTAACTTCTGGAAAATATACCACTTGTCCACAGAAACATACCACCAAAATAAGTGAAGGACCAGATGCAATGGCTACAACAGAATTAGCAAAGAGGAAAACTACAACTGCATCTTTTTCCAAAAAACATTATCCAAGATTTTGTTTGGCTAAGCAAGCAGCTTCTTTAAGACAAAAGGAGGACATGGATTGGTCAAAGAAAAAGACCTGAGCCTTGCATAACCAGACTAACTCCCATGCATCCCCGGAAGGCTGTGTGCATGGCAACCCCACTTCCAACATACAAAGTAATTAATTGTATTCCCACATTAAAGCTACCATGGCACACCTCCACCTTGGCAGATTTCTAGCTGGCTTTAATCTTTTCCATCTTCCACATGCCAGGTTCCTCACACCAACTGGCCTGCAGTGACAGCTGAGTTTTTAATGCCACGAAACACCTTGATGCAGATGGGTTTTGCCCTTTCTTCCACCTTTTGCTAGACTATACTGCCATTTAGTCACTGCGCTGATGCAACAACTACACTTTCTTCTACTGCACTGCAGCTGTACATCTACTGACGTGACAATGGGAAGCGAGTGTCTACATCCCTACAGGAACGTAGATGCTTTTTTGGTTAGCAACTTGCATCCTTCCTCAAGCCGAGGACAGAGCATATGGTCCTTCGAAGGGACATCAAAATAAATATGACAGGTCAGTGCAATCATCATACCAAATGAATTCAAATGATGCCATATCTAAAATGAAATGTGTGCACATAATAAAGATTCAAATGACAAAAAAATCCCCTACCCTTTATCCCTCTCTGAATTATTTATCAATTCTGCAACTCCAGCTGTTGCCACTAGCCCAAGGACATTACTTCATTTGGGGAATGACACTTCATATTAACAGAGAAGTTAATAAAAGAAAAAAGGGACACTGTGGACCCTCCTTAAAGGCCACAGCAAAGCATAATACATCTTTTCCCAGAATTTAGAAAGGAAAATAATCAACAATCAATTTAGTTCATCTTTCTCAACTTGTTTCCGTAATTCCAGACACAGTTTTCAACACTCATGCATTAAATCAGCCATGCCTTTTTAACCATTGCACTTAGTCAAGACTCTCAAAGCATCTTGGATCTGCCTCATTTTTTGAGGGTTATCTCCCTCTAACAGTTCACCATAAACCATACGCCACCATACCGAAGACTCTGTGATACTATCAGCACTCAAGTTAGTGAAAGCTTTTAGTACATAATATGGTCATGCCAAGAAAATGTGAATATTCTGCATATATGGAATTCCTTTTGATAAAAGCTAAAAAGAAACAACAACTTCAACACGCATAGTTTAGGGCACAAAGAATTGGTTTCACCTAACCAGGACATTTAGATTAGCAAATTCTACATAGCACTGTCTGCCCACTTATGGACTGCTCTGATTCAGGTTCCATCACATATTATTTCTTAGATTTTAAACAAAGAAATTGAGGGGTGGGGAGTAGGGGAAGGCTTGGCCAGTTAGCATGATTTCCATCACCTACATTTACATGCCCTCCTGACTCCCACACCCCTTCCATCAACTAAAACAAGTTCAGAGTTTATCTGTAGAGCAGAGAGGTGGAATAAATAGGGAAAAAAAAGGAAAAAAAAAAATTAACCACTGGGTTTGGTTGCCACCTTATTCATAGTGGAATCTGACAATTAAATAGGTATAGAGATCTGAACTGTTACACAAAAACACCCACACCATTAACATTGCACCACCTTCCCACTACAAGAACATACTTAGACACTGTCTTCATGTCAGGCCTGAAATGAACTGAAATGGGTCAAAATTTGCAAGTCCCCAAGTGTCAAGGGACATACGACCTCTAAATATTAGCCCTTCATGATTTATCAACAGCCTCTTCTCTGCCACAAAGGAGATTACTCTGTTCTTACCAGTAACCTTCATTTCACAGTGTTTTCTGCTTTTACTTTTACCTAATTGAACAGCAACTGGGTTTATGTTCTGCTCCTAGCAGATCCCAAATGCCACAAGAACTTTTAACTGATTAATGATTTGGGATTGTTGTTTGTTTTGTTTTGGGTTTTTTTTCCTCCTCCATAGTCACCTGAGAGTGGACTAGCAATTGTAGCGGTTCTAACACTAAAAGGGGATGTGTGATGAAAGCGGTTCTAACACTAAAAGGGGATGTGTGATGAAACTAAAGAGCTTCTAAGGTACCATCACCAGAAATCTCCGGTATCACCCACAAAGCTTCCAAGCCGTTTGTCAGCTTCCTGCAGCCTAGAATGCACTATTTGCCATTAGTGCCAAGCACACAGTTCAGGCCTGAACCAGAATGCCAGGCAGGCAGGTATTTAATAAGCAAACTCATCTTTGGGAAAGGCAGCAAAGCAAGAGATGCTACCTGTCTTGCAAGTGAAACAAGGCAATGTCTTGCAAGCAGAGCCCACTTTGGTTTAGCTGTCAGCACTACCTCCAGCAGCATCAGCTTTTGTTCAGTTTGGTATCACTGAGCTCATGCAAGTGTTATTCAGGAAAAGGAGATTAGTTAAACCAAACATTTATTTGCCCTTCAGTCTGCATCAGAACTGGCACCCAGCCCTGAACAGTCTCCCTCTTCCTCGCTACTGTGGGAAAGCTACCGAAAGAGGACCTTCCCTTCCCATCTCCTGCTGTTGGCCAAAGAAACAAAAGGTACAGAAACAAAGAGAACAGGCAGAGAACTTGGGATGTGTCAAATATCACTGAGTTGAACCTTAATTTCCAACAGCCCCAAATTCTCCTGTTGTCACTGTTATATATTTGAGGTTATTACTCCTTCACCATTAATGATTCTCCGATATTTTGCGAACCCCATGTGTTATGCACAACCCCCCTACAATTATTTACAGTTGTAACCCGCTCAAACGTACATCACATCACATTTTTCTGAAAATTAACAAACTAAACACAGCAACTTATCTCACATTCCAGGGTTGCCATTTAACTCTCAATGCCACAGGTTCTCAAGTGCCTCCTGAAATACTTTCTAACTGTGCTAAAGGAATGACATTTGAAAAAAATCACCTGTGTGGATAGGAAAACATCCTTCTGAAGATCTGCACAAGCTAGTTGGATGCAATTGAAGTCAGTCCTCAGAAAATAAGGAAAGTCATCTTCGTGCCCAAACGTGCTCACTAAATGCTTCTGGCTATGACATTATTTCATAATTGACATATTATACACAAACACCTCAAGAAAATATCTTTTTCTGTATGTCTGGATTACACAGTTATTTATATCCAGTGCTTTTGTAGAGCCCTCCCGACATTGCACAGTACTCTCAAATATGACAAACTGATCCTTTCAAATGATAATTTTTTTTAACATTCCATATTTTTTATGTTAAAAAAATTGTACCTCAACTTGGTCTTTAATCTAATCCTTACCCTGAACAACTGAAGTACATCCGTATTAATCTATCAGATGCTTTTCCACACCATACCTATGGCACTGCATAAATTACTGTAATTTAAATGAATTACTGCTTGAAAATTCTCATTTGGTAAGAAACATGCAGTGTTACAAGGCACCAGAAAGAAAAATGTGCACTACAGTAACTAAGTTTTATAACACAGTATATCTAGGTTCTCATAAACCAGCTATTCTAAATTGTTAAAGGACAAGAATATTAGACTGATCACATAGAACACACATCAATATGTCCAAGAAGTCAATAATATGAAATTACATCTACAGTTTATTTAGATACATTTCCATGCCCATATATGCAGAATCCACTTTAAAAAAGGCCATTAGGCTGGCTGAACAATATTATTGCAAAAGACGTTAACACCAACAGTAATTCCATCTTTGCCCTGAAAAACTTGCATTTTTCCCTTTAAACGTCTGATCTGCTGAAACACATTGAAGAAAAAGAACTTGGGAAAAAAAAAAACAAACAGAAAAAAACCCCAAGTTCTTTTGTTACATTATTCTGCGTATTACTACTGTTTAAGGATGACTTGTTTAAGGCTGCACATTTCAACTACCTAACAGTAAAGAATGAAAAGCTTCTTGCTACAAGCTAAAAAGAAAGTCTTTACCATGCTCCTTGAAGAGCTCATTTTCACATTACTCAGGCTTCATTATGCTGAATCAATATTCGTTTAGTCACTGGGGTTATTGACATATTTTAAAATAAAAGTATACCCTTCAGCTACTGCACTCATTACGGGTAATTTGTCTTGTCAGGGAGCAGGGAATATTATCCCAGTCTTTCAGGGGCTGACAGCCCATGGAAATACCTCCCCTTGGTTACAACTGTAAATAATTTTAAGGTAAAATATTGAAAAATCAATGACTGTTTCCTGCAATCTGTCACAAACAAATCAATCATAATCTGCACAGCCAGAGAGTATGATTTGAAGGAGATGAGAGCAGATGTAATTCTTGGCTGGAATCTCTCATTTCAAAATCACTTCACATAATGGTGTCATCATTTAAACACTTAGCAGTCACTGCAACTGCCACTCATAACATCTTGTTGGACAAAACCACAAGGAAGAGGAGGAGAAATGCCATTGCTGTTATGTAAACAAACACTTTATTTAAATGGTTGCAACATTAGCAAATTTCACAGATATAACAGCTAGGCTTGTCCCTCCATGAAAGTCCAAGATACTTTTCTTTCTCAATGGAAGATTGTCTATAAATCAGCCTCTCAAAACACAAAGCATTTTAAAACATAACTAGGCTTCACAAAAGGTGAGCAATAGTATCTGGTACTAATACTATTTCTAAAAACATTTCAATTTCATTCACTCCAAATTGCTTATAACAGAATTACACATTAAATTCTCAAGAGATTAAGAAAGAATTGTCTGAGGTACCTTTGTCTTTTTAAGAGCAATAAGGATTTCAATGCTTCTTTGTCCTCGACATATTACATTTCGCATCTAATTTTCATTAAGCACACACCGACTCAACTTTAGTGTAGGTAACCACTGCAGAGTACAGGGGAAAGTAAGCCATAACCTACATAAACTAATTGATAATATATTTTCAACTTGCACTCAGAGAGATTAACTGTTGTATATGGAATTACTTTTGTATAAAGGATCAATTTATACATAAAGAATTAACTACTGTGCAGTCAAAATGCTATAAACTGATCTTTGTAAATGTGAATCATTTGCGTAAAACTAATCTATTTTTATAGAGTAACACTAATGCTTGGACTGAAATTATTTCCTCATTTGTTCCCCCACCTCACCCCAAACTACATTTTCACCCTGACACTACAGTGTTTGAGAGACTTCTGTGCAGATCAGTCAAGACAAAAAAGCAGCAGACAGGATGATATTGTTGTGCAACTGTGGGCCTAAGCCTGCATTCCTTGCACAAACAAAATTTGCAAATGGTCATGGAGTGTTCCACTCTGGAGTCTATAATTTGAGCTCTTAATCTTTAATGTGCAGAGCCCGTTATCACATATTCATTTTAATCACATTAACCTTACCAACTCATATTTCTGGATATTTATCTCACAACTGTGAGACTAAGAAAAAAAAGCAATCAAAAAGAAGAAATTATTTTCTCTTTTCTTGAAATAAGAAATCCCTTAATACTGTTTTTTAAAAATGAAAGAACAGGGCATATTGTACATCTAAGCAAACCTCTCCAAGGTTTGCCTTCCTTTAAAGCAGGCTTTATGTCTCTTTATCTTCTACATGGAAAACACACATCTCTAACTCTTTACTGATACACATCAAAACCACTATTGTTTGTAGCAGCTGGACAGATTCTCTTTCTTAGCAAAATAAACTACTAAAAAAAAAAAAAAAAAAAAAACCAACGGTAGTCTTAGCCCAGAAGAAACAGTTACTGCCTTAGAGGCTAACTAAGTGCAGGAAAACTGCAAATACCAGCTGTGAAGTGAATCAGCTTATCCTAGGGAAAGGCCACTATTGTGAAAGGAAGCAGGGAGGAGGCAGAGCGTGAGTAATCACTAAAACCAAAAGCAGCTCCTAGAAATGACTTGCAGCACCTCACTTTTTCCCTGGATGAGATCTATAATGAAGCCATCCAATAGAGAGACAGCCTCAGGATCATCAGCCCTTTTAAATCTCCTCAGTGGCCAACCAACACTCACAGAGGGAAGACCCTGCTTACTACATTAAGCCATTCTGGGAGGGAGAAGCAGTGTGCCATACTGAATGTGTCAGCATCTTTCCCTAGTGCCATTCCCCTGAGCCAGGTTGTTATTTCTTGTGACAATCACCTAATTAGGTGGGTCAAGAATCACAGAAGATAGAAGAGATCCATTCTTCCTACATGCCAGTTATCCTATTTGTAAAAATGAAGGCAATGACTCTTCCCCTCCATTGTAAGGCACTTAATAAATGTTAATAATAATAAAGTCAGTCACATCTCCCAGACAACACTGTCAGATCTTTTCTTGCAATATTTGAGAACTATTGGGCTCAGGAGGGAGCTCCCACAAATTCCAGACAGAAAAAGACTTGCAAATTCCATCCTTGGACACAAGAGGTCACAGAGGGCTACACCACAGCAGACCTTTCACAACCGCTCCCCGACAAGGGAAGCCCTAAGAAGAAAGGGCAGCACATGCTGCAGCACTACAGATGTTTATGGAGAGTTCATGGTTCAGCACGGTGAGTGCTATTTTCTGCTGGACAAAGCATTAAGATGCTGTAACAGCTAAGAGGACTGTGAAGTCTTTCTGGTTAAGAAGTTGAACTAGCTTCAATTTTTTTGAATGAAAAGGTATTATTCTTCATTCCATCTTTCTCAAGAAACAAAAGAACTACAGGTTATGGAAAGAGCTGAAAAAAGACGACACTAGCTTAAAAAAAGCTAGTAGCATTTCCTGTAGTACCCACCTTCTCAATTTACTTCTCTCACTCATAATGTTCATTTAAGCCACTAGTATATATTCATTTATTTAACGCAGCTCCATGTGACGCAGCTCCACGTGATCACTGAACAATAAAGCAGTGCAATATTACATCATGCAATATTACTGATATTACACTATTATCAATACTCTACCTAATGAAGTTTATAAAGTCTTCATGTTTGGGTGTTACGGAAAGAAGAATCCTGCTTTGAAATAGCTCCTGCCTTCCAACTCTGTTCTTCCCTTCTTCAGCATTGCTTAGACCAGTCTCACTGAGCTCATCTGGAGAGGACAAAAAAACAAAACAAAACACAAACAAACAAAAAAAACCCCACACCTTATTACAATGCTTGTCATCTGCACCACATGATTTTCTCAACAGAAACAGGACTAAAGCTGATGTACCTGGAAACATTAATTCCACATTTTGTAGAGACAGAACCCAGTACCACAAAGGAAAGCACCACTACTGTAGTGCCTTGCTTAATGAATCAAAACATATACAAAACAAATTACTTACCATTAACTCTAAATAGGACTTAATATGGTTAAAAAGAGCTGCAAGCCCAGATGCGTTTTGGCTTTGTATGAGATCTCTTCCTGTACTCAGGTGGGAAACAGGATAGGATAGACTGCTGGATTCAATTTTCCTCACCGTGGACCTTGCTGCTTCTTCTCTTGGGTGCATGCTATAAAGGCAAAAAATGGACATATGAAGAATGGGGAAATGGAACAAAAAGATAGTATTTATCACTAATTTAGACAGCAGGTTTCTCTTACAAACAAGGATTACAGACTAATGCAAATGTTTCTTCACCCATTGATCTAGCATGTTTGCTAAATCCCACAGACACTATGTTAGTACCACATCCCACTGGATGGTGTTCAATTCTGCATTTTCTGAGAGGCGCACCACAAACAGGTGCCTATGGAAATCAAAGATCTGTGGAACATGGAAATTTAATGACATTTAGCTAATGCATCAGTAATAGCATTAATAACTTGCTTTTGCTCAAAAGTACAACAGCCTAATAAATTATATGAGTATGGACACCAATTTAAATCTGAATATTTCTGAGAAAAGCAGATGGTTCCAATTGGGTAAACAGAGGCACAGAGGTTACAGGAACAAATCTAGGTCATAGGATGTGTCAGAAACTGAATGAAAAAAACAAGCGCAGGATTCAAGACTCCTAGTCCCTTCCCTACTACCAAGTCTTCCCATCCCCTTCTCAGCCAGTATAAAAGTCTCTCAGCCATTCTGCAACCTCCTCTCACACAACTATCTGGGTAACCTCGGTTTAAGTTTTACTTCAGGACACAGTAGCACAGTTTATACCACAGAGAATATCAACTGAATTTTAACTGAAGCAAGAAATTAAATACTGAAATAAACTGAACAAAAAAAAAAAAAAAGAGCAAAAAATACCTTAAAAATAAGTTTTGAAACCTAGGGTCTACAGAGCTGTCCTCTTCCCAAGAGACATTCATGGAACCTAATGCCTACAGAAGCTGGGACAGGGTAAGGTCCTCCCTAGACAGCAGCCAGGAAGTCAGCACAAACAAAGTAATTCTTGCACCGTCAATATTATAAAGACGTTGTAGGCACCTTTTCATAATGACAGAGTATTCTTAATAAAAGCTTCAAGCAGGTTTTATAGCTGCATATTATCCAATGAAACCAGTAATAAACAGCACTGTAGCATTATTTAGTACAACTCCAATACGCCAAGAGTCACAACCTCAGTTTTATTTATCACACAGGCTAAAATGTTAGTTCTTGGCTTTACAGTAGCAGCCAAGCCTGTAGCTATTTTAGCCCAGCACACTGCCATCTGGATATTGATACTTTGCTACGAGATATGAAAGAAAAGCATAGTTACCTAATACAGCTTAATTGAAAACAAAGGACCTACATATTAGACCATGCATTATTCTATACAAAATTAAATCTGAAGGGCATGAAAAGTTCTGTAGATGTCAGCAAAGAATATTTCAGAGGTAAATGCTGGGTTCTTGATCTGCAATAGAAATGCTGAGAAATACTGTGAAAAAGATGTGCTTATGAAAGGAAAAAGCCAGTTCTCGCTCTGTTGGTGGAGGAGGCGGGGGGAAGAGCTCAGGAAGATGCATCTCCTTTGGGAAGAATAGGAGAGTGATCAGTCACAAGTTTATTAGTATAGTAAAGTCTCTGTAATGATGATCTGCATACACCTTGAAAGGTCTGACTGGCTTGCTTTTTCCCCCTCAAACAATCATTTATATGGAGAGAAAAGAAAAAAAAAAAGTATTCTGACTCTACAAATACATTCACTTTAATCTGCAGAAAACAGCTTCAAGAATCATTCGCATCTGCATTATCCACATTAAGGAAAAGAAACTAAAAAGCTTTAATATTAATAAAAATCAGAAATTATGAACTGCTAAAAAGAATTCTTTGGGTGTAAGGCTAGAAAGGCGACCTAGCTTTATTTTTCTCCTCAGAGAGGTAATGCTAAGCTCTCGCAAATACAGTCAAAAGGACTGCAAATATAAGTAGATAAAACACAAACCCTTTTGAACACAACACTGCCAAAAGTCACCCACCTCTACGGGAGCTCCCACCACACTGCAGCACCTGCAGTCAAAAGGGAATTTGCCACCATATGGAAAGCTATGGGCACATGCATGTCCCATAAAATGGCACGGGGAGCCACAGCCATCCTTCCCACTGAGGTGCTTCTCTTTCACAGTAAGGCGCCAGCTAACAGTAGATGTGGCTTGCTTTAAGTGAAAAACTTGTTTAGACATGAAAGAGAGCAGTTTTTCATTTTTTCCACTAAAGTCAACCATTAGGAGAGTCTATTTGCTGCATATGCCCGTGGAACTGTAAGCAAAATAAACCCTAAAGACAGTCTTAACTTAGTCTATATTATGCCAACAAATTCAAGCAAATAGCACTATTTAAGTTAATTACAGGAAACTTCAAGGAAACTGAAACACAGTTTCAGGTTCTCCCATGATACTGTCAAGATCTTTGGAGTTACATGTTCAATACAATAACTATGTGCTTGAAAGGCTTGCCAGCTGCACTTCTGTGTATGGTTTTATTCCACATACTAAATAGGTTTGCTGATGCAATTTAAAAAAAGGACTGAGACTGATAATCAGGTTTCTTTTAGCAGACAAAAAGTGATTTTACATAGAAAGGCTTGCTGAGAAAAACAAAAGTCTAAGCTACCTAATACCCAATTGCTAGGCATAGAAGAGTTATTCTAGGTGTTCGCAAGTTTACAGCTTGGTCTCAGACTGCAAACACAGAGAGTGCTAACAAGTAGAGTGTCGGGCAAAGTAAGTGCAGGCAGAAGATCAACAGAGAAGTTAAGGGTGTCTTGCAGAGCTCTTCCCAAGATCATTCACCTAGAGCCACCAAACATGGGCACTTCCACTGCAAGTACTCCCAGCACTTCATTTTAGAGAAGCCAACAGCAACATGCACATGAGTAAGTGCCTGCAGGAAATCGTCCCTAAGTTTTATGGCCGATGCTTCAGCCAATATTTTAGATGCACTGCTCTAGCTCTCGCTCAGCTAATAATGTATTGATTCAACACGGAAAACCACAAGCCCCTCCCTCGTCTTGCACACCAATTAGTTTTACTTCCATGGTGGTGCGAAGGTGAGAAAAGGAAATTTTTTTCTCTTCATGCTTAATTAAAAAGGTAAATATTCATATATATTTATTTTGTTCTGAGTTGTTAATACTTTAAAATACACTGTATAAAACATCTCTTAGCAGATGTTTCCAGCAGCAATTTCCACCACCATCTGACCCTTAGTCTTTTGTTTATAGGGACAGCTTTAAACAGAACAGAGAGTATCTGAGGGGGAGATTTATTTTTTTTTTAAAGAGGATCCCTTTTAACATCACATATAGATCTCTTGATAATATATTCACAAATTGAACTGGAGAAACAAATTATTCAGTAAGTGTCTAAGGTCAGGTATTCTGATAAAGAAATATCAAAAAGGTTTTGAGAAAACAGCCTCCTTCTCATCTACCCCTGTAAAAAGAAAAAAAAAAAGGTTGAAATGATCTCTAATGCATCTCCCTTCATAATTCATGCCGAAAGATGACATTTTCTCAGGATCTTAATTAAGATAATGATGAACACCTGTGTCGGCATTCTTTGGCAAGACAGCATTATCCATCATAATCTTTTAAGTACTCTCAAAAAAACCCAACCAAATTGTATGACGGAACCAATCTGTTGCCTCTCCTTGCACTAAGTTGTACATCTCAGACACACACAAGAACGATTAGATCTTTAAAGACTGCAATAAAAGCAGGATCGTTAGATTTTAAAGTTTCAACAGAAAGTAGCTATTAAAGTAATTAAATTAAGGTGTATCATATCCAAGATACCCAAGTTTAACTCCATCCATTACAAGCCACCTGCAACTGAACAACTTACAGTTAGAGCCTACCAGTGGCTGTACTTTTAAAATATAGTTTGCTGTTATTTTCAAGATCACTCTGCCTCTTTTTCCCCTCCCAGAAAGAAAATATTCACAGCTGATCCCTATTACATGTTCATGCACTGATTTATTAAGCTATTTTATGCTATACGATGTATGTTTGCACACCCTAAATGAAATTATGCAAATGAAACCAGTGTAGAAAAACAAATATGCAGGTTCAAATATTGCTACGTTTTGGGTCACCACATTTTGTGCAGTCATCTCAAATCCAAGTTCCCCTCAAGTCAAAAACACTACTAGAGTCCCACTACTAAAGTAAGCAAAGACCATTCTAAACAGCTTTGCAGGACCAGCCCATCACACCGAAGGCTATAAAAATAGTGACTTTACTTATTTATACAGGCTGAATTTAAATTCACAAGTATCAATTTAAATAAAATGAAGAGCGCACAGCCAGCCTATAAATCCTACTCATCATTAAGCAGGAATTGAATAGTAAATGTTTCTTCTATTGCATTAATGGTTTCGATTCCAGGAAGTTATGACAAAAATATATAAAGTACAGAATTTTACCATCATTTCTCTGGCAGCTGCAAAGCAGACAAACACTTGATACCAAGAACTTATCCATACCTTCAAATGTACGTACCTTCACTAAAAATGAAGAAAAGCAGCAAATGTATCCTCAAACCTCATATTTGTTAACAGAACTGATAGAACTACATAAACAAGAGCCTTGAAACAAACTTCCCATTTCCCTTTAATCAAAGGCTGAAAAGTCCTGTAAAGCAGATTAGTCTTAGGCTTTCACATTTTAATATGCTTCTATCAGAGGAAAAAGTTGCTGTGACTAGTCATTCAGTAGAGCTATCAATGTGCAAATAAAGCAGAAAATAGAGACATCCTTAAGAAATGAGTCTCAAATTTGATATAAAGTGAAGGTGACAACCACAGCAATAGAACTATAAAGTAAATGTTTCAATATCTTGAAGAATTATCTACAGTTCTTTTAAAACTGCAAAGAATATAATAGTGGCATAATGTAGTGAGAATGTTGGTTTGATAGACACTTACAATCCTGATGGCATAAGAGTCCTATCACTACCATTTATTAATCAGCTCTGGTATTATGTTGCAATGCATGAAAGTATGCATGAACTCACCAGTTTCCAAAATGTACGCCTACAGAAGCCAGATTAGTAGAACATCAGAAATAAAGAGGGTAATTTTACATGACATGAGCCTTACCTCCTCCTCAAAAACGTCAGATGCCATGGGAAGATGGTTAGAACTTCAGCCTCTCCCTAGAAAGAAACGGGGAAGGAAAAGCTGTTACTTATTCTGCTCACTTATAAAATGAATGTTAAATATATAAAACTTTACCGGATGATACCTCACTCCTTGAACAAGGGGTGTTGTCAGAGGATTATGACAGAAGCACTTTTGACTGGAAACAGAAATGCGGTGCTTTAAAGCGATAGCTAAAATTAACCCAGGGACAAATATCAGTGACACCGTGCAGCTGAAAACTGATGAAAGTGCACACCTGTGTGGATTGAGCATGTAAGAGAGCGTGCAATCCGGTGTTAGACCCTTCCCCGTTACCGGGGGCAGAACCCACATGGATTTCAAACAGACCGTACGCTTCCACATTAAGAAGAAGAAAAAAAAAAAAGAGATAAATTTAAAAAAAAAGGGGGGGGGAGAAAGGGGGGAAACGCCAGACAAAGCGCTGTTCGACAGCAGCACCGAGGAAGGTGCCGAGACTCACCACGGCTCGCCGGGCTTCCGTACGCCGCTCCCGCGGTCGCCGCCTTACTGCGGGGCCCGGCGCGGACAGACGCCGGCGCCGGCCCCGGCCCCGCGACCGCGGCCGACAGCGGCTCCGGCGCCGGCGCCTCCCCGGGAGCGCCCGCCCGCCGGCCGCGCGCGGAGCAGCGCCGAGGCCCGCCCGGCAGGGGGCGCACCAGCACGGCGGGGCAAGCGCTGCCACCGGGCCCCGCGGCCCCAAGGTCCCGCCGCGCCGCTGCCGCTGCCGCCCCGCTTCCTCACCTCGCCTCGCCTCGCCGGCCGGGGCCGGCCCGACCCGCAGCCGCCACGGGCCGGGCCGGGCCGGGCCGGGCCGAGCCGAGCCGAGCCGAGCCCGGCCGGGTCGGGAGGCCGCCGCCTCGCCCCGCAGCGCCTCCGCGCGCCGTCCTGTCAGCGCCGCCTCCGGACTCCGCAGCAACCGCGCCGCGTGCCGCCACCGCCCCTCCACACCCCCTCCCCCCCGCGCTGAAGGACAGTTCCCCAGGCCAATGGAAGAAGGGGAGGACCCACTGCCGGCGGCAGGACGGCCAATCATGTGCCGGGAAGGGCGGGGGCGAGACCGGCGGGGCCACGGCCTGCTGGGTAGTGTAGTGCGGGCCGCGCCCGCCCCGCCGCCCCCGGCACCCGGTCCTGCCGGGATCCCCCCCCGAGGACACCGGGGAGAGCGCTCTCTGCCCGCCCCGCCCCTTCCCGCCGAGGCGCCACCGCCCCTCGGCCCAGGCCGCCGCCCCCGGCCCCGCAGCGGGGCTGCTCGGGAAGGCTCGGGCTGTGCCCCGCCGTTTGGCTGGGGGCCTGAGGCCGCTGCCGCCGTGACAGAGCCCCGGAGGGAGCGAGGGAGGGAGCGGGGCGGCGTCGGTGTCGCCTGCTCGGCGACCCAGGGAGCTCCTGGCCCGGCCTGCCCGTTTCAAAACACACCTCCCCTGCTCGCGTCCCCGCGTCCGTCCCGCGGGGGCCAGCGGCGAGAGGAATTAGGGCCGGGAGATGCAAAAGTTACAAGATTTAAAACAAAAACCCAACAAACTAATTATATCGCCGCCCCCACCCCGGGAAAGGCGCGGCGGGTGCGAGGCGGGTCCGGCCCCGCGTGTCCCGGGTGGCCGGGGCCGCGGCGGAGGGCAAGGTCCGCGGCGGCGGGAGCTGCGCCTTGCCTCAGCCGCGAGGGAAAAAAAAGCGAGAAGGGAATAAATCGGGTATGTTCCTGTTGGGAAATGTATCTGGTGGAATCAAAGGAGATTACGTCTCCTGGTCGGCGGGGATTTATCCCGCTTCGTATGGTTTTAATCTGCTTTCGCCTCGACCCTTTTATGAGTCGGGAGGGGAAGGATACCTGCTGTATTCTGTAGATCCGCGGGCAAACCGGAACGCTGAGCCGCTTCTGCGGACCCACCTCCGCCCCCACCGCTCCCTCTCCGGATTCCCCTTCTCCCGGCACCGGCGCTGGGAAAGACAAAATCCCTCCCGCCCCGCTCACGGCCCCCCGAGCCCTCCGCGAAGCCAAACCCCGCTCCTCGCCGGGGCCCGGCGCCGCGCTCCGGGACCCCCCCGCCGCAGCTCCGCTCGCACAGGCGCCGCAACAGGTCCGGCGGCGGGGCGGCCCCGGCGCGGCCCCCGCCCCGACGGCGCGACCGGCCGCGCATCCCAGCGCGGCCGGACCGGCCGGGGCTGCGGCGCGACGCTCCCCGCCGAAAATCGCCTTTTTTGTTTAGAAAAGAGAAACTGACACCACCGTACACCCCCCGCGTATATTCCACCTCCAGTGATTTAGTGGAGGGAGGGGCAGGGGGCAGAGAGCAAGAGGAGGGGTGGCTGCGCAGAGGGGGGAGCCGGGCGGCTAATAAATCTTATTAAATATCTATTATTTTTTTTCATATACTGATTGGCTTGCATTCCGGCGCAGCGCGGCTCCGCACGGTATTTAGCACATGCAGAAAGTTGGAGCTGATCTTAAATGGCTCGGAGGTGACTGCAATCCAGGAGCCGGCGCACTTGAGCCTCTGAGCGCTGGGGAGGGCCGAGGGAAGCGCGGAGCCCTCCCGCTGGTTGGGCCCGGCCGCGGCAGCCCAGCGGGGTCCTGCCAGTCCTTCCACTGACAACACCCCGCGAAGGAGGAGCCTCGCCGGGCCGCGCAGAAGGCGTCAGGAGCTGCAATTTCCAACTTAGCATCTTGGCAGGACCCTTCGGAAAGCGAGAGCGAGGAGGAAGGGGGGAAAAAAAAAGCCCCCCAGTGCAAGGGGGGGGGAGAGAGAGAGCGGGGGGGGGGGAAGAGACGGGGAAGAGAGGGGGGGAGAAAAAGGAGGAAGCGGTGCCAGGCTGCAGGCGAGCGCGGAGCAGCAGCCCCGGCACAGAGCAAGGTGCCGCCGCTGCCCAGCTGGCGAGGGCGGAGAGGCGCCCGCGAAGCCCCGGCCGCAGCAGCCCAGCCCAGCAGCGCGGCGGCTCCCTCCCGGCGCCTTGGGCTCCCGGGTATATGTGTGCGCCTGGCCATGTCGTATCCTCAGGGTTACTTGTACCAGCCGTCAGCGTCCTTGGCTCTCTACTCCTGCCCGGCGTACAGCACCAGCGTGATCTCCGGACCCAGGACCGATGAACTTGGGAGATCTTCTTCGGGCTCCGCTTTTTCCCCTTATGCCGGATCTACCGCCTTTACCGCCCCTTCCCCGGGTTACAACTCCCACCTCCAGTACGGCACCGACCCGGCCGCCGCCGCCGCCGCCGCCTTCACTTCCTACGTGGTAAGAGCAGACCCGGGCAGCCGGCACCGCGCCGGGCACGGCGGCATCCCGCGGGCGCCTGCCCCTCCTCCCGGGCCTGCTTTTTGTTCCGATTTTATTTTTGAGATATCGGGGACAAAAGGGAGCGCGGCTCCCCGCCTCGCCGCCCAACTTTCCCGCATCGCCGCCCCGTGCTGCTCCCGCACACTGTTGCTGGCGGCAGCGGCGGGCAGGGCCGGGCGCGGGGGGAGCCGCCGGCATGGCCCAGGCGAGACGGGGCTGGGGCAGGCGGGGACCGATTTCATTCCCTCAAAAAAAAAGAAAAAAAAAGATTTTTTTTTTTAATAAAACGGCGGTCGTAATTTCGCAACAATTAGCTGGTTGCGACTGAAAAGGGAAGGAACCCAGCAGCGGCCGGCGATGGGAAAAATCCGGGCGATAAACCCAGGCAACTTTCCCCCTGCACGGCGATAATTAGGCTGCTTAAATCTTGCAGAGCTCTAATCCCATGGCCGCGAGCTGCTCCGCGGGCGCTGCGCGGGGAAGGGAAGGGGAAAGCAGGGCACTGCGCCGCCGTGCGCGCCTGCGGGGGCACCGCGGGGCCGGCCCGGGGCATCCCCGCCGCAGAGCTGCGGCCGCCGCCAGTGCCCCGCAGTTCCCCCCGTAACCCCGGGAGTTTTGCTCAGCTTCTCCCCTCTGTTTAGGGTTTAGGTAGAGTTTCGCAGCTTCTTCTTTCCTTTTTCTGCCTTTCCTGCTTTTCTCTTTCCTCTTTTCTTGTCTCTTTTCTTCTTTTCTTCTCTTCTCTTTTCTCTTCTTCCCTTTATTTTTTTCCTCCTCCCACCACTTGGGCTGGCAGAGGAGCGGCCCGGCCGCCTGGGCCCGGCAGGTTACCCGCCGCGATCGCGGCGCGGGGGGGAAGGGAAGGGTCCTCCCGCCGTTGTCCGCCCCCACGCCGCGCTGCCCACTTGCGTTTCCGCGCCTGCATTTGGGGGAGAGGCGCTGAACTGCTGCAGGCGGCCGGTGGCCTCCTGGGGCCGGAGCCTGCCGGCCCCGGCGAGCCCCCAGGCCCTTCCGCCCGTTCTCCCGGCAATGAGCCGGGGAGAAGCCGGGCAGGGCCCGGCGCCGGGGGAGAGGCAGCGGGGCGCGGGCAGGGGCCGCGGGCAGGCCCTGGCGCTGCCCTTGCCGTGTCATTGCCGCCCCGCGGCCGCCTGACCTCGCCCCGCCGGGCCGCTCTCCCCTCTCTCCCCAGGGCTCGCCCTACGACCACACGCCGGGCATGGCCGGCTCCCTGGGGTACCACCCGTACGCGGCGCCGCTCGGCTCCTACCCCTACGGGGACCCCGCGTACCGCAAGAACGCGACGCGGGACGCCACGGCCACCCTCAAGGCCTGGCTCAACGAGCACCGGAAAAACCCCTACCCCACCAAGGGCGAGAAGATCATGCTGGCCATCATCACCAAAATGACCCTCACCCAGGTCTCCACCTGGTTCGCCAACGCGCGGCGGCGGCTCAAAAAGGAGAACAAAATGACCTGGACCCCGCGGAACCGCAGCGAGGACGAGGAGGAAGAGGAGAACATCGACTTGGAGAAAAACGACGAGGACGAGCCCCAGAAGCTGGAGGAGAAGGGGGACCCCGGGACGCCGGACACAGGTAGGGCAGCGGGCTCGGCCGGCACGCCGCGGCCGCGCCCTCGGGGCTGCCCACGGCCCGGCGCGGCGGGGGCGGCCTGACCCCCCGAGCGGGCAGCCGGGGCGGGGGGGGGGGAGCCGGAGGGCAGCGCTGCGGGCCTGGAGACGGCGGGGCCGGGAAGAGGGGGGGTGGGTGGCCAAGCGGGTGGGCGGGTTTGGGGGCGCAGGGCGAGCCAGAGAGCTGCCCCCCACCCCTCTCCTTTCCCCCCCCCCCTCCCCAGGAGCGGCGGATCCCAAGGCAGCGCCGGGCTGCGAGCGCCTCCAGGAGTCCCCCGGCCCCCGGGAGGCCGAGGGCGGCCTCAGCGACTCGGATTGCAAAGAGCCGGCTGAGGAGCGGCTCGACGGGCCGCCCGCCCCCCCCAAGGCGCCCGGCTCTTCGCCGCTGGGGCCGTGCCTGGCGGGCCGCGGGCTGCCGCCGGCGGGCGGCGAGGAGCCCCCGCCGTACCGCCCGCCCTCCGCCGCCGCCGGGCCGCCGCACGCCTCCGACCTGCACCCGCTGCTGCCCGCCGCCACCGGCGCCTCCGTCATCCACTCGCCGCAGCAGGCGGCCCTCGCCAAGCCCAAGCTCTGGTCGCTGGCCGAGATCGCCACCTCGGCGGACAAGGCGAAGGAGGCCGGCGGCGAGGCGGCGCCCCCCGGCCCCGCCGTGCTGGGCGGCGGCGGCCCGTCGCGCTCGCCGCCGCGGCCGCGCTCGCCGGCGGCGCAGTGCCCCTTCCCCAACGGGGCGGTCCTGCCGCGGCCGCTCTACTACACGGCGCCCTTCTACCCCGGTTACACGAACTACGGCTCCTTCGGGGCCCTGCACGGGCACCCCGCCGGCGGCCCCGCCGCCGCCGCCCCCGGCGCCCACTTCAATGGATTAAACCAGACTGTCCTCAGCAGAGCCGAGAGCCTGGCTAAAGACGCTAAAATGATCAGGAGCCAGTCCCAAGTAGACCTTTGCAAAGACTCACCTTACGAACTGAAGAAAGGTATGTCCAACATTTAATATCGGCTTCTCCTCCTTACCCCCTCCCGGGACTGTGGTTTTGTTCTTTTTTCTTTTTTTTTTTTAATTTATTGAGAGAAATAATGAATTGCTCTGGCAGTTATTTTTCCACTACCAAAAGAAAAACAAAACAAACAGAAAAAGACCAGCTGCCCCCTCCCTCCCTCCCTCCCAGCACCCCCTTCAAAAGTTTATAGAGTCTATTGGAAATGGCTGGGTGGAAACAGCCCAGAAATGTCTTAACCAAGTGAAAAGCAAACGAGTGACACGCTCTCTCTCACACACACAAAGAGGAAAGATTTGTATTAAATCTTATTCTGTATATTTAATGTAGCTTTTTGTATTTAAATTGATAATACAGTATCTTTGAAGTAAATTATGAAATCAAGACACCTGTACAGGCATTAATGTTGTTTTCGTAATATAAATATATACATTTCTGTGTCTTTTTCCGAATTGTTTCATAGTTTTAAAATATATATATACAAGTTTAATTTAATTTTTTATGCCTATTGTTTTTTTTTTCTTGGGTGTGAGCTAAACTATAATGCAAAAAAAAAAAAGGAAATAGGTTATACTTATTAGATACAAAAAACTGCAGCCGCCTTTGTAAAATGCAAATATTTAATTAAAAGAGATTTTTAACAGAATCAAAACCACTCTTTTTTTGCAACGGGCAGATACATGCATAGCTGCGGAAAAAAAAAAAAAAATACACGTTTTAAAAGAGACGCAGGGCTCCTTTTAGGACCTTACCGTAGTACCCGAAGCCTTTTTCAAAGTGACTGACGATTTCTAAAAGGTCGGGCTCCGGCGGCGAGAGCCGCCTGCGGGGCCGGGGAGAAGCGAGCGGCAGCGGCACCGGGACGGGAACGGGGAGAGGCGCGGGAGGGACGCTGTTTCCGGAGGTAAAGGCTTAACTCAGGCCACGCACAAAAGCACTTGTTAGAAACACCAAATCGAAGCGCAGTCCCATCTCTTAACCTAATTACTTCCAATCAGTGTCGCGTTTTATGCAAAGCAATCAGCTGGTGAACTTTGCTAATGAGTTCGATTTTCTGCCAGATTTAGCCCGCGCCGCTGCTGCAGAGGTGCTGCGGCGGTGGCCGGGGATGGGGATTGCACAGGCACAGGCACTCGCTGCGGCGGGGGACGCCTCGGCCCCGGCCCTTTCCCCCCACCCCCCTCCCCCCGGCGTTTTGCACCGCTGCCCTCGGCCCACGGGACGGCGCGGTCTGGGCGGCCGGCCGCGGCCGCGCAGCCCCGCGCAGGGCCGGCCGCGGGCGCGGTGCTTCCCGGCGCTGGCAGGTAGGTGTCACACTCGGCCCGAGTTTGGCTCCCGCCGACGCTCGGCTGTGCGGAGCCCCGCGGGGCCGCCGCGCCCCGCTCCGCGCAGCGCCCGCCACGCCGCAGCGGGTGGCAGACCGCGGCGGCCGCCGGGGCTGGGGACGGGCCACCGGGGCGCTCGCAGCCGCCAGACGTCCCCTGCGTACGGGGACAGCGAGCGCCCTGAGCCCTCTCGGCGCGTTTCTGTGGCTCCGCAGCCCGAGCCAGGGGGAGAGCGGGTTCCTGAGCGAGTTAGGTGCTCCCCAGCGGCACCCGGCGCGGAACCTCAAAGCGCAAGTCGGTCCCCGTCAGTGCGGTGACCCGAGCAGCCCGGGCACCCTCCGAACAACTAACGGCGAGGAACTGTTCCAGCATCCGGCTCCGGGGACGGGTTTTTCCCTGTTCAGATCGGATTTTGTGGGTGTCAGTTGTACGCGACCGCATCGCCGCTGTTAATGTGATGGGAATATCGCTGGGACCGCTGGAGATGGTGCCCAGACACCCCTCCGTTTTGTGTGGGGTTTTTTTCCTTTACGAGACAGATAATTATTTTGTAATCTCTTCAACTTTGTCAGGGCCGTTTATTAGCTGTAACAGGTTTACTCATGCATATTTACATTTTACGGGATTTTAAATACTAGTTTGTATTTTGTTTCAAAGATGCAGTCCGTGTTCACTTGGTTATGCGATCTTTGTAGATAATCTGGTTTAAAATCAAAATTGTTTCAAGCCGAATGTGTAAAGAATCAAATATTCCTGGGATAATAGTATGTTATTTTGTCACTTTATAAATTATAAATGATTTTTTAAAAAACGCTCCAATTCCTCGGTTGGATCTTTTATTTCCAGTCGGGGAGACTCGCAGGACGGCGTATTTTTCGCGCAGCAGTGAGCTTTATCGGACTCACCTGCCTTGTTTAAAACGGGAGAAAGTTCGCGCGGTGAGGGACAGGGGCAGAGCTGGCCCGGGCAGGAGCAGCTCCGAAGTGGGGGGCTGAAGGCAAACCGCCGCGGGTCGCCTCCAGCCCGGGCTCTTCCCGGCACCTTGACTCCCGGCAGACATCGCCTCTGGCTGAACTCGGGTGGAACTCCCGAGCGCCCTTTGCTGCAGGGAGCTGACAAAGCCCCTCCGGACCGCGCTCCGGAGACAACAGGTCCCGCAGTGGAAAGACTATCTCAAAATAAATAGGTTTTAATTATTCATCTAGCTGTGGATTTTTTTTTTTTAATTGTCGCTCTACCTTTCCCCAGCTGATCTTCCTATCTCTGAAAAAGCTATTTTGCAAAGCGGCTTAGGAGCTTCGCTTGTTCAAAAGCCCTATTCCTTATAATCGGGGCTATTTTGAATAGGTCTATCAGCGATCTCAATACGGTTTTCGTTTGATGTATAAATTCCTAAGGGAATTAACCGTTTCCTTTAGGTTGCAGCCTGTCGCCTATTTTAAACCATAACTGTTATTGTAGCCCCATCGATTTCATACAACAATTTTATTCTTCACCCTTTTCCCCTGCCACGGGAGATGTACCGTACTGCCTGTCTTTAACATAAGCACGATTTTCGCCGTTTCTTTTTTAGAACAGAGCAGGGGGGAGGGGGCAGCGTCCGCCTTTTTTGCCTCTGGCATGTTAATTTGTTGTTCAAAAAAATTTTTTCAGGATATCTTAAAATAAAAATAACGTCTGATGCCAATTAAAGCTGCCGTAGGTTACTCGGGAGCAGCCTCCGGAGAGGCCGGGAGCGACGCTTCACGCTGGGAGCGGAACCCTGCCGGGGTGCCGGGCAGGGCCGCCGTTTCCGCGGAGGTTTGGGGGCAGGAGGGCTTCGTTGCCACTGCGGAGCGGCTTGGGGGGGGGCAGGCGAGAGGGAAGAGCGGGGCTGGCGGCGGGGCCCTGCGGGCTGGGCTCCCACCAGCGCGCCGGCGAGCAGGTGCTTGCCCACGGGCGCAGGTGGGAACGGCCCAGCCTCCGCGGGGCGCCGCTCCGCGCCCGCGGGAAACAGCTCCCCCTTTCCGCCCCGGACGCAGGGCGGCAGCCCCCGCCGCGGCCCCCTCCGCCGCCCGCCCCGACGGCGCGGGTTGAGCGGCGCAGGTGGCACCGGGGTGCGGCGTACGGGCTTCCCCCTCCCGCGGGTGACAGCCCAGCATCGCCCCCCAAAACCCCCCACCGCGGCCGAGAAGGGTGCTGGCCCGGCGGCGCCCACGCGTGGGGCCGCAGGAACAGCTCCGGCTCCAGGTCGCGCCGGCCGCGGATGGGACCCCGCAGGGGGCATGTGGAGGCTCCTGGCGGAAAGCTGCAGCCCATCGGGCAGAGAGCGCAGCTCCCGTCGGGGAGCCGGGCCGGCGCCCCCCTCCACGCCCGGCCCAGCCAAGCGCCCTCTCCCCGGGAAGGGAAGAGGCTTCCCCGGGGAAACCACTCTCCCGGGTGCCCCGGGGCCGGACGCGCCCGTCCCGGTGGGCCCATCGCCTCCCCGACGCACTCGGGAGGACGACATCCCGGGCGGGGCCGGGGGGCCGGGAGCCCGGGGCCGCGCCAGCCGCCCCATCCACGGCGAATTCTCCTCCGTCCTGGAGGAAAACGGACAGAGCTGGGGGTGCGGTTGGCAGTCGGCACAGCCCCCGAGCTCTGCCTGGGGCGGCGGGACCCCCCTGGACCTCCAGCCCCGCTTCTCAATCGCGGAGACGGAGGGCGGGAGAAGAGGAGACCCTGGCGCAGCCCGCAGCCCTGCTGCTTCCTCTTTCACGCTTAAAAACAAATCCTAATTTAGACCCTCAACACCCCGGACCGTGTTTACATCCCCCCCCGCTGCTCTCCCCGCGAGTGTTGCTTTTCCAATTGTCCCGATTAACCTACGGGGCTCCCGCGCGGCGCGGAGCCTCCGCGGCGGCCGGGACGGCGCGGTCGCGTCTAATTGGCTTATTGGGCTTCTCCCCCCCTACACACCCGGGTAAGAGGATCTGAACAGCATCTTCCCTTGTCGAGCCTAGAAACTTGAAAGCTCCTCCGCCAAGAGAACACGGGGAATCACACGGTCAGCAAGTTTAAAGGAGGCGACTAAAAAAAAATCACAGGGTTTTTGCAGTAGGGAAAAAGTACGGGAACCTCAACGCAAACCGTGGATGAATTAAAAAAAAAAAAAAAAAAAAGAAAACTCGACCCCTTTGGCCCGGCCGGCACACAGCGCCGGTCCTCAGCCGCGGGTACTCCACAGCCAGCGGTGCGGTGCGCCCGGCTCCGCGGCCACCGCCCGCCCCAAGCAGCAGCCGCCGCCGCCGTGCCCGGGGCTCGGGGCAGCCTCGGAGCGGCACGGGAGTGCCAGGGGAGCCCGCCCCCCCGCTCCCCTCTTTCTGTGACCTGCCTAGATTATTAGTAAGGACATCTGCGGCTGGCAAGGGAACAAGTGTTACCAAAACCAGAACCGGCTGTTTTTCCAAATGAGCAATATGTTAATTCCTCATCCCCCCCTCTGGTTTCTTTAAAACCTGGCACAAATACATCAATAGCGGAGAATAAGGAGCCTTTGCAGAGAACAAGTGGCAGTTTTGAATTTACCTTTTGTGTGCGCCTCAGATGCAATCTTGAGGCATTTTCTCCTCTCTCGCACAGAAAAAGAGTGTTAATCTGCCCTATCTTGGGACCCAAAAGGATTGGAGTGGAGTAGATATTCACTGGAATCACATAGGGGAATAAGGGTCTTGCTTTATTGAATCATCAAATCCCAGGAATGAAGCTCTTAATTAATTATGGGTGCTAAAAATTCAGGCCAGCTGTTTCTTTTTACTTGGCTCTGACAGAGAAAGACAAAGTCTACATCGAGATCTTCTAAGGCGCATTCAGCATAAATCAGCGCCCTCGGCGGCGCTCCCGGCCGCGGCGCGGCCCGGCGGTGACAGATGGCGCATTGTCCCCGCATTCCTCCACCGCGCCTCCGCGGTCGCGGAAGCGGCCGCCCGGCGGCGCGGCCCGGCCCGGCCAGGGACCTTTCTCTGCCGGGGAAAGGGCTCGTCCGGGGCCGGCGAAGAACGGGCCGCGCCCGGCCGAGGTGTCGGCCCTGCCCGACGGGGCGGCCGCGGGAGAGGGCTCCTGCGCGGGCGCTGCGTTTTCTTGCCCGACAGCGCTCCGCAGGCCGCCTCCTTCCCCGCCGGCAGCTCCAAAGCGCCGCTTCCAGCTCCTGCCCCCGCTCCCGGGCTGTGGCGGGAGCCCCCGGGCCTAATGCCCCCTCGGCCCCCCGCCCCGATGTGGACCCCGCTGCAGCCAGCACCCTCGGTGCTACCTCCACCGGAGCGCCGGACGCTGACCCGAGGGGACACGCGTGTCCCCAACACGGGTGCTTCTACTTCTCCCCCCAAAGGCAGAACCGTCTTCCTGCGCGGTCGCGGAAGCGCGGGGTCCTCCGAGAGGGCTGCGCCGGGCTCCGGGGCTGCTTCCCGCAAGGGGCTGGAGGCCCCGGGCGTCGCAAGGGTGCGGAGACCCGCACAGGAGGTGCGGCGCTGCGGCCCGGAGAGGTCACCTCGCATCCCGTTCCCCGCCCCCTCTTTTGGGGGGCGGCTGCGTTTGTTTAATGCCCCTCACTCAACGGGAGCACACGGCGTTATTTTCACGGCTGATGTGCGGGCGCAGGGGCGCCCGCGGCGGGGCGGCACCGGGGGCTGCCCGAGCCCCCCTCGCCTCCCCTTGCACGTTTGGTGGCACGGAAGCCTTCGCCGGTCCGGCCCGGCGAGGCCAAACGCGGCGGGCGGGCGGCCGGAGCAGGGGCGCCCAGCAGCTCCCCAGGGTCCTGCCCCGCCGGGCCAGCCGCCGCGGCTCCCGGCCCGGGGCCCCGCCGCCGGGCGCTGCCAGCCTCCTCAGCCAGCAATCTCTTCACCTCCAACTACCAGAAAATAAATGTCCTCCGCACGGCGTTACTCATCTGTTATAATTAGAGCATGTGCGAACTCGCAGCGTGCCGGGAGCCCGGCTCGGGCTGATGCAGGCACTTGTGCAAGAACCACCTCTTTCTGCCGCGGCGGTGCTGCGCGTCCGGCCCGGCAAGGGGCCCGGCGCGGGGCCGCATCCTGCCCGCGGCCGGCGGGCAGCACTGCCCTGCGCCCGCCTGCCGGGCCCGGCTCGCCCCTGCGGCCGGGACGGGGGGTCTTGGCCCAGACCCCTCTTTTCCAGCGAAACTGGCTTGTATTTGCTTAAAGCAAACCACAGACCTCTCCGCGCTCATGCCTGATGGATGCAAATGTAAATGTGCACTTATTTAATTGGATCAGGTCCCAAGATAAAAGAGATAAACGGCTCCCAGTTTGCCAAGTTATTTTCAGAGGCATGCAGTGATGTGTGGAGGGAAAGTTAATGAAGAGGAGAAGAGACACACTGTACTTAAAATACCTCGGGTCTAGACTCGGGGAGGGGGAACCCTCGGACTCCGCCGCGGCGGAGCGGCGGGCGGCGCTGGGCTCCGCGGCCCGGCCCCGGCCCGGCCCGGCCCGGGGTCCCGGCCCGGGGTCCCGGCCCGGCGCGCAGTCCCGCGCAGCCCGGCTCGGCGGAGCCGCCGGTAACCGCAGGTAACCGCCTCACCTGAGCCGCGGCGGGGCGGGGGGAGGCTGCGCCGTACGAGGCAATTAATGCTCTGCCCCCCTTCCCTCCACCAAATTGTTCTCCGCTACTGCTGTCTCCCCTTGTTCCTCCCCGTGTTCTACATCCGTATGCATGAGACATTAACAGACGGTTATTGATACAAACATAGTTTTTGTTGCTAAAGGCCTTCCAAAACAAATTCTCCGGCTGAATGCCAATGTATGCATGTTGGCTGGTGACAGCTGATTAGTGAAATGATTTACGGCCAAGTTAAAAAAAATGATACTGTCAAAGGCAGCAATTTGAAAAAAAGATAAGACAGCACAGCCTCAAGGCTTCCCACTGTAAAGCCACCCAACAAATCTAAACCTACACTGCAAATACCTGAAACACTCAAGGAATCAATTGGTCGCAGATTAAATACGGTCTCTATTTTGACTCGCCCCGGTAATCCGCAGCTCTCCACAGGAGCAGCCCCTCGATTTATGCCTCCAGCCTCACCTGCGGCAGGGCCCGCTCCTGCCCTGCCACCCCACCAGCCTGCCCGCCATCAGAGACTTAGGCCTCCTTTTTGTTTCAAGACTATTTCCCTCATTAATTGATTAACAAAATCCCCCCTTCCCTCATTTCTCTGTAGCTCTTCTTCATAAAGAAAGCTTTTGCTCTGCAATAAAGTAAGAGACTTTGATCCCAGATCATCCTCTTAGGCCTTCCAGCTGAAATCAGCGGAGAAACTATGTGGAGTTATTGTTCGCACTTGCTGCACTTCTGATTCAGAAAGGGCTGATTTATTAGCTTGTCAAGGGAAGCATTGTTCAGGAAGGCAATCAAAAAGCACTTACCTAGCTAAACTAAAATTACTGCCTTTTCAGTGGCTAATTTGTATAACTCCCATGGAGGAACTTGGGAAGTGTTTGATGAGGCATAAAATGATGATTAATGAATTTATTGGCCTGCTGCTCATCAAATAGGAGTAGTATATCTTTCCTCTATTGGGCGTTGGGTCTAATGCTACATGTCTGTGTAAAGCAAGTCCAATATGATCTCCTTTTTAGCCCCCTTTTAACCCCCATGACCTGAAGAATATCTCCGTGTAACAGAGGCAACATCAGGGGACTGCAGAGACAAAGAGCCCGATTGATAAAATGGTAAATGAGAAACGCGAGGAAAGTTGCTGCAGGGACAGATCTGCTCAGTTTTCAGCTTTCAATCACTTTGACTACTGAAGTGGGAAGAATGTAGAAACTAGATAAGGTGTGAGAAGCGAAAAGAAAATGACAAACCAATTTTAACTTTCATAAAGGATCCAGCCAAACAACTTCATTGCTACTTGAAAGAACGAATGAGTGCGGAAGTGGTGGGATTCCTGAGTGATCAGGCATGCTGCAGCCCCTCACCACCCAGCCATGCAGGAGAGATGGGCAATGTACCCCCAAACTGGCCATATCCAGGGCTAGCTTGTAACCTAATTGGTGCTCTGATCAGATTTGATGCAACCGTTTTGAGCCCATAAATTCTATGTTCTTTTTCCTCCACTGAAATAGCTTGGGGCTTTCTTCTCTGATCAGTGTTTAATGCTTGGATCACTATTTTGGGTCTAAGGGCTTCTGAGAGAAATGACATGCTTTCCCCCTTTTAAAAGCCCATACTAAATTACTTGTGATTCAGTGCCCATCTGCATACACATGTGACTGACAAGGTATCTTATGGTCTACACACTGCTCTGCATGTGTAGATCAGAAGATCAGAAACATTGTTGACATTCTCAAAAACTTAAATTTCCCTGAGATTTGGAGTCAGAGATCCTCCCAGGATTGAATCAATTTAGCTTTTAGCTTCCACAAACCGTTCCCTGTTCCCGCAGCTCTGAAGCTTGTTGAGGGATCTGCAACTCGCACATCTCCCAGCAAAGGTGCACATGCCTTAGCTGGAGCCCACTGCCAAAAAGGCAGCTTCTCTCATTACCTTTTGGGGCTTCGCAGAAGTACCCTCAGGCCGGCGTGTCAGCAGCCCACTGTGCTGAAGACTAAGAAGGTGCAACAAGAACATTTTGCAGAACTACCGATGTAGCGATCAACACTCGCTGAAATGATGTGATATTTCAGGCTCCGATAAAGCTCAGAGGAGCAGGAAATGGTAGTGCGGAGGTGCCTGGCAATAGCAGCAGCCTGTCTTCCCTCTCTGTGCCTTCCCTTTGTGCCTCTGCATGCGAAGCCAGAGCACGGCCTGCTCCGTGCTCCTTCAGAGGGGAGTCAAGAATTAAAAGTAGGCTCTATGAGAAGCAGAGCGAAACTCCTTCCTTTTGCTGCCTCTTTGTGTTACAGTTCAGTCTTGTGTATTTTTCCCTTTCCATGATCCGTTCTGCTCTGGGCTGCATCAGAAGATGCTTCTTTCTGAAGACCTCCATGAGGCGCATGGGAACTGTCTGAGGCTGGCCAGAATCTAACACTGACCCCATCAGACCAATGGGCCACTGTAGCTATTTTGTGGCCTAGATCTCAGCCCTGGAAGGCAGGAGAAAAGCTCTCATTAACTTTAAGGGATGTTAGCTCATATTCTCTGTGAAGGGTAAATTTGGCTGTCCCATGCTAGGTAATTGTAATTTCAAACATTCTTGTTTGCAAAATACAAGGTATATAACATACCAAGAATGGTTCATTTTTCCAGATCTGTTTAGAAATGGTTTCTGGAATGGTAGAAGGAATAAACTCCTGACCAATCTTTCATTTCCCACAGTGGAGGCTGTGGGAACAAATCAAAACAAAACTTCCCTGAGACTACATGTTGGTTTCCTTGACAAAAGGAAAAAGGCACCCACCTTATGTTTACAAGATCAGAAAACATTTATTGTAATGCTACCAAACTGGTATTTGTCTGAAGCACTTTTAGCTGAAATGATCTTCTGGAAAATAATGTTTATAAACATCCTTGAACAAATAGCACTCTCCTGACACAAGCCTACCATCAACGTACTGCTCAACAAGTTTTATCTGCAAGTCCTTGACCTGTGACTGCTTTTACAAAGGCTCTCTGTTCATTAGCAATTTCAGGTCACTTTAAGTACTTGTGTCATGAACACATAGCACAGCTGTAAAATATACGTATTAAATACCAGCTGCATTAATATAGGGGCTTATTTTCCTCCACTTGGCTCCCAAAAGTAACATGATCTTACACGTTGATGAAAAAAGACATAGTTATATTTGCATAATTACAGCAATATTGTAGGTCTTTAGTGCAACAGACCTAAGAGGCTGATTTATGATTAAATATGTATGGCTAAAAGTTACCATGCTGGGTAGTGTGCATAGCATTAGACAATGACAGTTTTGGGGCATAATTGCTTTAATGTGGGCAATTAAGACTAAGTGCATGTGATTTTAGTGTCTGCCCTACATTCCTCTGAATGATTACAATGATCAATACACATGATTTGTAAGTCGCTTCCTATTGATCGAATGGTAAAATGTTTGACCTTCCTTTGAGGAAGTAATTTGCTAAATTATGACACCACGTAAAGTCTTTCTTGGTTCAGAGGTGAGGGGTAATGGTGCTCAGAACTAGAAAAAAAAATTAATTTTTCCCCCTTTTCCTGAAAGTAAGTCTCTGTAATGTCCCTTCCAATTTGCCGACTTCACCTGTGGAGAGAGGAGTCTGGCACACTCATCTTTGAAATTAACAGAGGGAAAAAAATTGAATTGCAAATTCAGTCCATCTCTACAAGAATCCCTCTTCATGAACTTTATCTGTTTACACCTCTGTGCTAAATCACCAGGAAACTCTTGACCACAAATCTCTGTTGTTTGTGAGCGGCTGGAGCAAAATGTGCAGCAGCAAAGTTGGGGAAACGGAGCACTCTGTGAGTGCTGTGAGCAGCTGGGACACGTGGCAGGGCTTCCTGGGCTGCCTGCCAGACTTAATTTTGCTCTGCATGCACAGTACCGAATAGCCTTCGCTATATCACATTAGCAGGTACGAAAAGAAAAACAACAAAGTGTTCATGAAAACATGTTAGCTGATGAACGGTAACTTTGTTACGGCTGAGGCACCTCCTCCATGCTACAATTGCCATCCTAAATGTACACAGTAGCAAAGTAGATCAAAATTAATAGGTAGCAATGCACTGAGATGTGCCCTGCTCCAGGGGCTGTTCTGTGCTGCCCAGGGGAATGGTGATTATCCCCGACCCCAGCAAACTACACGTAGAGGGCAGAGCCACCACACTGAAAATATGTATTACCTAAGGGATTCTGGTACCCCAGAAGGGAAGACCCATACAGACCCCCCTCTCCCTTTAGGAGCCACTTCACCAGAGTGTTTTCAGACAGCAGCAGTGCTTCCCGGCATGCCCTCCACCGAGTATACGTGTGCTCAACCAAATTTAGTGTTAGAGATGTTATAGTTCAATACCAGAAATTTGCACAGTCCTTACTGTTTGTTCTTGAATTTTCTGGGCTTTAAGCTTGTAGCACTTTGCTCCATTTGGGTCTAGTAGCAGTGCAGCCATGCACAGCCCTCCTCAGCCCAGCTAGACTGAGTGAAAAGGCCTGAAATAGCCAGCCGGATCCTGAGTCTTGGGGTCACTTGCAAAAGCCCTCTTTTGATTAGTTTTGTACACCAATCCAATTGCGCCACCCAGGCAAAGTCAACTGTTCAACTGTCCAACTAACAACTGTTCAAAATCTACCTTCAAACAATTCAGATTTCATCTTTTCAAACTAAACCACAATGTATGCACAAACTTTCCAGATTTCATCCTTTCACATTGAACGGCGCTCTCCACTGCATCTCACAGACAAGGCTTCACAAAGTAAGCCACTTTCCTGCAGTAATACTCTAACATCAACAAACGCCCGCATGAAAGCTTCCACAATAATACTCCAACATCAACCAGGCCCTGCATCAAAAATTTCATGTTCTCCATAGAAGTCCACCCTACAGTAACAGCTGGTGAATAAACACTATCCTCACCAAAGCCAAACACAGCAACAACTGGTGCAAAGTTAAAATTCCGTGTGTGGTGCAATGTTGTAGGTGTGAGCTAACACAGAGATGCGCTTGGAAGTTGCAAAGTGCACAACCTATGGTGTAATATGGCATTTTATTGGGGAATGTGCATTCTCCCTGGGGGAACTGTACAAGCAGAAGCTGTTTAAGGACAAGATAGGAACCATTTTTCAGGTCTCTGACACCGAGAGTAAGGAGCGGTACCTGTGTTGTAGCACAGGGTTCTCCTGTCCCTTTCCTTTTCTGTCCATTTCCTTCCAGGCCCAGTCAGGTGCTGCGGGAAAGCGAGAGAAATATTTAGGACAGGATTAATAACCTCAGTATCCCTGTCCCCAAGCACAGTTAACCCAAGCCTGCAATCATGCTGGGAGGCCACTCTTCCCGCTTTATCGGGATGCGATACCTCGCATTTTCTGCCCAAAACACGCCATTGGCCCATCTGACGTGCTTCAAGGTTCCTACCCCACCGACACCTCCCTGAGGTACCTCAGCGTTTCCCTTTGAAGCCCCCCTGGTGCCGTCCCCCCGCCAGGTACCTCAGCGTTTCCCGCCAAAGCCCCCGGCACCGCGCCCTCTCTGAGGTCCGGCAGCTGCCGCCCCTCACGCCCCGACGGCGGTGCTGCCCTCGCTCGGCGGTGCTGCCCTCGCTCCGCGCCCCCTCAGCGCTTCCCGTCCGGAGCCGCCGCCGCCCCCCCTGCCCCCTCCTTCGCTCCCCTGCCCCGGCGTCACCCTTGGCCCCATGGCCACCATCCGAGCCCTGCCCGACGGTCAGCCCAGGGCTCCCGTCCCTCAAAGTCACTCTTGTGTTTCCTGCCTCATCCCAGCCCTGCCCCAGCCCCGGCCCGGCCCACAGCATCTGGCACGCACCAGCGGCTGCAGGGGCCCCTCTCCCGCCCGGGATGCTCCATCCTGGCTCCCCCCAGGCCGAAAGCAGCCAGCTGGATCTGGAGTCTTGAGGTCACTTGCAGAAGCAAACTTCTGGTTAGCTTTCCGCAGCAATCCAACTGCACCACACAGGCAAAGTCAACTTTGCCCCTGTGCTGCATCCAACAGGTACCTACAAACTGTCCAGAACCTACCTACAAACTGCCCAGACTTCACCAGGTCACATTAAACTGCTGCCTTACTCTCTCTGCTACATCTCACAGACGAGGCTGCACAAAGTAAGCCACTCTTCCTGCAGTAATACTCCAGCATCAACAAACTCCCGCCTGCAGACTCTCTTGCTCCCTCTGGGGGTCTGCTCTACTCTACCCACTGGCAGCGACACTGCCCCCACCACGGCCAAAACGCTCCAGCAACTGGTGCAAAGTTAAGACTCCATGTGTGGATCAGCCTGTTCTTTTCCACCTTACCCAAACCTGAGGCATCCCCAATCTCCCACGCTGTGCTCAGCCTCCCCCTTCTCCCCAGCTGCCGCACTCCTGGTGCCCCACACCCTGGCCTCAGGTGAGGAAAGCAGTGGTAACAGTGATCCTTGTGCACAACGTGCTCACTTCCATGCTGCTGGTGAAGGTAGCATAATGGACAAGAAGGACAGAGATGCTGAAATAATTACAGTATGGAAGATGAAAAATACCACAAATCATGTAGCTAGCGAAAAACATCTTATTTACTGGTTGCCGTGTCAAGCACACATACCGTTACACAATGTCCCACTCTTAAACCCTTTTTGTAAGGAGAAGAGAGCATCAAAGAATTCATAAATTCCCCCATACAGCAGTATTGAACAACGAATTAAAACTACAAAGCAGTTAGAATTCATGGTTAGAAAAAAGTTCAGTCAAACAAAGGGCAGACACTTGTTGAGAAACTGAAGGTGAATCTGCTTGCCAGACCTGAAAGGACAGCTTCTCCTGGAGCTCACCAGCCACTGCTGAGCCAGGAACTTCTTTTTTCTAGCCTGAGATGATGCTGGGACACCAGTTACAGACAGACTTTCTGGGATGAACAGGACTACTCTGGAAACTCAGCTCTGAAAGTCCTCACTTCCCCACCCCTAACCCTACCCCAGTCGTATGCCTGAGCACTGTGAGTGAAGTGTCTGGCTCTAAACCATAATCAGCTTGTATCTGGATTTTGAACATTTCTTTTAGTTTTTGTCCAGGGGCTTAATGACCATCACAGAGGCTTAAGGTTCCCCAGATGTCTCATTCTTGAGAAACCTTACAGAACAAAGTTATAATGCTACACAGTATACTATAGTCACTCTTTGCTACAACTGAAAAAAAAAAAAAAAGACACAGCCATGGATAAACAGTAAATAAATAATTCTACACTCAACTTCCCACTTTCTTACTGATAGTATCATTCCCTTGGCAGTAATCCATTCTCAGCAGGTTCCCATGAAACTAGTATACAAGCATTTGGGTCCCATTTCTGGATGACTTGAGTTGAGCTAGAGCTGGTGGTTATCACTGGGGATTGCATCAGGACAAGAGGATAGGAAACTGGTGGTGGCAGTACTAATCCATTGTTAAACATGAGAAGAAAAAGTTAGAGTGCCAGGCAGGGTACCTTAGTGCTGAAAAAGCTGTTTATACTCCATTTTGAAAATTTTCCCAGCACAATGCATTCAGATAGATGCGTTTTCATTACTTCTCATTTAAACTACTTCTTCTTTGGCTACCTCCTTTTTCACATCAGACAGGTGAATTAACTCTCCATTTGAATTATGTGTTACCATTCTTATTCTAAGAATGTGCAGAGACTGAGATATCCATCATCTTATGAGAGACTTGTTGAGGAACCAACATGAGAAGGCGAAAGCTGCTATCTGCAGACCAAGATGTAAGAACTGTGTCAGTAAGCACCCCTACATGAGTCCAACCCATCAAGATAAATCTACTGGAGGAGGAGAAGGCGGAGAGGAATAGAAGTGCATCTTAGACAAGCACAAATTGAAATTGAGCTATAGTTTGGCACTGGAGCTGCAGAAGGCACAAGGGTGGTGCCAAAGCTGGGGCAGAGCCCAGCACTCTGGGCACCAGTAACTGGGCGTGAAAAGCAGTGGCCAAGGAGACTTATGAGGGGACTCCTGCCACCGGCACAAAGCCAGCACAAGGCTAGCGGCCCCCAGCACTGGCCAGGCCCAGGGTTGCAGCAGGAACCACAACCCACAAAGCAGCTTACACCACCATTGTGTAATAGATAAATCTGTGGATAATTGCACAAATTGTACCAACCTGCTGACTGGCTGCTGGCACATCAGCACACAAGAAACAGAAAGAGGCCGGTCTCTGATGGTTCACTGAGGGAGGCCTTGCCCTCTGCCACTGAATCCCTGCCAGTGGAGAAGCCAGGAAAACTCAGCAGAGCAGAGACAATAATGGAACAGCAAGATATGTTCACATTGTGGCATCACCCTGCATGGCAAGACAGGAGGAGAAAACAGACAAACTAGGCTCATGCTGCCTTTTCTCATTGCTTCTCTATGGGCAAAACTGAACATCAGGGCCTCACCTGCCTTAGTAACATAGTTTTCTCCCCTTTTTATTTTTTTAATATTTTCTTTTTAAGTATACTGTGCAGTGGAAGTCCTGACCTTGAATTGGGAATCAAGCCATTGGATATTCTTTGCTTAAAACTCTCCAGCTGCTGAGGTCTGATGTCAAGCTTTTCAATTTAAAAGATAAGAGCTGCTGCCATAGTTTTCTCTGAATCTGTTTCCTGGAGAGCACGTTCCCAGGTTTTGTTCAGCCTAAACCTTCCAGGCTCTGAATATGCTCTATTTTCTCATGAGACCACAACATAGGCTCCACTTGACCTGGAGGTAGCACCTGTATCTGAGTTGGCATCTGGCAGGGATCCAGTCACCTAAAAAGATGCCTCTATGGCATCTTAGAGGCCTCTGGAGCATCCAAGCTATGCCCATGGGATGCAGGATCTTTGAGAGACCTGCACTGGGGCAGCCGCTGGTGGCCAGGGAGGTACTGCAGGGCACCTCAAATAAAAGAAAAAGGTGTGAGTGAGTGAATCTCAGCCCTAAACACTTTTATAGTCAATAGCAAGAAAAGGCACTTTACAACATGATTCATTTCCTCTTAAAATCAATGTCTAAAACTAACCAGAGGATTGACACACTGAAAGTGCTGATCTTGCTCTACTGACTTGAAGCAGAGCCCAAGGGGACTAAATCAGGTGTCTGTGTTGTAGACGTCTAAAGCTAGGTGAGATGACTTCACCCAAAGCTACATACAGATGGGCCCCCCCTGCTAGTTACCCATCTTCAGAATTATAAAAAAACTTCCAGTGATCTGAATCTAACAAAAAACAGATCTACCTACTATAAAATTGATATAGTATGACTTTTTACTGATTCTAGAAATTGTGTTAATGAGTATTTACAAATAATCACTTGTAAAAATCTTTTCAGTCCATATATCTCTACTACATAAATTTAAGTACCATTATAGTACACAATAAAATTGGATAGTGTTTTCTATAATAAATGGACAAGATCTCAAAACTCTTAGTTACATTGGAACTTTACTCATGAACACTTCCATTGGTTTTCCATTGAAATATTTATGGAAGAAGATAAAACTCCATGACCCTTACTCAGGAATGCCCATAATCACATAATTAGCTGTAAATGTAGAGCCACTGAAGTTGATGAGACTTCAACACACAATTAAAGTGCATTTTTGAGTCAGGACAGGTTCCTCACACAGCGCTGTACGTAGGAGAATCTAGGCCAAAAATTTAACTATTTCCTTAAGGTGTGAAATAACATAAAATATTTGATCAATCAAATGACTGCATGAAAACTAGCATTTGCATAACTAAGTTGCTAGTTACGATGAGAACAACAAAAAAAAAGGGAAATATTAAAAGGTGTCAATATAGGAATGGGAAAAGAAAAACTTTGAATGCAAAACTAGTAGCAGTATTTATGGGATTTTGCAAGTTCAAAATGTAACTGACACATTTCTTTGTTGCTGTTAATTTTTTTTTGCCTTTGCATTAACTGTATTGCTTTGATGGATATTTTTAAAAATAAAATAATGGCGATCATTCAAGCTGCTTTGAAGTATTTCTGAGTCAAATGACTGGTAGCATTTATTGATTTCATAGTGTGACACTAGAAGTTTTGATATGGGATTTTAAAAAATTATATTTGAAGTTAAAAGAAGACATCTTGATTAAAGCCAGAACAAATTGTTTGGCTGAGATTCAAACTCTGGTTCACATGCCTTTCCAAGCTTGTAGATTCACTTGCTTGCTAGGGAAAGCCCATATGCTTTCAATGGATGAGTTAAAAATTCATGCCATGGAAGAGCAGGAAACTGCTTCAAAGTTGGGAACCAACAGAACAGCTTAAACCATAAGGGAAAAATATATTCATAGACATTAGATATAAGAATGAGGCAGAAAGGTCTTGTGCTTAAGGGGTTCAACTCTGAGCCACAGACAGTGTGACCTTGAAACAAATCCCATAGTCTTCTGTGCATCCGTTGCCCATATGCAAACTACTGATAATATCGTTCTCATCTTCTACTTTGCAGGAAGCTGTGAAGATGAATAGCAGCTATATGATGCTGTAAGTCATATGGCTGGCTAAAGAGATGATTTGTTGGGTTATCAGTTTAAATCTCAAAGAGACTGCAGTGAATGCTACTGATCTTGTGGGTGCAATCACTCATTGCCAACAGTCTTCTGGGTATATTCTAGTTCAAAAGGTACCTCAGAGACCCCACCACCCAGGGAACCGAGTCTCTGTGCTGGCCACTTCTACTGAAATGCTTGATGTACTCATGGCTTCTCAAGGTGAGGGGGGAACATCTAGAAAAGGACTGACCCATACCTGAGGGCTGCTCAGTACTTCAGAATCCAGCAAAGTCCTACAGCTGCCTCCTCCTCCCCAGTCCAATAAACCAGGACAGTGTCCTATGTGGCTTAAAGAAACAGGAGTGGAAGTAGGAGTTCTTCAGCATGAACCAATACCATTAAATCTTCATAGTGATCATCTGCTCAAAAGCCACTTGAGTCGTCATTCTTTAAATAACTGACCTGAAGCACCTGCTCACAGCGTAGTTTCCGCATCTCAGGAGAAGATGATCACTTCTTTTTTTGACCTTCTTCCATCGGTGGTGTCACTGGGGATGAGACTGACTTTTAAAGGAAACATTCACTAGTGCCATTTCGGAGGGTCATGAAGAAAAAATACCTTGTCAGTTTTGCAATGGAAAATGTAATAACTCACCAGCAGGCTATTGACCGAGTTGTTAAACTCTGGGGGGGGAAAAAAAAACCTGTTAGGTGAGCTGGTTAATATCAAGGCTCACCACTCACTTCTGCATACTACAGACCATGTCAAAAGCTTTCCAGTAATCAGTAGAGCTTAAGAAAAGTCTCTGATTAACTTTTCTTTCATCTTTCTCTTTTCCATCTGGTGTTAAAGATCAAACCTTCAGTTCCTCTACTCTTTTAAGCCTTGCCTGTTTGACAGCAAACTTCTCATCCATCTTAAATCTAGTGTGGGCTAGAATGTCTTTCAGCAGTGGCTAGAGGGTAGATATATTATCAGATACTAACCATATTGCTCTTTCTTTTTTTACTTTAGCTCTGTATTTGTTATTATAGGATATCTTTGGGTTTTCTGAATGTTCAGCTTCTATCCCTCTACTGCAGGATAGTGCTGTGCTGCTAATGCTTTGCAAATCACTGCCTCATCCCTTTCCAGTTTTGGAATGTCCTATCTGTGCTTTGCATAGCTTCTTCCAACTTTACCAGCAGGATATCTGCCTCCTGAGACTTTCAGCATCTGTGCTCTTAAAGGCACCACGATGTGGGAATGATGGTGGCTTTGAGAGTGCTGGGCCTGTAAAGCTTTAAACTGCACTGCTACCGATTGCCTGCTGGGTAAAGACAGCACCCTCCCCTTTGACAGGGACTGCAGTAGGACAGGGATGCTCAGCCACCCTTTAGAAATCCTTGTCTTCTCGGCTGGAAATGGGTAAAGCCTGCTAGAACCTCTAGGACTGACTTAGACCTGGCCTTGATCCTCCTCCCATGGCACTCTTACAACTATTCCTTAGTAGCAGAAGAAAAGGAGCTGTAATTATTTGCTACGAGGCTTACACAAAACAGAAAAAGAGGTAACACCTCCCCAGCACATTGGGGGCCATCAAGGGCCACCAGTTAATGATATAGAGTATTTGGATAATGGTAAATAGAAGACCATCACAATGACGACCTTTCTCATTATTTCAAAATTGGGTGTCTTTTCAGGAAGAGAAATTCCAGTTTCTTCCTGGTTCTACCACCTAACATCACTTGTAAGCTATGACTTCATAGTCCATGTGAGTTATCAAATCCATTTCAAGCATATTTATCAGGCTAGTTATTACACCAGAGATTCATAAAATGTCTTCATGGCTTTGCAGGGTGAGGCAAAATGTTTCAAAAAGAAAGATGCTAAAAGATATGGGAGGAAGAGGAAAGCTGTCTCAGGGAATTACACCTGAGTGGCAACGACCACCTTGTACAACAGCAAGCCTGTGAAGGCCAGGTCTTTATTAGTGAACAGTGCAGTCCGGCAGTAGCAGGTCTGCAGACACTTGATGTCCACACTATGTTTATCTCAGGGAAATTACTTCAGAATAGCTCTAGTCTGGTCCTGTGAACCGAATGAGTGTATTAGGTGTAGTCCTGGAGAGCATTTTCTCATGTAGTTTAAACAAAAAGAATAAGTACAGCTTGTGTGCCCTCAGACCACTCCATGATATGAACCACAGAGTAGCAACTGGCAATAATCATGCATTTTTCTTCAGTGGTGCTCTTCTGACCCAAAGTTATGTGCTAATTACACTCTCTTTCTGTAATACCTATCACAGGATATATATGTGCTCAATAGGCATGACGCTGTATTGGGACAAAAGCTTTTTCATGCAACTTACCATGTCCCTCAAAAATGTGGCCCTGCAACTCCATGCCTATGTAGAACAGGGGGATGTAAACATGCTTTGCAAACCAGTTTCAAATCTTAAATTTACAAAAGAAGTAATCAGACTGAACTTCAATACAGCCAGCCTGTCAGTGAGCAGAGTTAAAGGGCATCTTTGGGGGAAGAATGGTATGATGCCGTATGTTTGCAGACCTTTCTGCTTTGCTGTTCTGAGCCTGGACTAAAGAATTTGGGTGCTATCACAGTGTAAGCAACATCTTCCTGCTAGGAAGAGTGTAAGAAAGCACCTTTGGAAATGATCGGTTCTGTGTCAGAACCAAAGTAGCTGTTGTCTGATGCTGATCAGTACCTAGTAATACATCAGGAGAAATGCAAAAGCACATTATTGGGCAGATGTAAACAGCCTGCTTTCATAACCTGCTCTCTAGTAGTTAAGAGACTGATTTACATCCTAGAACACAAGGTTCAATATCCTTTTCACTATTTGTTGTATTAATTATAACATTAGGTATTTCTGATTTCCATATAAGCATCTAAATCTGAATCCTTCTAAATCTCAGTCTGAACAATTTCCTGTGGCAGACAGGCCCATGGTTAAATCATGTGTTGTGCAAAAAAGCATTTCCATTTATCAATGCTGAATTTCATGCGTTTAACTATCAATTTAGCTGACACTGGAATTCACTTAAAACATTTCTTCACAATGTAATAGATCCTATATGTGTAAGTTCATGCTCAAACGGTGAAACGGCAATCAATTGTAGTTAGTTATAAAGACAATTACTCTGCAGCATCACTGCTACAGTTCCTGCAGCTCATGTTAGTGTGGAGGCAAGGATTAATATTAAGGAGGACTGAGACATAGGTGAAAATAATAATAAATGCAAACATTCTGATTAAACAGGAGGAGGCTGTAGAACACTAAACCAACTTTGGAAAGGAGCAATGCCTTGCAATTTTCGTTGGCTCATATCACTAAATTAGGGACATGAATCATCCATCACTACAATATTTCAGTTTTAAAGCAGCACAGCTTTGATTGCGGGACACTTCTGCTGACAGAAAAGCCTGAGGGACATAACTGTGGGTCAGACTTCCAATTTTTAAAAATTTGTTGGTTGTATGTTACATGCAGATTACAGACATGTTTTGTGTTACACAGTTTGCCAAACTGCATTTTATTTGCTAAAGGGACCTGAACTATGAAAATAAATGAGCTATTTTGTAGTTAACGATGAGCACAGGCTCCTCTTGAAATGCTTGTAGAATATACTACCTTTCCATACTAAATTTAATTCTGCAGATAATATTTGCTTGGTAAATCATGTCTTTTAAATGTGTATTTATCATCTCAGGAAGTTTAAATGATGGCATATACCTCCTTTTTTGGTTGCAGGGTAAGTACTCATTTTGATAAATCTAAGTTTCCCATAACTTGGTTAGCATAGTAGCCAACTTATTTGCCTCACAGAATTGTTTTTGAGATTAATTGGTTAATAGTTTGCACTGCTTTGATCTGTACACTCCACATAGTTATTATGACTTATTTCATATGTTTGGTAAAAGTTTAAAATACTCTTTTCCCCAATAATACACACTTTGATTTCCTTTTTTTAACTTTTTTTTTTTTTTTTTTTTTTTTCTTTTAGATTTCTAAACTACAGTTTCAGTTTAGGGAAAAGCCACTTCATTCCCGGTTCTCTAAAAGCATGGAAAGATGTCAAGTTTTTCAGAGCTGCTGTTGATAGCAGGAAAACCAACACAATCTGGGCAGAATCAGCATCATCATAAATAAAAGAGTAATGTTTTGATTTTGTGCTATAAATAATGAAATAAGCACCTGATTTTTATCCAAAAAATTAAGAGGCATAATTAATTCAGACATGCTTCAGGGTAGCTTTAACATGTGCTCTTTGTTCTCATGTTTCTTCTTCTATTTGACATGGTTGCTAGGATGCTACTGCAAAATAATACATATCAGGATCATTACTACTGGGTTACGTGGGTATGATGCAGTATCACTTTGTGAACTTCTTTTCTCCTTCAGAACCTGATAATTCTGCCAAGCTGGGTGTGATCCCAGCCTCCCACATCAACATATTTTTATTAGGTGGAATGAATGAACAAATGAATGAATGGGAGACTCCTATGTGCCTGGAGGAAGAGCAGAGGCTCTGGAAGCCCCATTATCCCTGGCATGGTGTGCAGCACAGCACGGCTGTCCCTAGCTCAGAACAGAGATATATGTCTCAGGGAGACATGAGCAGGAAGCAAATGATGCCTACACCTCTCAGTGCACACAGAAGGAAAAGCAGCTGGTTCTGTGGCTGAAGGACCAGAGACATTTCCCTGACACCTTTAAGCTTCCGTAAAGGTCTACCCATTGGAGAAGATGCTAGAGCACAGCCAAGAGCAGACCATATGGTCTGGGTTGGGAATGTTGCTTAACCAACTTCAGTCCTTTCTGAAATGGAAATACTTCACTGTCCTCTTGGAAGATAGCGGTTCTGCTTCAAGTACGCTCCATTTCCCAAAAGCTTTATATTCCCTCCACCCTATGGATGCCATCTTTAGGTCAGTAAGAGTAAGTGAAACTCCAATTCCAGCCAATGAATTTCATTAGTCTTTTCCTTTGCTGTTTGCCAAGTGAAGATTTATTATTTTATCAGCTTTTACTTATTTGCTAGCCTTCATGAAGCTGATGAATTGGTTGCAGTCTACTTGGACTCCTGCGTACTGGCAACTGCAGACCAAGTCCCGAGGAGCAGCAGGAACGTGAAGCCTGCTACAGTCACCACAATTAAGCATCTCTTAACTGATGAGTTAGGAAAAAAAATATCTGTCACTCATAGACAATTATTCTGTGGCTCTTACAAGTAATTGTGCCAAGTCAGATTCACACAGATGAAGACAGACTGTAAAAGTGGCTGATTTTAACAATGCATCAAGGAAATTACCCTTAATGTAATAGTCTAACTTCCAAAGCCCACATGTAGCAATGTGCAGGATTTCAGAGAACCTACATAACTGGTTTATCCTAGTCTCAAACTGCATCAGATAGGAAACAGACACAATTTGTGTGATACAATTAACAGTAAAATTTAATCTCTCATACACACACCGTATGCACATGCACATGCTAGAATGGTAGGTCTGCACAAGAGCAAACAAAAGCAGCCAGAGACTATGGGGCAAAGGTTTCACCATCAGCTGTAGCTGCACCCTGTTAGGTTCATAAAAGAAAACACAAGCTCTCAGATGGCACTCTGTCTTGCAGCTGCATTGCTTTCAGCTGAATAACACAGGTTAGAGCACCGCAGTTCAGTCCACAGTCACTGCAAATATGATCGTGTAACACTGTCAAAACAGTTACTGAATCTACTCACTTCATATCTGGTATAGCATTCCCACAAGTCATGTCATGGAAAGACTGCACAAAGAACTCCAATTTCATGCTCAAAATGCATGCACAGCATTCTACCATAGCTTTATCTCATGATCTTTACTTCTAGAGTAACTCTCAGAGCCAGAGAAAGTTGAAAGCAGTGCCTTGCACTAGATGGCCATTCTCAGTTTTCTCTCGTAGCTTTTCCTCTGCAGAGCAGCTAAACTGATCAAGCAGCTCCATCATGCACCGGGGTGGGGCTCACCTCTGTGCAATGAGAATTAAATGGTAAATAGGCCTTGTGTCAAAAACTTGATATATTTCTTCTGAGCGTACAGTGGCTCTATTCCTCTCTAACTTACTAAATCTATTTTCCTTACTGAGCTCAAGCCAATTGCAAGGACTCCAATCTTAAAGTCTAACCATTCATTCCCATGTCTGAAAAAGATGCTCTTTTCTTTGACTGCTCCAGTTCAATCTCATCTCTCATTTACTCTGTCTGGTTCCCCCTTTGACCCATGTTTTGTCCGTCATTCCAGTTTCTCTCTGCGTACAGAAAATATCCTGACACAGAGGCTTTGCTCTTCAGGCATGTCTGACTGTAAAGCAGGTCTGTCTCGAGCACAGTATGTTATCCTGCAGCCTCCCATGAGCATCCCTTTGTGGCTATGGGCAAGCGGACACAGTAAGCATACCTTTTGCCAATATCCTGGGAGCCAAACCCCCATAAATGTGCTACTGGCTCTCAATTTATCTCTCTGGTATTGCTCTAAACTCAGTCTTCCAGTCTCAGGATAAAACTTCTCACTCAAAGCAATGCATCTTTACTATTTCAACCTAACTTTTCCTTGATTGGGTTGAAAGGTTAAGTGGAAACTGAGCAGGAATTTAATCTGAGAGACTTATTATGTACTGAAAGGAACCTATTATATTTCTTCTTAAATATCATGTAGGACAGACTTTGCGTTTGCTGAAGCCACCTCCTTCGTCCTCTCTGCCAGCCAATATTTTGAGCAGTCCGGCAACAGTTTAGCCAATACACAGTCTCTAACATTGCTCTTTAACTTGCAAGACATATTTTTATGCATACTTTATTTTCCATTCTGAAATGACAATATAAACCTCTTTCATGTAGCTGAAATATGGCCTCTTGTCTCTATACTTAACTCATCCAAATTATACCTGAACACCTGCAAAGAAGTTTAGGAAGGATATTGGTCTATTCTAAGACCTGCAGGAAATAAATATTGTGAAATATGCTTTTCATTCCCTTTGTTCTGAAGTTTTATGACTAAATGCTGTGCTGGTAACACAGGTTTATCAGGAAATCCTGACTTGTCCAGATCTTGAACTCTAATAAAATAATTCAACAGAGCAAGAAATGGGAGAAAAGGGGAAGAAAATTTAAAAAAAAGAGAGAGAGAAAGAAAAGAGAAAGAGTAAACCAACTGCAATATGGGAAATCTAATTGTTACTTGTAACATAAGATCAGTGTTTCTATCATAGCTGTAATATAAAAAAAGCTGGTAACATCTGCTATGTATCCCATGATTTCAATATTCCTTTTCACACTAGCTAAGGCTCTGGCCTTAATTATTTAGGCTTGGGTCCTACTGGTTTTGCTTTTTTTCTCTGAAGACAGATCCTCTGATTGAAAAATACATTTTGCAGAGTTGATTGACATAGACAAATAAGGTCCATAAGATTGCTGCTATAGAACGTGGCCCTTGTCTCCTATTTTACAAAATACACAGGAAGAGATAATTTGCAATTGAAAATCAGTAGGTAGAGTATATTTCTGATAATATGATAGTGACTCATTAATTAGAACAGTTTGCAACAAAATCTAGGATGATGGAAGCCTAACACAACCTGGAGATTTATTTGAAGAACACCGTGTTACTGGCCAAGCACCTCAAAGCCCTCCCTGTATGCTTCACTGGGAGCAATGTTCCTAAAGGATGCAGTATTCACTTCTGAAATCTCAGCATAAGAAAGGCAGGAATAATTTTAAAGCGTCTCAGAAATAATACTGCAGGCAATCAGGCTGAATGTACATAAATAAATATTTAGCATAAGCAGATTCAATTGCAGTAATAACAAAATTAACTAAATTGAAGAGTGAACTCCCAAGATCTTGTGTGTGGATAAAAACCATGCCATGCCGTGAACACCTAATTCACCTTCCTCTTTTCTTGCTTGATATGAAATAGGTAACAGTTAAGACTGTATTTATAAAGCCTGTCCAGTTATAGCTATCCTACCTGAAGAGGTGCTCGCCCCATCCTCCTCCTGCTCACCATTTCCCTCTGCTGCAAGTTGTTATCCCCTCTCACCTGCTTGCTCGGCTGCTCATATAATTGCTCCTTAACTCACTTCAGCCACAAGGAACCACATTAATAAGGACCTAGTACTGGCCCTGTTAAAGTAACCTGCCTGGTTCCAACTGAAAGAGGTCGAGGCAGAAGACAAAAAAGTTAGAGGCGACAAGAACTTGGGGGAGGGGGCGAGGGAGCAAGCACAGGACAGCGGCTGAAGACAATGTGTGCATACACTCTAATTAGAAGCAAAGAGATACATGGCTTTGGGTACGTAAACAATTTTCTCCCATTCACCTTAGCCTACCAGAAATGAAAAAGAGTGACTATATGGGTCACCAAACACTACATAAGACTGTTTACGTAGAGTAATTTAGAAAATGTATCAAGCCTGGGTACATACTTTAACATGAAACAAGACGGTATCTTTGCCTTCCCTAACTGACCTGTTTTAGTTACATGATCAATTGTTAGTAGAACAATGTCTTTCGATGCATCCATTCTGGAAGTAATCCTGTGTCTTCCTCTGAATTTCTAAATTAGTTGAATTGATTGCCAGAGGAATACCGGCCAAGAGTGATACACGTCACAAGATCACTATATCATAAAAATAACATTTGGTGGGGATAGATTGTGAAACCTAAATTAACAGCTGGGGCATGTTTCAGTTAATATAACACTCCTAAATCTACAAAACTGCTGAAATATAAACAATATGGATTTTTTTTTTTTATTCAAAGTGTAAGAGTTCAGTTGGTGAGGAAGCCAACCTGAACAACACCAAGAATAAGAACATACTCTTCTGAGATACTACTGATGTATCACGAATTGGTTTAGAAACCTGCTACCTTTTTTATTGCATGAGACATCCAGAGCATTTTATGAACACACCTCAGAGAAACTCAGCAGAGGCTTTGAGAAGCAAACAAAATGTTACATGGAAAACATTTACGACCTTTATAACACCTGATGTTTGATCCCAAGATAAACTTTCAGCAGCATCTGCCCCTCAAGTCTCCAAGTGCTGGCAGCAGAAGATAGGCAGAGATGGGAGGGTTTTCTCAGGTGGGGGTGCCAGCTGGTCCGGGTGCACTCAGGGAGGAGGAAGGCTAGCCTGCACCCACCATACTCCCAGTGCTAAGCCTTCAACAGCTAAGCAGGCCGGTGCCAGGATGCACTAGCAGGGGCTGGTGGGACCGTGCTATCTATTACGGCTGCTGCAAGCGAGCTGCCTCTTCTGTGGCTTGGCTGCAAGTTCTGCCATATCTGACCTGGTGCAGTCTAAACCCCAGGAAAGAAATGACAGTGTTTCATTCTTGCCTGAAGCTGTCATATTTCATGGGACTGTGCCTTAAAGACCCCATTTTACATGGTTCACACGGTTTAGACATGAAAACAAGAACTTCAGGTGTGTAGGAAAGACTAGAGAGCCTCTGGGAGAACCCAAAACTTGGGAGACCACCCTGTGCCTGCCCCCAGCAGTACTGGAGCTAGACCAGTATTTGGAGATAAAAAGATTGACAGTAGCCCTGCAGCCTCCTTTATCCCTCCGTGCCATCCAAAGCCCAAGTACAAACAAGAACTCTGCAATAATAAATAAATCTTAGATGGACAAGCCTCTAGCAGAGTTCAGGCTGGCTCTCCATCCTCCTAGGCCAATGATCTGCTACTAAGCTACACAAGTGCTGTTCAAACTCCTCAGTCTGGTGAACTTTCTTAGTACCAGCTACAGTTCCACCACGCAGTGTCTTGTCATTACTGTCCTACACAAAGAGGGGGAAACACTAGGGGAATTGGGTGGAAGCCACATGTTCAATTGCTTTTGCGACTCCTGTATTGGGACTTCAGTTCTCACTGTGAAGCAGAGGAATCTTCTACATGCAATCAGATGTACTGTTCACACTGGGCAGTTGTCTCCTTAGCTCATTACTCAAGGGCCTGTATGCTGTATCACATGCCTGATGCCCTTCAGCTCAGGAGCTGCCTCTTATACCATGTGCTGTCTCCCATAGCTTTAGGCAAGACATAGGCCAGGAAAATACACCTAAAGTAACATAGTAGAAACCACCCCAGAAATATGTATACATTTGACTTCCAAAATGATCTTACTGAAGTACAGAACTGGTTTAAAACAAACATGTTTTGGCTCTGCAAAGCTTATCAATGGATAGCAAGTCAATGCATTTCCATTGCCACTTGGTGTCCCCAAACCTACTAGGAGCAGGTGTCGCTCATGCAAGCTTGGCAAGACAGGTACAAGCCGGATACATAAATGTGATCTGATGCTTGTATTTTGTTTTACCAAAGGACTGTGCTGACACCGGCTAATCTCACGATGTGTGCCAGGGTGCTAAGCCCTATCCTGGCTCAGCCTACACCTCCCACCGAGGTTGCTAGCTGCAAAAGGAGTACACGTTATGCAATTCCTTTGCATCGTACAACCTGTTCCAAGGTCCGCCAGGCTTTCAGAGGAGATGAAATCCCTAAATGCCAGGAATGCCTCAGCTCTTGTGTTACAGGCCCCAAAAGAAAGCTCAGCCTTTGAGCACTCCTTACTCCTTGCCCATCTATACTGCGGACCTAGTTAGAGCAGTTTTATCATCTCTGGGAGTAATCCTTAGGAGATTGAAGCATTTTATGACAGGGATGACTGCTAATCAGAATCCCGAAGCTTTTCCCTTTCTACCATTTACCAGGATCTGCACTTGCTCTCTGCACAGCTTCAAAACATCATAACATCAGAGCCCTTAGCGTCCTGAACACCAGGAAGGCGTGCAGCGGGACCAGCACTCTGGTACTTAACAAGCATTCGGGCTCCAAATTCCATGACGAGTCTCACGTATCACACTTCCCTCAAGAATGTGAGCAGGCAAGTTGGCCAGACAGCTCTGGCATTTGGACATGGGTATGGCCTGATCGACAGCTGAATGGAGTCAGAGTGACTCCTGTTCATTACAACCTGTTGTAGAATTGGAGCCTGTGCTGCACAAAAAGACTCAATACCGTCTTTGCCACGATCACCCCCACTTGTGTTAGTATTCATTTCCATGTACGCCTGGTGACTAATTATCAATTCTAAAAAATGCCATTAAATGTGTATCTCATCCTAGTGAATTACTCCACCCCATGCTGTCCCACTCCAAAAACCCCAAACCAGCTGGAGGTACCTAGTGGGTGGGATCAGGAGGCATCAGGCCAGCCCCTCAGGCTATCCCTCCTCCTCTGAGTTTCTAAAGGGCCACACTCTGCCTCCCATTTCTCATGAGAGACATGCACCTCCATGTGTAAAGGGTAACACCAAGTAGCAGCCATTAAAGAAAAGCGAGCATGGAGGGAGGAGTTCCTTTTATTTCTTCCTGTTGGATTATTTTGTGTAGCTGGCAGCTTCACTCTGTATTTTCAGTCTGCCTTCACTTTGGTTCTAGCACTTCCCTCCTGCTCCTCCCTTATACACAGTGACAGAAAGGGCTTAAAGAAACAATAATTTGTGACTGTAAATTATCAGGAAGCCTACAGGTAACACGCTTCTGAAACTGGCTAGATTGCAAGTTGAATGTGCCCTTTTAATACAGTAAACTGCAAAAGAAAATCACAGCTGCCATAAGAGCTTATAGATTGTTTTCTATAAGGCCATATTAATATTTTATATCACTGTCATCTCTGAGTGTTCTTAGTTGACTTGTTATCTTACATAATCTGGAAGGAGCAGTTTGGCAGTAAGACACATCAGTGGGGGCAATGTGGAATAGTACTTCAGCAAGAGGTGTTGCACTCACGATGCAAATGAGTCTCTTGACCTTGAGCTTCCCTAAGTGTGCAGTGTCACTGAGTGGGTTCATTACAGTATAACACTACACACAGCAGGGCTATGGAGATGGCTGAACAGAAATAATCTGTCCCGTATATTCTTTACGCAGAGAAGCCTATCATATAATTACTAAGCATGTGGCATTTTTAAGGCAGCCCTGGCTCTAAAATATGTTATTCTGAGATAACACAATATGACTCAACACAGCAGCGTGAGACAGAGGTGACATGAGCAGGTAAGTTGTCAAAATAGGTGACAGATGGAGTTGTGCTAAAAAACATTCAAGATATTTGCTTCTTAGTTTTTCTCCAACATGCATCTCCCACACAGTTTTAAAAATTTACCTTGAAGTGCCTCTACATAATCTAATGTGATGAAAGAGAGAGAACAAGAGTGAAAGAACGAATTGCAGAGTTGTTACAGATAATATGCGACATACAGCAGATACCAGCACACAGCAAATAGCCCTGTTTGCTGACAACCTATATTGCTTTTGAATAGTTTGGCACAAATTGCCTATACACGCATGATGTGTATTTTCTCCTTTTTCTTACAGCTCTAGTGATTTGAAAGGTAAACTCCTCAGTGATCAAGCTAAATGAAATAAATCAGTGCATTACATCAGTATGAGATTTGGCACAAATCAGCAATGCCTGTTCTCTTGTAGGACACACTGTCCTTCCACCCTTGAAAAAAGAAGTGACATTACCTCCTGTTCATCTGATTGACATTATTTTGAGAGATATATATTTTACATGAACTCACTGTACTACACTATTCCATTTCTTACACACACATCAAAGATAGATTGATGCATTTCTGCAAAAAACCAGAACCCGTTTTCTACCAGTTGGTTTCTACCAAACCAGTTCAAAGTACTTGAGTGTGAGAAACTTAAAGGGTTTATCAAAAGCTCTGTTTAATCGTAGATTTGTTTTATTTATGTCTTTATTTTTTAAATATAAAAAGAAGATGTCCAGCCCAGGATATTTATGATTTCAGTACAGATTTGCAACTACTAACGTCTCATGTATTTACAAAATTGAAAGTGGTGATTAGGGAAAGTGATATGTCCCTTTATATAATCTACCAGCTCTTTGCTGGTTCTCACAATGTGCTGCATTTTGGGAACCTCAGTTACAGACCAGTGCAGTAGCATGCATTTGGAAGCAGCCTTGCTTAGTAGTTGCATTTATGAACATGGCTATTTGGAGCCCATTTGTATATAAACAAAAAGCAACAACAAAGATGTCATCCTAATTTAGAGGCATGGTGAAATAGAATGTCTATTTCCATTCAGAAGATGAAACACAGAAGTAAACCTGTAAGTTTAGTGAGCAAAAGAAACTGACTTTGGAAAGAAGTGTTGCACCTCTAGGAGACAGTACATCCTTGATGATGATAGAAACAAGGAGCCAAAGAGAGGGGTTTTAGTAAAGCCTGTGTGCTCCTCTCCGGGTGGATGTATATCTAGTTCTGCTCATCCTCATGCCACCACATCTAATATAAATGCTGTGTAGTCACGTTAATGCAAAATAATCTAAGCAGGCCTTATTAGCTCAGGCTCAATTTTATGCTGACCGTGGCTTTCTGCACAATGTTGGGTGGCATCTGGCTGGCTTGGTGCATGGGCTAGTGTAACCAGTGCCTTCCTGCAAACACCATCCAGATGTTCCTCCATCAATAAGCAGTCAGAAAAGGCAAAATACTGTATGGTTTGATGGACCTTGTTTTAACCACTCCCCAAAGGGGCATTAGCTGGGATTTTGTAGTCTCTGGAAAATTACCTGTCCCCAAAGCCACTGGCAATAGTTGTTGCCAGCGAACTCTTGCTCCTACAAACAGAAGCAACAGGGATAATACTGCAAAATAATTTCTGATATGTGGCTGGATTATGGAAAATAACAAACACTGCAGAGACCCGTGAGTGTGCAATAGGCAAAATGAAGCAATTTTAGAGCAATTACTGAGAGGTTGATATGACACCGTTCCTGCATGCTGCCGTGACAGAGCGTATGACTGACGAAAGCCCGGGAAGCAGGAAGGAAAAGGCAGTTTGTGCAACATCTGCCAGGCTCCCATATGGCATGTTCCAAACTCACTATTGCCTGATGACAGCACACAGATTAGGGCATCAGTGTGGGTTGAACTGGAACTGATCTTTCACTGACTTTTGAATATCTTCATGGCATGGATTAAGAGGGGCGTGAAATTCAGCTTCACATCACTGTTGATCCCTTGCCCGTAAAAGTTATTCCAAACTCAAGAGCATTAAGAAAAGGTATTTTGAAAACATACATAAGGAATTGAAACTATTTAGAGCTTTTATTTATACAATCCACACTCAGCATAGCACTAGATGCATAATTTAGCTCCTCTGTAACTCTGGGTCCTTACTGTATGTTGTATAAACATGTATTTCAAGCCTTGGATAAGACTACCAGTAGCATTTTTTAACACTTGTAGCACGATTAAATCCTTAGCTTTCAAACAGTTGTTTCCATCTATTCAGCTCAGAGCACTCACAAGGGCTGCGGAATGTTCACCACCCCAGTTAGGGAAACCAAAGAGCAGAAAGGTGATTAGGAAACCAAGTCCCCCAGTGCCCACACCATGTCTGCAAAAGTCTTTCTTTATGGACAGTCTCAGGTACTGACCCCAGACCCCGATAATGTAAAAGCTATTTACATCTCATGTTACAGCTACACTTTTAGTACGACTGAGCAACCCGCGACACCCAACAGGGGTGTACGAAGCTAGTCTGTCATCACGCACGTTTCCCTTAATCTTTCATTTAACTTTCCCTTGCCTGTGAGATTGATAACCGGTATTTGTGCCGGTCCCAGGGACAGGAGTCATGCAATGTTATGTCAGCCAGGGACAGGCAAGCTTGCTTGGCATCATTTGGTGCTCAATGAAACTCTGTAAGTTGGAAAGTTTCATTTGAACTCGAGCATAACTGAGTTTGTCTTCCCTTAAATAAGGGCTGAAAGAGAGAGTAAATGGAGGGAGAAGGGGGAAAAAAAAAGAACAAGAAAAAAACCACCTAGCCTGCAGGCCTGCTAGTCCTGTTTGGTTTTTTTTTAGGACTCTCCTGTCACGACTTGCTGACAGATGAGCTCTGTTGAGTCTTACAGTGGTGATTTAAGATGTTACTGCATCCCTTGCTCCCCCCACCCTTCTGCTAGAGGTTACAGCCCACATAATAGGATTGGCAGAAAGGAATATTTTCCTCTGTCTTGGCTATTCCAGTTTAAATTCTGGCATATTAGCTTAAAATATTTTGATGCGAGGCACAGAAGGATAGGACTGGAAGGGCTGTGGAGGTCACCTAGTTCATGCTTCTGCCTGAAGGCTGGATCAACTGTTCTGTGTCACACCTGACATACTTGTCTGACATCTTCTTAAACACCCCCAGTGTTGGAAATACTACAGCCTACATGATCCACGCAGCTAATGAAAATACTGAAAAGTACAGGGCCTGCAGCAGACTCCCACAAAAGCCCACTAGTTTTAAACCCCACCCCTCCCCCCTTCCTTTTGCTAGCAACTATGGCTTTTCAACCAATTTCCTAGATTTCGGATGCAAATAGCATGTGGGATGATCTCAAAAGCCTTACTAAAACACTGTACGTCCAGTCTCTCTCCTCTGGAGAAAGACACCGTGTTTGCTATGCTATAGCCCTGTGCCACAATCTTCACTTCCAGAAGCCCTGTGATTACTCTAGTTTCTCACAGGAACTACAGCGAAATTCATCAGGCCACTGACATCCCAGCTGCATCGCGTTTTGTGCACTGGTCTGTCTAACTGTATCCCACTACGCTTAAAAATCTTTGATGTTAAGTCTACTGTCCCATCCTCTTCCTAGTGTTTGAAGTGAAAAATTTGTGATTTAGCTAAACTGGTTTCTTACTATCCTTCCTTTCTTTTGTTTGCACAGGAACACTTTACACTTGTGCTCTTAATACTGTTTCTTGAACGACCTCTGTCCTGGTTTCAGCTGGGATGTAGTTAACTGTCTTCCTAGTAGCTGGTACAGTGCTATGTTTTGAGTTCAGTATGTGAAGAATGTTGATAACACTGATGTTTTCAGTTGTTGCTCAGTAGTGTTTAGACTATAGTCAAGGATTTTTCAGCTTCTCATGCCCAGCCAGGGCACCTGACCCAAACTGGCCAACAGTGTATTCCATACCATGGGACGTCCCATCTAGTTTAGGAACTGGGAAGTGGGGGGCAGGGAATCGCCGCTCGGGGAGTGGCTGGGTGTGGGTCGGCGGGTGGTGAGCAATTGCCCTGCGCATCATTTGTACATTTCAATCCTTTTATTACTACTGTTGTCATTTTATTAGTGTTATCATTATCATTATTAGTTTCTTCTTTTCTGTTCTATTAAATCGTTCTTATCTCAACCCAGGAGTTTTACTTCTTTTCCTGATTTTGTCCCCCATCCCACTGGATGGGGGGGGAGTGAGTGAGCGGCTGCGTGGTGCTTAGTTGCTGGCTGGGGTTAAACCATGACAACCTCCTAGATCTGTTTAACCTTGGACAAGATTTCATGACCATCTGATGTTTACCTTCCTAAAAGCCTTCCTAAAATGTTACTTAGAGGCTACATGAATGAAAGACAGTTCCTGCCTGTTAGATACAACCCATGCAGCTGTTCTTTTCCATGTCCTACACAAAAAAAAGTTTCAGTGTGTTTCAATAACTGCCTAAACCATGTGCACCCTTTATTTATCAATGAATGTCTAAGCGTCTGTCTTCTCTGTTTATACCAGATCCTGTGCTCTAAAGGAGTCAACAGATTGCTCACAGAGGACCTTATATCCCAGATCTTCCTGGTTGCCATTGCATGCTCACATGGTTAACTGCATCCATACTCTTTTTCCCCCTGGAAACTTTAACAGAATGTCTCTCTCTCTCTCACCTGTCTGGCCCTCAGAGCAGCTATGTGCATCCTTGAGACCTAACACATCACATCTTCCCATGCTCCTGCACGGCACGAGCTGAAGTGCCAACACACGCTCTACCTTGCCAGCCCTGCTGGGTAACCTGGAGCAGAAGAGCAGATGCAAGCCACTGGGCAGCTGGCTGGGGGGGAAAGTGAGCCAGAGGACTCACATCCCTTTCTCTGTAAAAAGTATGGGGCTCTTTGAAATGAAATCTTCCTTGACAAAGACTGGGTTAAATTTCAGGAGTGAGATCTTGTCAAGAACAGCAAACAGAGCCGGGTTCCCACGCAGCGCTTTGTGCCTGTGCTTCAAGAGCACGTGGCGAAAGCGGGGGAACGGGTGGGTGGGTGGGTGGCAGAGCCTGGGTGTGCCACCCTCGTGGGGGCACGCGTCTCTCCCCTACAAGAAACTTGCCCAGTCCTGCGCTTGGCTCCCTTCCTATTAGAGACCCCTACTTGGGGTCATGCTGAGCACCTTCCATTGCCTCTGTAAGCAGACCTTTAACGTTGGTACAGGAAGCATCCTCTCCCTGGGGTGGCTTTCCACCTAACGTTTGGATGTAGCAGAGCGTGGTTATTTCCCACTGCTCAGGTGATTCCCAGGTACTTTGTGCTGCCACATGATGGGTTTTTATTAAATGCCAAACAGCATTTGCCTTCCCCAGGAGACAAACTAAAATGATCTCTAGAAGTATTGGTATGCACAACAAAACTTTTACATCACTATTAGCGAAGCAGAATATTTCTGTTCCCATTATTTCAAGTTGAATAATTTAATGTTCACCCTTTTTAAATTTACCACCTTTAAATTAAAAAGTCATTAAAATGTTTCAATAACAGTTAATATTAGCATAGCAATAAGACATACCAAGTGGGCATTACCAGGAGATAATTGACCTGATCTGTAAATTGGTGCCCTTGGCTTTACCTCTGGATGTCAATCAATTAAAGCAGTCAATCATCTCTGAGTAGTGCCTGCCTCAGCAGGTCTTATTGCTTAATCATATAACTGTTGAGCTAATACCATTCATATTTCTGGACAAAAAATTCCACTAGGAATTCCCATTCATTATCACACCAAAATTAACAAGATCTTGAAATGCATATTATATTATTCATAACATAATACTCTGTCAAATGGAAAACATCAAAATATATTGCCCTTCTTTCCCTTTTTTTTTTTTTTTAAAGCATGCAGTTGTTAATTAGCTATTCTTTAGGATGATCAAGTAATTGAGATACAGGTTTTAGATCAGGTTCACAGGGAGTATGTGGTCAAATTAATGAGTCATGAAAAGACTAAAATGTCACTGTATAGAAACCGGACTTCTGCTCAGCTGATATTAATTGCAGTGGCACTAGTGAAGTCAATAGCTCTATGCCAATTTACTTCAGGTGAGGATCAGGCCTTATGTTTACAAGAGTGTGGAATTTAGTGAATGACTTTTAATCTTCCATATAATGAAATTTAGTATATGTAATTTTTTTAACTCTTCAGATTCTGCCTAAAAGCCTCTACTTACATGAATTGTTCTACTTAAGCTAATGACTTGGCAAAATATCACATGAACAGAGAATTAAATGGATCTGCCTGTGCCAGTTAAAGCTAACAGACTCAGACCCTTTGTGAGCTGAAAGCTGGCTACATATATTAGAAAAATCCTTGCCTTCAGAACAGCAGTGCAAGCAAATGGAGCATGGGACCTCAGTCCTGCACATATTTATTCATGTATATTACTTGCTGGAAGGGGCTTGTGAGTGTCGAGCTAAGCACATACATACGCATTATCAGGATCAGGGCCTTAGTTTTCTTTTTAGATTCAGGGAAGTAAAAGTGTCATTTTGAACAACAAATAGGGTGTAAATCAAATAGACTTGATCATTACTGAAAAGCTACCATTTTGAAAGGAAGCATCTTGATATTTTCTCCATAATGAAGCTGCAGCCACAACATTATTAATGATAACTGTGTCTGGATTGTGCATTCAACCAAGATAAGAGTCAACTTGTTTGGTAACATCAAAGAAAACCTGAAACCTTAAGTATAAGAAGATTAGTATTTACAGTGATCTGTAGGGTTGGCTGTTCCAAGAAGTCGAACAGACACAGCCAGCAGGAACAATTAGTAATAAATTGGCACTGGGATTCTCTCCTGTACTTGAAATCTGGCACTGTGCATAAACACGCATTTTAACATTTTGTTTAAAACTTCCTACCGCAGCTAGCAAGGTGATGTGGTCTAAGTGGGACTAGGCAGAAGTGAAAGTTGTTACAACGTGCTGGGAAAACAGAGACAGGTTCTCCCATTGGCATAGAAAGGTGTCAGGTATTTTGTACAGAGCCTTCAAGGACATCATCTCCAGCACGTTCTGTTAGACTCACCCAACCCTTTTGGACACGCCACTGCAAAGCTATCATGTGAATGTTCAGGGATCTAGAGAATACTACATATAACATACGTTCAGGTCATAAACTGTCTTATAAACACAAGGTGCATCCTCTCAGAATAAAGGGTTTTTTATGTTAAGCCACCTTTGTTTTTCAGATACAAAGTACAATAAAGTGTCCATTTTATTGCATTGACATTTACTTCTAATACTTTTGCTCTGACCTCAGCACCAAAAATATGGACAGACCCCAAATTACCTTTATGTGCAGTTGCTGGAATTTACAGCCCTGCTCGGAGACTGGCAGTTAGCTAAATACCACACAGTAAACATTTTTTTCCTCCTTTTGAATTTAAGTGGCAATAGCAATGCTGAACACATGAGAATAATTTTAATAGTATCCAGGAAAACAGGAAAGAGTGGAAACTTGCTACTCCTGCTGTTCATCTCAAATGTGTTTGGCATAGCTCATTGTGAATGAAGTCAAATCAGTAACCTTTACAGGTTGATAAAGGAGGAACTAATCCATTGGAGGTGGAAAACCAGCAATATTTCTGCCAAATTTGACATTTGCTCCTCACGTTATTACTGGATACAGTGTTACTTTCACTGCAAACCCCACTGAAATCAATAGGAGATATTGATAGTATTGAGCCCTGGAAATTACCTTTTGATGGAACATCCTTGCAACATGAAATGGATCTTCATGATATCTCCCTGCAATGGATAAGTGTCAGTAGGTCCAGTTACAGATGAGAAAAAAGTTTAAGTGACATGGACAAGGTGCACACTAGAGGTAATCCAATGCACATACTAGAAGCCATTCCCTTTTAATTTAAGGTTACAAAGACAATTAATTGGTAAATATATAAGCGTAGAGTCTTTTCTTCTGCTGTTCATGTCCCCTCAAATGTAAAAGTCAAACTATGATGAACACGTGTGTCACTGTGAAAGCTGGAAGCCTCTAAAAATATTGGCTGCACTATTAGAAACCCATATTGACCTCATAAAATCCCTTTCATTTAGGTCAACATTGTCAAAGTTTTTCAGTACAAAATCCTTTGTAATAAAGAGAAATTATAAAGAGGAAGTGATGTGTTCATGAGGTTAACATAGTGTGGGCCCATACAGGATCATGGGTCTCTACAGCAATTCCATTAGAGGCGAAATGATGTATATAGTTGCTTTTAATATAATTTGCAGACAGAAACAAGAAGATGACTGGTTTGCCAAAGGCTGTAATTCAAAAATCTTTGTGCTAAAGAAATATTTAAAAAATACTTCATGAAAAGCCTACTGATACTTCCTTTTTCACTGGCAACGGAGCATGGAGAGAACATGAACAGAGAGTTCATTTAAACTCTGGCATGACACAAACTTCAGAGTGTTTCAAAGGTTTATATCAGTTTTCCTAGATTATATAAACTACCAAGCCACAATTACACAACTCATGGTTCTTTCCAGAATGATCCTAGTTACACAATCATTACACTTGCTTTTCTTTTTGGCTGAAACACATTAAATATTTATTAGTGCAAAAGTGTGTTTATATAGGACAACTGTTATTCTCATTATTAAAAAGAAGAATAAAAAACTAATCACTCATAATGGTATAATTCTTTGTGTACAAGTAAAATACAAGATTCAGAACCTACATTATTAAAATTCATTCTGAGGAGTTTCTTTTGAAATGCTGGTATAATATATAAGTTTTTGGATTTGAAACTCATGCATCAAGATGTGTCTTCATCACACTGTAGCATTAAAAGCTTCTGGGAAATGCAATATTATCTGCATCATTGCACACCATAACATACTGGTCTAGGCATTGGGCAGGTGATGGGTGAAACCTTTATCACAGTTCAGATGCTTGGGTGTACACCCCACAAAATCCATATGAACATTTGGGCCATATCTGAACAAATCAACATTACTTCATTTGCAAAACTGAACTGAAGAAAATCTTAAGAACAGCATTTCTCACATGAGGTTTCAGTAATTCTGCCTTTGTTATGGATATGGCTGTAACAGCCCTTCGGTATTTGGGTAGAAATCTGAGTAGAGTGTTCAGAAATGTGTAGCATTTAATATGAATCAAAGTACTCTGATAAAAAATTTGGCCTTTTGCTGCTTCTTAGGTTTCCATCTATTAACTGACCAGGTTTCTCCAGCTGCCAGCACAAGTTATGTTCTTTAAATGCAACAGAGCATTTCCGAGGAAATATTGTGCCACGTATCTCAGCAGGTGTTAAACCTCTTTGATGGACAGTTTAGGAGCTCATCACATTTGACCACTGATTATCAAAGATGGACCCAACATCAAAACACAAGACTAAAAACTCCTTTAATTAATGAAATAATATGAATCCAACTCTGAACTTTACCACTTGAACCTTTCTCCATGGCAGGGTCAAACCAGAACTCAATTCAAACATCCTCAAATTTCAGGAATGCTTGGATTCAGCTCTGATTTTGGATCTAAACTTCACGGCTTTGATCCATTGTTATGAAGTCTGATCTCATCCTGGATAAGAAGCAGCATTACTCAATAAAGAGAGTTAATACTAGAACTGTGACATTGGGAAAACCTGCTTGACAAGCCAGCTTGTTTAACCAACAGAAACAGGTTGCCAAGATCATGAGCCAGGAAACAGTTTAACAAAAATCAATGAAGAAATTACAAGTGACTAATAAATTCACACAATGAGCATAAGCAGCTGAAACTAGAGAAGAACCAGAGATGAAGACTGTAAACAGTCTGTGCAGAGGATGGCATCCTGCCGCTGCTGCATTGATAAAACCACAGCCTCATCGCCTCTGCTAAAAAAAAGGGGGGATTTAACAAAATGTGCTGTAGGTTGCCTTTGATGGTTTAATTGCTAGTCTACTTTTCACCACAGTTTCAACTTTAATCTGTTTATCAGTTGCTCACCTAAATAGAAGTATCTGACAGAAGATCCCTCTTTTTAATACCATAATTACACCATGTGAAACCAGAGCTTGAACACAGTACATCACAAAGCAGCTTTTCTGGAAGAAAGAGATGTCCTTGTCCCAACCAGAGAGGCGATTTACTAGAAAGGAGTTACACAGACGAAGAAAATAAAAAGTCAACTTTTCTTTTGGAGAGTTTGAAGTTTTTACCTTCCCACGGCGCTCATAGCACTTACGGAAACAAATAAGGAACAGCTATGGCATGAGGTGAGGCATGTTTTTTCTTTTGGTTTTTGTCTTTTGTCCTGTAGGCAGAACAAGGTGTGAGCGGTGGTTAAAGCACTCTTCTGTCCTACAGCTGTTACAACACAGTGAGTTTGATTTAAGTTTGCGTTCCTGACCCTTATTTCTCCAGGCCGTCATAGATGTTGCGCAACATTTGCCTTGATTGGAAGGACAGAGAAGGTGACCACAACGAACATGGATCTGATCACTAAAAACACAGTGTGCTACACAGAGCCCCACTGAACACAAGATTACTTTTGAACCACTGTGCATCCACTGCATTCATATATTTCATCCTGCTTCAAGGCTCGCCAAGGCTGTGCCGTCTGAAGTTACCCCACACCTCCTTCTCCTGGCCTGCAGCATGCAGGGACCTGTGCTGCGGAAAGGCCACTGTCTCACCCAGCGAGGACGCAGAGGCTGAACGGTGGTTCCTTCTAAGCTGTTGGGTCAGCATTATCCCTACAGCAACAGGAGTGCTGGGATGGTCGCATACCTATTGCTCAGCAAGCCACGCCACTACAATTAATACAGAACAAATCGGTGAATAAAACAACTGCAGGCACTTAAAGGCAGAACGAGGTAAAGAAAATGGCAATCTGATCGCAGCATGGTTGAGCAAAAGAAAAATGTTAGCTACGTTTAAATGTGCTATGTTTAAATTTCCCAGCATCTGGAAATTCAAATGAGCCTCATGTCAGCTGTTTCCTGGAAACTGCTGATAGCTTTAGATATACCCATTGCATGCTCTCTTTATCTGGACACTTCCATCTCACATACCCAACACCACCTCTGGAAGCTTCCCCCAACTGATTTAGTAACAGTTGAAACTTGCTACCAGTCATCAGACAAGTTAGTTTGGAACATATGGCAACGTAGCAAAGTATGTCTCAGAGCTGTCTGAAACATGTTCAGGGACGCGTTGAGCCTGCAGGCCCTTTCCCCAGATCCCGCTGAAGGGCTGAGCAGCGCTGCCTGCTCCCGAATGGCACTGTGCGACTTATGTGCAAGGTCACTTCAGATTCAGAGAGAGCCCGAGACAAACAGCCACAGTCCATGGCTGCTTCTCCTCTACCTTTCTGAAAAAAGTGTTTTCCAGGGTTCCCGCTTCTCACCACTGCATCGGCTCTCATAAAAATGCAGTTTCCTCATGTTTTTCAGCAAAGGTTCATTTTCTAATAGGAGAGGAAATATTCTCTGCTTGGGATGTTAGAGTGAATCAACTGCAAGCATATATCCAGCTATAAACTTGACTCCAAAATGTGTTGAAAGGTTAGATTTATAAAAATGTAGGCAATTTGACACCTCTAGATCACAGTAAACATAAGGCCACAAAATCGAATCTCCAGACTGTTGGTTAATTCCAGACTCCCAAAAGTGTCTCTTGGCAACTATTTCCACAGGGAGCAAAATAACTAATGTAATTGGAAACACTGGAGAAGCAATGGGGAATGAAAGAGGATAAAGCGAGGCAGAAAATACACACCAAGATGCATACATAGACATACAGTATAATTAGCTTCAGTCTATTGTATAACAGAGTCATAACAAATGAGTCAGCTCCTTAGGTGGTGTAATTCGACTTCAGTGGACCAACACCAATTTATAGAAGCTGATAATTATGATATATAATTATATGGACTGATTCTGATCTGTATAAATTGTTAGTAAACTTCAATGAGGGCAATAAGGTCAATCCAGTATAAAAATTGTGTGATATACAAATCAGATGCCCAATAAAATAATACAGTGTCTTATGTTCACACAGCTGCTCTTATCCCAGGGAATTTTTTTAATGAACTTTATGTAGACAGGAATTGCTTGAGGCACCATTAAAATGTGGTCATTTCTATGATGCTACTCAGCAGCTCTTGAATAGTTGCAGAAACTGTATACATCCTAGCTGGGGATGGCAGGGCAGGAAAATGTTACATCCACTTGAAAGTGCAGGGGAAATACTGGCTGGGAGGAAGAAATTGGCCATGCCTGACTTAGAATGGGGTACTGGCTCTGATAGCTGCATGCTTTCAAAACGCATCATCTAACAACACACTGGAGCTCAGTGCCTTTTGCCAACCGAAACCGTCATCCCCTTAAAAAATCGGAGGTGTGGGTAGAGTTGCTTGCAGTTGTCTCAAGATCTCCAGTATGAAATGAGTGCAGAAGCACACCTTAGGCCCTGTCTCCAATAATTATGTCTTTCAGTCTAGTCCATGAATCTTGCCTATTAGTAAAAAAACAAAGAGAACTCCAGAATAAGCTGTTGGATTTGGAATATTGCTGGCTGTGAAAGCAAGCCAGGGTTCCTCTGAGAGCAGATAACAAGCACATCAGGAATTGCTTCTGATGTCAAATCCCTGCCCTTATAGCTGACCTCATTAAAGGTTATATCTTGCTCCCACCGAAACCGATGGCAACGATTTCTACAGTTTGCTATGGGATGTCTATGTACTAGTCAGCCTTGAGAGTCAAAAAATGCTTGGCTATTTCTCTATCTGCCACTTCCACCAGACTTCTTGATGTATTTTAGGGAGGGCTGAAGTCTTTGCAAGCATAGATGTAACTTCAGGGAGTGCCCCGAGGTACTATCAATAAATAGGAGATGCCAAGGAGATAGATGTGCATGGTCTCTTCCTCTTCTAAGGGAGGACTGAGAAGGGACCTGGTGCGTGGTGAACTGCCACGAACACAGACCCAGGGGCTGCCCACCTCACACTAGAGCAGCTGCTGCAGCTGCAACAGTGCTGCTGCTCTCCAGCTGAAATGTTGCATTACAAAAGTACCACCGCTGAGGCACTAGGCCATTGCCTAACACTCGCACTGCTTTCAGAAAAAACTCTCAGCATCCTTTAATTTTTCACCCACTGTCTGATATCAATGCTATTCCCTATCTAAGGGTTCAAACCCCTAAACCACACCTCGCTGGGGAACTACACTGAGCTGAGCCAGTACTGCTTTGCCACTTGGTACACAGCAGCTTCACACTTCCTAACGCACAGCTGCACCTCTGTCCACTTCGAGGGCTTCTGCCCTTTGAGTTACAGCACGTGTGCCATGCTCTCCCCTTCCACCTTCTCCAAGAAGGGTGCCAAGATGGGTGAGAAGAGACAGCAGAGAGAAGTTTCTCGTCCTCCATGAGAATGAGTGAGCTAGGAAGTCAGGAAATTGAAAAGAAAAAAAGAAAAAACAGCAGCAAAGTAAAGCTGCTGCATCTCCCCTTGGTTCTCCTGTCCCCACCCAAGTGTAAGGAAGCACTGCGCCGGGAAGGAACTACAGCTCAAATCTCCTGATAAATCAGAGTTTCTCTGGAGGGAGTAGAAGCAACTAAAAAGGAATGTAAATGATCTTTGACCAATGACTTTTGTCTAGTTGTGGTTTCTGGTACAGTATATGTGGTTTCTTGTTCAGTACGGTAATGAGTGTGCGTACAGCAATGTGTTCAATGTGCACAGTGCTGAGAGATTAGAGAGTGAAGGATGGCATGGGACGTGTCAATATGGATCTGCAATGATCAAAGGAGGCTGTCTCTTCTGGGCACAAGTCTGGGTTGGGTTACAGCAAAGGAAAAATGTGAAGTGCTTCTTAATGTGTTTTCTCTGTATTCTCTGCTCTAGGATCACCGTAAATGGAAGAACATCTTCTCCCCTAATAATCTATTTCCTGCATGTGGCTCCCCCAATAAATATATTAAAGTTTTGTTTGAAGTATACAGTTTGCTAAGAAAACAGACTTGCCATTGTTTAAAGCAATAATAATCACAAGTGCTGTTTAAAAGCTGAAGTAAGGTTATGCGCATATCTTTGCTCTGACTAGTTATCAGCCATGAATCTTGTACTTAGGTAATTATTAGAGGTTTCTTTTTTAAAGAGATGATTTACTTACCCTGTATCCCTGCCAGATTTTCTTTCTTTTTTTTAATATTTGAATTTTGCACATTAAGTAGGGCATGCTCATTTTTCTTCTGCCTCTGCCCTCTTTTGAGTTATGAATCCCTTCAGTGAGTAATGAGCAGTTGGCAACTTTTATGCATAAGAAAGAAGATTCAATGAATTCCAAATACGCTACATGGACGCTCCTTTTCCTACATAAAAAGTATAACATTTTTATGAATTGGGCCCGTGATGATCTGGCATTAAATCACTGTCTCCTTTCTTCTCTGTGCTCTATTTATGCTCAGGGGATGCGCAGTCGCAACGTGTTATAAATTCAACAGAATTACTAATTAAAAAACCTACTGTACAAAAATAGAACAAAGGGTGGAATTAGAGCCAACAGGATCAGAGCCAGTGCAGTGGTCCCGGGGAAATGGTCTGGGCTGCAAGGCAGGTGATCTGATCCTCATCTGGGATTAACTAACGTAGCTCTCTTGCTCCAGATGATTTACAATCCTACAAACCCAGCCCCTCTGTAGACTTTCGGCAGCGGGCGCCAGCAGGGCTCCTGGCCTCCTGTTTCCCATTCTTTCCCCAAAGGGGATGAGCAGCTCCAATCGGCGCCATGAGAATTAGAGCCCGTAGGAAACGAACAGCGCTTCTGGTCTTGCTCAGCGGCTCGGCAGGGCTTGGAAGGACCATGGAGGATTTTCACCGACGGAAAGGTTTCGTACCATTCAACGGCCAGCAATCTGGTTTGCTGTGGAATCGTGCTGCTGGGCACTGAGCCCTCTGCAGCACTGTGAGAGCATGGCCCAGCTAGTGCAGACGTCAGGGAAAGGAGAGTTCAAACAAGCAATTCTTAGGGTCTCAGGAAGAAAAGATGCTCTTTCCCTGCTAGCTTTCCTAACCATCTGCTCTAAAACGGAAGTGTTCAGTATTAGGGTAAAACACAAACTCTACAAAAGCAAAATATGCAAGGATGCACTGAGAGGTATATTCTGCAGTAGATAAGCTCATCCTTCTTTCCCCACTTCCACGTATGAAAAAGGTGCCCTACAGACAGAAACAACGAAGGCTGAAAGATGCCTGCAAGTTGGCTGGTATGTTTATCAAAACAACACATCCTGAATACTGCCTGTGGGCAGACACCGAGCTGACCAGTGGGTCAGAGAGCAGTATGTCTTCATTCTGCCAAGTGTCTTTAAAAACAATTATATAGGAGTGATATTTACAAAGAAGTGTCCCTGGGATGCTCTAAGCTCCAACAGAACTAGGAAAAATACCTTATTAGAAATTCCAAGTGGAAAAAAAAATTAATTTATCTTGCAATACTCTCTGCATGGCCAAGTCTCTCACCCTTGATTTCTCTGTTGACTTTAGTGGGTTCTGTGCATGCACAGAAAGCCTCCCTGCACTGGGGAGAGGTGGTGAATGAAATGGCTACAAGAGCTCTCAGGAGAGGGAGAGTGCGTAGGTTGTGTAGGGACAAATACAAATTATAACAAGCTGTAAGAGCCTTAATCATTGCCTCAGACTGCACAAATAAAGAGACGCCTAGCATCAGCCCTGCCTGATAGATAAGGAATTGTTATTGTCCCATACTGTCTGTCCCACTCTTGCTATAGTAGCATCCAAACCACTTCTGCATCATGGTTCAGCTTCTGAACTAACGCGCAGGTTAACCATAAACAATTCCAGTCCACTTTAAACCTCTGTGCTGTAGGAATCAGTGGCTCAGCAGCTAATTCACAAATGGCTCAGTTGACCATGCAGTGGGGACACAGCAGATAGCTGAGGGCAGTGACCTCGTCACTCAACCTCAGCTAATCTGTCCCCATTTGCCAGAGACAAGAAAGAAGACAAAAAAGAAAGGACTACTGTTTGATGTCCCTTACAATTCAGCATCACACATTCAAAAATAAATAGTCCTCCAGAATCAGAAGATGAGTTAAAAGTCACAAAATTTAAAAGCATTTCTGGATTCTTAGCTAAGTCCTGTGAGCCCATAGGGTTCCTTTACTGAAGGGTTTTGCTACGACTCTGAACTGAAAGCCTGCACTCTTCCCGAATTGCCTGACTTGTCACGTAGCTCGGCCTTTGGCAGAGGAGACACTACTGAAGACGAACAGCACAGATTATACCAGAGTGTTTGTTATGCAGTACATACACAACCCATTTCTCTCATTACAAATAAGTTTCACTTACACTTTGAATTCATCTTTCCCCATGTTTTCTCTTTTTTCCATGCAAGTTCAGTCCAGAAATCTAGTATATTGGGATAGAAGTGACCGGATAAAACCCTGCCAGAAGTACAATGAGAAGCATGCAGGCACAGGGCTTCTGCACACAGAAACATGCAGCTCATCTGGAAGTGACTCTGATACTCAGCACAAGGCATGGGGCGGCAAGCCCTTCCCAAATGAATTAAGTACTTAACGGAGCTCTCCTAACGGGCAGAAGCTTCAGCAGGAAGGCAGCAGAGGTGGTCCTGCCACCCAAGTCTGCCTTTCCTATGCCTTATGACACTGAACAAGCCTCTCCTTCACTCTTTGTGGCCATCAGTCCCAGTCCTCCCACATTTGTCCTGTGTGCTCAGGCCACGTGTTCCTGGGGCAGGGACTCTCACTGTATTCAGATAGGCGAGACTTCTGAGCAGGCTGAAAGGCAATGCGCTGCATAATACTCTTGGTCACACCTGTGTCAACCTGGAATAGCCAAAATCACTGGAGTTTCTCTAGGTGTCCGTGATTTAGACTGAGATCTCCATGATCTCCACCTCTAGACATCCATGATCCAGGTCTCCATCTCTAGATATCCATGATCGGGATTCATCATCCAGTCAGCCAAACTCTGCTCCACCAGCCCAAAACCTCAAACTGTCTCAGAGAAAGACATTTAACCCATACTAGGGAATCAACTTTCTAGGAAACTACTATTTATTATTCCATTAATATTACTATCGATTTACCATTTAAACAGCCAATCTGTCATCAACCTCTATACTCCCTTATGATAAAAAAGTCAGTCTCTGTAGCAGAGATGAGCTGCACACCCCTTTGCACAAGCTTTTATCATTTCGGTCTCTCCTTGCAGCATGACACCTGGCTTACATCTCCCCAGTTTGGAGGCAAAAGCCTGGATGCTGAGAAGTCACTCAAACACCCCTGAGCACTCTGCAATTTGGAGAATTATGCCCTTTTGAAAACCCACTCTCCCGTCAGTAAAGCTTGGAAAAGCCAGACAGCTGGACTCAGTTTAGTGCAGTTTAGCTGAGATGTCAGCCCTCTTAAGGAGGAAGATACTACTCAGTGTTAGTAAAAGTGGCACCGTCTGGTCCAAAGTGAAGAGACCTTTGCAGCATGGCCTGAAGGTCAAACCCTGTTGGACTCCGAATCAGAAAGTGCTTTAGCACACATAGCTGTAAATGGAGAGTGCTCTAGCAAATCCCTCTGTCAAGCACAGCTCCAGGATCTGCAGCCAACACTCCTAATTGAGGATTTACTTAGGCAGCAACTGGTCTTCTGGAGTGATGAGAGGTGGCAGGTTTTTGAAGGAATGAGCTCTCTTTTCTCACCATTGTGACCAACAGTTTCTCAATTTTTGAGCATTTATTCAAGCGACCAACCTTCAGTAGCAAACAGCTTGAGTTTTGATGTTTAATGTTGCAGGGATAGCAGTAGGCAGTTTTTCTTGTTTTCAGCTCTTTTAGCACACTGTTTTGCCTAAAGCAAAATATGGTTTCAAGCAGTCTCACTCCACCAGTACTTTCTCCTTGCCTCAGCTAACAGCACTTGTGTATGTATTAAAGATGTTGCAGCAGAAGTTGATGCTACAGGGCTTGCTCACTTATTTCAGATAGTCAGCAATCCAACTTTTTTAAAATGCGCTTTCTATACAGAAGAATTATTTGTTCCTTTTTTGTTTTACAACCCAATTTCAAAGCTTGTGAAAACTTGGGGAGGGGGGAGGGGAGAGTCGTGCACTTGATTGAGACATCAACATAACATGACATTTTACAAAGACCGTCAATATGCCTCCTTAAAGAGACACTGCCATATTAGTTTAAGTGACTGGGTTTGCTGAGATTTCTTTAAGGTTGACTTAAATGTCAGATGCCATTAGCTCTGGAAGTTCAAACAGTCTACCACTGTGAACATCTTGTGCAATGGAGGTTGAAAGGGTCACAGGTAAGCAAAGCCACACTAAAACACTGCCTGTCATGCCTGTGTAGGAAGTAGCTCCATAGTGAAATGCAGAAACCAAAGCTTCGTAGATAGAGGGTTTATGTTAATATCTTCTCAAATGCAACACCAGGTCTAGATTTGTACTTCTTCGGCTTCTAGCTTCCGAGCTGAAGTCTCACTGCTCTCCTCATCTACACCTAAGGGGGAAATCTGCTTGCATTAAAACTTCAGAACACGTGTGTGTCTTTGAGGATAAGAAAAGTGAACTATTGATTAGCAATTGACAAATGCAATAGAAATTTTATATGGGCCGAGAAAGACCCATACATAATTTATAGCTGTGCCAAATATGAGTGACAGCAAACAGCAGGAGGCTTGAGCACAATATTGATTACTTTAAAAAACTGAGAAAGGCACCGTGCTGAGGACTGGGAGGATAAAGAGGAGAGGCAACAAGCAGAGAAAACAGGAGCAAAGCCATTAAGGATGTTGTGCTACCAGACACTGCCAGACTAGGAAACTGAGGAGACAGTCAGGTGGAGAGCACTGCTCTCTCCTTTCCAATCAATAATACCATGTCAAAACATAAAATGCATGCTTTTGCTCTTAAGTAAAATGTGTCTAAGATTTTTAAAAGCATTGATTCAAGATGGATCAATGAAAATCTAGGTGTATTTTCCTGTGCAAAAAGGGGGTAATAACACTTTGTAGATAATCACACAACAGAAGAGATTTCCAATGCTGGTTATAAATGTCCTATTTATATTACAATCTTTTTGTCAGTTAAGGTTAAGAATAGTAGGTCAAGGAGGCTTGCATTGTTGAAGGGGGGAAGGCAGACATGTAAATGTGGGAGCACAGGATCTCTTTAAAAGATGAACGCAAGGACAGGACTGAGCTTGAGGAGGAGAGGCTATCAAACATGGATCCTCTTCAGCTCCACTTTCAAAGAGCTTCCAGGTGCTTTTTCTCTAAACCTCTTAGCAGGTTCCAAACCCCAGACTCAAGAGCAATGCTCAGCTGAGAGGCAATGAATGAATGCGTTCTTAAGGGCCTGTTTCCGTGGGTACTGCATTTCTTCAGCAGCTGCTCAGCTGCAAGGTCCTGGCAAGGCTGGGGCTGGTGTCGAAAAGGCTCTGCTACTGTAACTGTTCCAGCAAAATTTGTTCGAGCAATTCTCATCTCCCAAAAGTATGTTTGGTGGTAGAGTATACAAAGGTCCTCTAATTAAGCAAGCTACGCAAGCATAATTGCAGCTACAATTAGACTTTTGCCTAACAAGGTTTTGGCCGGCATAGAAATGGCATTAAAACCAAAACAGAAAACACATTTATAACTGGCATCATCTTACCAGGATGGAGAAAGGCGGCTTTAAGAAAGAGGAAAAAGTGGATCTAGACTCCTAAATGCCCACTTCTCCCTCAGAGAGAACCCAGCTTTCATTCCCAAGGATGAGCGGCAAATTTAAGTGAACAAGAGGTGCATTTCAAATGCTCAGAGGGAAACAGAAAAAGGAGAACCGCAGCTGGAGATATGAAAGGTACCTCAGAGATGGATCTCGCTACCCTTGGAAAGCAGTCCTGGTATCTACACAGCACACTGCAGCATTATGCAGGTACCTGAGCGGGGTATCGGTGTGCCGCATTCGCTGCGCAAATGGCGACTGCTTCTGGCTCCTTAGCTGGCCCCGGGGTCCCTGTGCAGATCTGCGCCATGTCAAATGCTGCCCTCAAGGGAAGCATTTGGCTGCTGGTGGCAAAGCAAGGCGCTGGGTTTGTGAACATCACACAGCTTGCACTGGGGGTTCTCTCTCTGACACATCAGGAAACAAATTTTGGCTTCTGCTTATTAGGCTGGAACACTGATATGGGACACTATGGCAAAAGAAAAGAAAGCACGCCTTTTTCTTCACCAAAACAAAAAACTTTGGAGTATTTTTGAAGAACGCAAATTCCAGACAGTGACTTAAAGTGAATCTCATTCTTAATTGTTCACTCTTCAACGGGCAGTGACTGTTGGGTTTTTTAAAAAGAAAAATTATCTTTTTTTTCTTTTTTTTTTAAGAGATATCCCACAGATACAGGTGAATGGCATAAAGGGAAGGACAAGAAGAATTGTCCACGACCCACTTGAGCAATAGCATGTTTCCAAATCACCCAGATAGTCGTAGAAATAACTTTCTTACAACGTTTAAGTGTTTTTTCTCTCTTATTCAAAGGCACAATTTTTCCATAACAATGCAACCTTTCACTGTCCCGAACATTTACATGCCCCTGAAGTTCTAATACCGATGCAATAATTCCTTGGCATCAATAAAATATATTCCCTTTGCGAACTCCTGCTGTTTCCCTCATCATTGGTAAAAACTGAAATGCCTTACAAAAATAATTATTTTGCTGCACACTGTTTTTCATTTTTGATAGAATCTTAACCGCAGACTTCTCTGAATGCACATCTAAGAAAAACCTTGTCATTATTTCCACTGACCTGAGTAATTAGGTAGGAGCCAGAACCCCCTGCCTCCTGATTGGCGAGATGTACTGCATAAAGCACACTTATCAAGTCTCCCCTCCAGCAGCCAAACAGCACAGGCTACAGAAAGCAGAATGAGAGAGAAGCATTTGGAAAAGTGAGAGGCATAATCTAACGGACTGCAGCTAGGGCACCAGGGTGGGGACAAACAGCATAGGGTGGCTCATGATGTGGCCCCTCTGGAGAAGACTGGCTCCAGCAGGTTCATGTGCACCAGCCCTCCTCCTGCATTCACCATGGTCGCCTGCTGCTCATGCTCCCTCAGGATTCCCTCCAAAAGGGGCAGTTTCCCCCACCCCAGATATTCACAGGGAGGTATCTGCTCCAGTCTCCGTGCTCCTGGATCCAGCAGCTGTGGACTGTGGTCAGGACGCACATCTGGCCTCTACTCCTCAATTTTTATGCCAGTGTTATGAAAATGACATTTACCTATTCCCTTTTCAGGGCTGTGGAGGAGATCGATCAGGCAGCTTATATATCCTGCTTTCTGTAATCTCCCAAACTAATCAGCCCCCAAACAGATCCTGTGCTGGCAGGCCACATCCCTCCAGCTTCACCAGTAAGAACAGCAGGTGGGAGAATAGCTCCACACACGTTCCCTGCTTGGCCCTTTTCTAAAACTGCTTGTGACACTAATTGATCGGTGCCAGTAGTGATGGTGGCTGAGACGCACACAACCCACAGGGAAGCTGTTCAAAGCCACAGTAATGAGTAACCTATGGCTGCTTGAAAGCACAACGATGGGCTTTGAATTCTGCTACTATTACCTGGGATAGCCAGACCTCTGTCCCCTCCCAGTGTTAGAGAGATGAATCATATTAAATCTATTTGAATTTTACGCTAATGACCTGGGGGGGGGAAAAAAAAGATGACAACTCACTTCAAACTACTTTGTGTTCAGAGGTATGGCAGAGGGACTTCAGAGGGAGCCTACCTAGGAGGAGGCACAGTCGAGTCAGCACACAAAGGTGCTCCAGGTTGTTGCCAGTGGGGGACCTGGAAATCCTGCTCTGCCGGCAGCATCACTCTGTGCACAAAAGCCTGCGCAGGCAGCGAGCCTCCCCAGCCCCCGGCAGCAGGGAATGCCAGGGCATACACACAAGCTTCCAACGTTCTGGCAACTTTAGGCCAAAAAAGCAACCCCTCAGGAGCCTTCCGTGAAACACCAGCTACAACAGCCCTGAGACTACTTCAAATTGCGCTGAGGGCTGACTCCCAGCTGCCCCCAGCATCAGGGGAGAGGATAAAACCTGCTACTCTTCAGGATTCACAGAGGATTTCCGAATCAAAGCGGTAAATTTAAAAAGATGAGGAGACCAAATTGAATGGAAACAGTATCACAGGTGCATCTCTTTTCCGGTCGCTACTGCTCACAATTTGCCATTATGCTCAGAGTTGATGCAACTTTCAGAAACAATGCTTGGCTCTCTTAAATGATTCATGCAGCGTGTGTTGCAGCAGACATTGACATTATAAAAAACTTCTCTGGAAACTAGCACAGTGATTAAAAATAGAAACAAAAATATACGACTCCACAATCTAGAAATGAGCCAGCCCACAAGTATCTTAAAATACACCTGCATCAATCTGGATACCTCCAGCAACCACTTTAAAGTATCACCCTTCCAGGAATTACTGCGTTTGGGAGGGAGAGGCCTGTGATTCTGGGAAGCTTTGCAAGACCACGTCATCACCAGAGCAGGAGAGAAGTTGTACTGGCTGCAGGACAACATCAGTGTCTCAACTGCAGTGAATACCTCCATGTAGTGAGTGTTTGCAGCTTTTCTTGCGCTGCGTCAGCAAAAGCTCAGTGTTAAAAAAACCACCAATCATAGCTGAAAAATTACCATGAAATGATGGAGTCTACACTGAGTACTACACTAGTAGATAGGGGCTCTATTTCAAGAACATCCTTATTTGTTCCAAGAATGAAATAAATCGCTCACTTAATTCTACTACCAGTTAATACAAAGAATTAACACCCACTGTAATAAGCCAGCTACTGTCTTGCTTCAGCCTCTGTGCACAGAGGAAGACAAGTCTGAGTCTTGGCCAAGTTCTCAGTCCAGGGAACATGCATATAAAGTTGTGTCCTTCATGTTCCCCATGCTCTACAGATCTGTGCAAACACAGCCCACTGGAATAACTTAGCATGACGCTGAGGCAGTTCAATCCGTGGCGACTCTCAGGACCCACAGAGAGCTAGTACAGAGCTGAGACATCTCACCTACGCTCACATTTTCCCAAAACCACATTTTCTGCTCCCACCAGGGCAGGTAACAAATCCTCTGCTACCTCACAGAAAACACCAATTCCTCCCTCATGGAGGAAGCTTCAGTCAGCACAGAGGACGAGCCGGAGCTGTAAGCTATACTAAGCAGGTTACATCTGAGCTCAGCATGGTGCCGTTTGCTTCTGAATGCAATTCAACCCAGTGGCTTTCATCTACAAAGCCCTCCAGGTCCTCTTGGCTGTCTCAGAATCTGATCTGCTCGATAGCCCAGATCAGCGCCCGCATCGTTGCAATAAGCCACGGGCACTTCTGTTAACAACACACAATAGCAACCTGGGGGACGGGCGGCTGGAGGACAGCATGCAAAGTCTTAAGATTAGTTTTCTCACCGCAGATTGCCTGGCCTTTGCTTGCAGCAGGCGCTGGTATGGAAGACCAGGCACCTTCCCTAGGATCATCTGGACAATATAATGGGACTTTGACCTTCTGTCTCTGATGTGGCTGCTGAAGTGCCCTTATAGATTGCATATTCTTGTTAATTGCTGGAAGCATTTTATATTTACTTCTTTGAATACCTAAAATGCTGCCAGAGGCTCGAAAATGCACTGTCAAAGTTATGCATGTGCTATCAGATGGTAGCTGGAAACACATTTAGGTTTCACATCAGTTAATCCTTTAGCTTAGGAATATTTAGATGTCTACCCACCCTTGGAGCATTTTAAATGGTGACAAGACTCAAATAAGTCTATGAGATAATAAATACTAGTCTTTTTCTCCTGATAGGGCAGCAAAGACAACAAAGCTACATTCTGTCAGAGAACCACTGCAAAGGGATGGATACACAGGGTGCACTGGGCAGCAAGAAATCTGGATCTTATTTTGTGCTCAGTGGATGTTCTGCTGATAGCAAAGCAGTGGGCAGCCATTTTACCAGTCAGTGCTTCTGTTTCCCCTTTTTTTTGGCACTTTTAAATTAATTTTTTTTCTCCTTTTTAGGTTACATTTTCCAGGGCAAGGACTCTTTCATTCTACACAGGAGCTCAGTTCAACAGAGCACCAAATTCATTTGGGACCTTGCTGCACTACTATAACACAAACCAGTCAGATTAGAAACAAAAAGTTCTGAAAACACATGTTTTTCAGACTTCAGAGTTTAGTTGGGCACTAATAGTAAAGCTGTTGAATAGCATATTTGAGGCTCAGATGGAAAACAGAAACTTCCACAACCACAAGTTGTACAAGACAATACACATAACCCATTGAATGGAAAAATAGACTGTCTTTATCGTATTAATGATGATTTAGAAAAGCTGATGTTCCAGAACCCACCAAACATTTTATTGCCACTTCTATTCATTTGTACACAGCTTTAATAATATCTTGCTGTATTCTTGATTTTTTTTTTGCCTCCACATTCATTTCTATTCCTGTTACTGTGTTAATAATTGTAGGCAGATTTAGGAGTGGTACCTCTCTGGTTAAATGGCAGTGGGTTTGCTTCCTAGACAAGGAGCCCTAAGGAAAAAAAAAAATCCATTCTGGAAATAGCATCACAGCAGTGCTATCTGTAAGCATCCCCAGAATTATTCTGCCTGTTATTTAATTAGCTCAGACAAAGGTTGCAGAGTGCACAGAAATCTATCAAGGGATCTGCAGTAATATTTGGAGATCATTTCTTTTACTGCTTTATCATTAAAGTTTTATGTACTCTTGCAATTGATAGAAGCAATAAAACATTTCTGAAAAATATAGAAGAAGAAACAAAAAAGTAAAATACATGAAATAAAACCTTCGTATCTTAAATTCCACTAGCACTGCACCCATGGCATCATTTAACAGTTTGCTAGGTCTGGTGTACAGACTACACTTCACTGGATCATGACAAAGTACTTAGATCTAAATACATTTCCTCTATTTATCCCAGTTGGAAAAACTAAATAGAGGTGTTTTGAGTGAGAGTGAATATATCACTGTTTAGTTTACAAAAACTGTATCTTCCTTCTTCTCAAGAGTTTCTCTGACAATCAACCTGGAATGTTACATAAAATAAATAAAAATATTTCAGTAAGACACATTGCAATTCAAGAAACAGTTATGGTTGTGATTACATATGGGTAAAATAATCTGTTGAAATCTTTCAGCATTACACACATTTCAAGTGACCTGAACAGAAATCCTGAGTATGGTGAAAAGCAAAGTTTGCTGTTTCTTAACCGACACTCAAAGTTCAAGTCTTTCTGCAGGATCCTTCTGCAATCCTCACAGTCAAAGAAAACAGAAAGAAGATGCATCATTTCAATGACATCTCTTTCACTTCAAGTTCTGTAGAAAACACCATGGCATCCAGCACTGGGGTAGTTAAATGGCTCATTTCATTTTAAAAATTAGTCTCTTCAGGGAACTGGCACTGGGTGAATGAGAAGTGAATCCGATCAGTAGGATCTTTATTTCCAGGTTAGCACACCCCAGAGAGAGCCCAGTTTTAGTTCTTAGTTCCTAGGCTAAGTTCACAGCTAGTAAAGGCCCATCAACCTTTTTTTACCCTGTGAATTGGATTTGATGTCATTAAAATACTATGAATATAGAACCCAGCTTGGCCTTTTTAAGGAGCCATATGTCTTGATTCCTTTTTACTTTTAAGAATATAGTTGAGTGCTAGTACATGCTAAGCTCAGCATCATCAAATGACATGCTGCTAAGCTAGTTAGGAAACTTTTGCCAGTAAGTACCTGTAGTTTAAAAGTAGTTCAATCAAATACTAACATCAGATACAGTAGCCACAATGTACAAATGACAGAATGAGCAAATTTTGTTGTCCTGGGAAGTCAAAAGATATTCTACAGCCACAGGAGGAAAAGCAGGAAAACTTAAACAGTGCATTACTGTAATTAAGTCAACTAATTGTATACACATGAGCAGCGGTGTTGCATCAGCAACATCATGATTTTGAGAGATAGTAGAGACAGAATGAATCACTTGTCAAGACTTTTTAAGCACAACATATTTGACAATAATCAGCGAGTTCCCAGCATCAACAATCAGCAACCTCAGTAACATTCAAGACTTTCTCATGCTTATTCCAATGCCAAGTCACTGATTGCAGCCAGTATCTCAACTCTCGCATATAAATCAAAGGCCAATATGTACAAATACAGAGTGAGCCCTCTACCCTGCCTTTGACATCAATGCTACTTTTCTTACATATTCTGACTTCTTTTCTTTTTCTTTTTCTTTTTTTTTTTTTTTTAACCTAGAAGCCAGCTGTTGAAATCTGGACTCAATTAATCTAAAGTGTGAAAGATCATGTCAAGTGCAGGCAATGACTCACACCAGGAAGAAAGACACTGTGATTTCCCAACTATCTGATCAACTATGGTTTTAGGCAAATGACTGATGTTAGATATTGGATTATGTATTTTTGAAAGTGTGCCATAACCAAGTGTAGCTAGAAATTGAGCATCAATGTAAGGACATATGGAAGAGGTCTTTGTGCTCATTCTTTCCGGAAAAATCACAGCTGAAGAACATGGAAGAGAAAGAAGCAATGCTTTTTCAGTGGAATCTCTTTGCATTTGGCAAAAAATCCTTCGTGACATCCAGAAATGGGGCTTGTAAGCGCTTCTGGTTTCTTTTTAAAAGCTGCTTCAGGGAAAGAACATGAATTCATGTGCAGTAGAGCAGAAAAAGGAGAATTCTTTTTTTGGCTATAGCTGCCACCTCTGCTGGAGAAGCCTGGCGATACTGCCATTAGGAGGAGATTTGAGTTACTTTCCTGTTTCATCACAGCACAACCTGCACACAAGTTTTGTGCACAGCCTCAGGCAACTCCTTGTGCTCCCCTGTGCCTTTACTGCCATCTATATCTTGAGAATGATAGCACTTTGCTTTGTCACAGAGATGTCACAAACCCATTAAAGACAGAGATGCATTTGTTTACTGGAGTAATGGGTTTGCTGCAAGTACCTGAGTGAGATAGCCAAAGAAATTCAGAGCACTCTATGGACATACTGCCACTGCAGTCACTTACAGTAACTTTAGGACAAAGAGTGACTTAATGGCTTCATCACTGGCAGAAAATGAGAACGCAGTTGAAAGATACAGAAACCTTTTTTTCTGCACTAATACCAGGGCTCTGTGGAAAAGAGAAAGTGAGCAGAGAGAGTCCAAAATAAAGCTATCCTCCTGCACAAGGTGATGTGGCCTAAACTTCTTCCATTTTCTATATAGAAAAATATAGACAAGTTTGCCTAACTCAAAATGTTACATTTTATATCAAGAGACCATAGCCCTATGTAAAGCAATGGTCAACACAGGCAAAACAGATATCTAGAAGAGACAGGACAGCACCACCTTCCTGGAGTTCAGGTTTTGTTGTACCTTGATGAAATATTTTAAGGTTCATTCAATTCACAGCAAAACACCTGAACCGACTCAGAGAGCTTGAGGCATTGCAGTCATAGAATTTCCTGGTTTAAATCTGCAGTGAAGATAACAGCCTCTCCAAAGTTTTCAAGTGTTAATATCCATGTCCCAAAATAAAGCAGATACAAGAAACCAACAAAAACATTGGTATAGGAAAGCAGCAGTAAGGAGTTTACAAGTAAATAAAATAATCTTATCCCCACGTATCTATGTGCTCTAGCATCTGTACTTTATTTATCTGTAACTCTTCACAATTGTAGGAAAAAATATGGGCTTTGTCTAGTTGGAGGGACTGGTTTATCTCTGCTCCTGACCCTTTAATTTGTCATCTAGCCAGCATCCCCTCGGTGAGAATGTTTCTGGCACTCCAAGGCTGCAGTTAACTTAATAAGGAATGTAAGCACAGTTAGATAAATTAATTTCAAGGTCAAGCACACTGACAATGGAAAATGGATGCAAGTGGCAGGTAATAGAAGAAAATTCGCATGCATACTGATACACTGTTAAAGGCAGATGTTACTAGATAATTTAATCTCAAATGTAACTGATGTTTTCAGTTGCCCTTTTCCATTAAAAGAATTGTAGCAGATGCAAAAATCAAAGATTATTCAAAGAATTAAGATATGAAAAGCATGTTAGATCACTAAGCTCCAATTAGTTAAATTAAATTGTATACCATTATCTACCTGTAGCTTTATTGGTAGCTAGCATTAGCACTCAGCTTGAGCAATAATAAAATTAGAGAATAACACTTTAATTGAATTGCACTTAAAAGGATCATGCTGACAAATGTGATTGTATCTGGCTGTAATGCACACCTTTTCCAACGATCATTAAATCCAATGAAATGAAAGTCACAGGATCTTGACAGCTCTCTGAAATAATCTGTGAACCATGCTGTATCTCGCAGTTCCTAATCAATTTAGAGAAGCCTCATTAAGGCTCTGCAGCTAAAGAACACTTAAAAATCAAAACAAATTACAACATGTTATGGATAACTAGCTAATCATATCGATACAACAAGGATGTATTGTGTTGCAACAATTCATTTCCTTTGTAAGAAGTGTTTGCCATGGATGATTTAGGAATTGTTATTCATAACTGTGATCAGCCAGCCCTAATGTAAAATTTTTTCATCTTAGCTCATAATAAATATTTCTTATGCTGTGTCTTCACTGTATTCTAGATCTAATACTGGACTCTATGATTGCATGCCTGTTAATTATTTGTGTGTCTGTGTGTATATTTGTTTCTCTCCTTTGCTGTTTTTGCCTCTCTCTTGAGTATGCAGAAACAATGATGTGTGATTCTGGGAACAAATTAGACATTATCAGATACCCATGTGAATATTTCTTGGCAATTTTTGTACCCATGAGTAAGGACTTTGTTGCTGGATTATTTAACAGCCAATAACTCACCCTCACTCTCTCCTACCTTCGGTGGCTGTTTCCTTTTTATATGGCAGCTAATACAAAATAGTGTACCTTGATGTAACACTTACACATAAGAAATTTGAGCTGGGTAGTTTAGCAGATTAATGAGACCAGCAAACAGGCATTTAAAACTGAGGCGTACCTGTGGCACTCATTCTTGATCTGCTTAGTCAACATGGACTTGGCCAGTCACCTTTTCCAGTGGACTCTTCCAATCACATGATAAATCATTCTTACTCAAATATTTCTTTTTAAAGATTCCCCCTCAGCCTTAGTTGATAAAAGTCCCAGGCATCAGACAGAGTGCATGGAACCAGACACAAGCTCCTTCCCTCCAACATGGACATTATATCTAGTCACTTACACTTGCTGTTGATTAACGTTCCTTTAGCTTTGAGCCTTTGAGGGATTGTTATAGTGTGACTTCTGCTCTCAACAAAGCATAAAATTGGATGTAACACTAAAAAGCCACTATATAATAACATCCTGTTTTCTGTCCATTGGACTGATTTGCATGGACCACTCCAGACCAACACGGGGACAGAGTTTAAAATGCAACAGTAGATCAAGACAGAATATCATACTGATGTTAAATACAATTTATAACGCACAGGTTAAGCTATCTGAAGAAATATGGCTTTAATAAATACATGCTGTTTCTTCTGTTCTCTTTCTGCATGAAAAGCAGAGCAGGATTCCAGACAACATATGGATTTCTACATACTATTTAAAACAGTTTTTAATGCTTGCCCAAGGTATACAAAGTGGCTACTACATACCGAACATACTGCTCAACAAAGGCAATAGTGAGTCCATAAACATTTGAGAGGGGGTTAGAGATTTAAACATAAAGATAACAGATCCAAAAACTGACCAGAGGTTTAACACCAATTAAAGTTAATATTATTGGCATCATGGTAGTACCTAGAAGTCCAGTCACACCAGAACCCTTTTGTACACGGCAGAAAACAGAAACAAAAGACAACCCAAATGTCTCCTGATATTCTTCTCCAGGAGTGCAAGGAGGCTTTGGGCCATCAAAAAACCAAGCACCCTTAGCACTAAGGATCTGATCCAGCTCTGAGCAACTCCCACTGCTGTAACCTCCTTCAGCAGAGGGATGCATGCTTGCCTCCATGCAGCACAGAGAAGACAAGCCCTTTCAATGGGTTAACTCAGCAGCTGAGTGCGTGAATTCACCTGGGATACCCTTGAAAACCATTTTCTAGACACCTCACACCCCTGTGGCCAATGTGCTGTACCTGCCCTGACAAGTTTAGTGGCCTGACCTCCTCTGGCATAATGCACTATGCACGCATTTCCATAACCCAGCAGGTATAAGGCTTTATCCCGCAATTACTCTCACCTCTGACAGCCAGGACAAATACCATTAACTGCATCTGAATTGTAGTCATGGCACAGAGATCGGAATGGGAGACTGTAAGCCTTTGCACTGTCTTGGACAAGTTCAGCTGGATGGCCAGTGCACATCAGGGAGCTGTGTCCTTCCATCTCGGACTGTCACCTCTACCCCTGCAGAAGATGCTTTAAAAGAGTGGCCATTGTTTCTAGTGTATTGAATTATCCTTAATTTTCACTTTTCCCAGGCATAAGTGATTGGCACTGGTTGCTAAATGGATGCAGGACTAGGAACACACAACTGGAGTATGAGTCTTATAAAGGAAAGAAACCCTAAAGACAAAAATAGAGAGTCTGAGAGGATAAACAGTTGTATGCAAACACCAGTAAGTTTCCCTCTCTCATTCTTTCAGGAGAAGTCTCCAACCTCATCCTCTAGTGAGGTGTTGAAGAGCTAATGTTGTGGAAATAAATGGCTGTTTATAAACATCTGCACTCTAAAGAAATACAACCACCCGCTGGAACCAGGACTCAGTGGGACAAGAACAGCTGCTTGAGACTAGGAGAGAAATGAGGAAGGCTCAGCAGCGTAAGGGAAGAAAACCTGACTGCTGTGTCAAGCATCCCACTCCATTTTGCTATATGGAGCACTCTTTACATAACCCAGCAGTTAATTAGAAACAACACACATTTGTGGTTCCCCTCGAGGCAATGAAAAATAACTAGTGTACCTGTGCAATAACTTTCCTTTTAGCAAGGAATTTAGCAAGTTATTTCTGTTTTGAGCCAAAACACAGCGTGTGCGTCAGATGGCAATAGCTCTGAAAGTGGTGAGACTGGATCCAGTAACAAATGGCTTTTGAATATGTTTGTAAACAGGAGTCCTGTCAGTATTTTGAGGCCTGTATTAGAGAGTGAATGATGACTAGGCCTGCCAGCAAATATATTAAGAAAAAAGCAGGTGTCTCTTCACATGTACAATTTTGGTTCACAAAAGGCTGTTAGGATGTTTGCTAGTCCTTGTCTGCGATACGATGCCAGTTGTAAGCAAAAAGTCTAAACATATATCAAAACTTATGCAACCAGTATTGCCAAACAAATTTTCAAAAGCCTTAGATAATAATAAGCAAAGAGAAAAGTATTTGACATTTATTTCTGTATTCTCACTGATTACTTCTGTAAAAGTGCTTAGTGTTCACCCTAACCACAATCTGAAATCTTGTCCTGCAAACACGAGCTCTAAGAACTTTATTTTATAAACAGAAGGAGAGACTATCACATTTTCACTTATTTCCAGAAACAAAAGTACTAAGAAAACCACCAAATATTCACAGATTCCCGATAAGATCACCGCAAGCTGGCAATGCTGAAAAATTATAGAGTTGCAATATAAGCTAGGCCTCGGCTCCGGGCTTGCCTCTGGCTGACCTTGCGAGTTTACGTCTCAGGAAAATCAGACCGCTACAAGTCATGCACATCAGGAGATGGGCTGTGTGCTCTCCATACACCCCAGTGTGGGATACAGATAGTGTTAGGTGTCATTTGAAGCTCGAATCCATTTGTAACACCCATAGCTTAGTACAGAACTGCTCTGAACTGTTTACAACTTTTCTCTGAAAAAAACCTTCCCTACAAAGGGGTTAAAAATGTATGTCTGTGAAATATAATCATATACATTTTTCGTTTTCCACAATTTCCTTCTCTCTCTCTCCCAACTAATTTTCAACTTATTCCATCTCATATCCACTCTCGGCACCCAATCACTGTCCCTCTGAAGCTATTTTCCTGCTTAAATGATGCCAGCATAATATCAAGATTTTTTTATTATTATCAGATTACAGTTCACATGTGAATCAAAATTGTGTTAGGGGTCTGATCCTGCCACCCTTGAAATCAATTGTGGTTTCTTTCAATGAAACCAAAAGGTCTCACTCTCAGTAAGCTGCAGCTCCAGGTCTAGTGACCATTTATTATTCATAAGTACAGTCTGGGACAGACTGATAAATGACCCCTAACCATCCCACTCAATTTCAAAGGGGGAAAGAACCGGAATGGACTGATTAATGGCTTCAGCAATCTCAAGTCTTGCTAACCTTACCTTTACAGGTATAGGGAGATGCCTGATCCGTATAATATTTATATAACAAAGCAATTATCTCTGTAATATGGATTGTTTCAGGACACATTCACTCCAGTTCAATGTAATGGGGCTGTGGAAGACATATGACACAGCACGTAAAATTGATAAGTGGAGGTTTGTACCGTCCAGCTTGCTTACAAAATGCAAGTAGAGACAATCTGAATGACAAACTTTGCACCAGTCAGGGTACAGGTAGCCTTTGCCACAGAGGGCTTGGCCCAAAGGGAATTCATGTTCCTTTGACTTAAGTTGGGGGTTGTGTTAAAGCAGCAAGAAATGGTGAGATTGCTAGCCAGAATGCGAGAAGAACTGCTTAAAACTTACAAAGAAGTAAGCAGCCTGTAATAACTGGATCATCCATACCTTAGTTGGCCAATAAAAGCCTGGATCCAGAGCATGCCCACCTGTCTGGGTAGCCAACAAAATGTCCTGAATGAGGTTGAAGGAATTCAATAAAGCCACAGAATCACTGGTGAGAGGGCATAACTCAAAAAGACACGAATGCAGAAGTCAATGACTATGAGAAGCCTCCAGGGACTCAAATAGGCTGCAAAAAGGAGATTACTAAATTCAGTAAAAGAGGGGGAAAGCAAAGAGAAAGAAGCTCTGCTCTGTAGAGGACAGCAAAGCACTACTGTTGGGAGCATGCAAACAGGAAAGACAGCACTGAATGAAAAGCAGGAGCTGAAACACCCCATCAGATTCTTGGCTGCAGGAGAAAAGCCATTATAATTTGGCAGTATCTGGGTAGTGACATGGGGCAGTGTCAGCTTTCGGCACAGACGAAATGGTGCTCCAGCACAGCACAGCTGGGTGGCCACTGTCCTGCTTCTCACCATGGGCTGTGGGGTGGGTGTCTGCAGGGAGAGGGCAGCCTTCCCTCTCAAAACTTTCCTATTCATTTTGCCTGTGTTACCTGAAAAGCTTTTAGCTGGGTCTGAAAAGGGGAAGACAGTCCCTCCTCCTACAGGATGTTCTCTCGATGGGGAGTGGGGCATGGCCAGTCCGGCTGCATATGGCATTTATACCCCAGCTCCCCAAGAGCCACCCTCCCACGCTTCTTCCCATCCTTCACACTGCTTGGGTAATGAGAGTGAAGCAGCTAACAGTGGTGACCTACTTCCAGCCTCCTTCCTCAAGGAAGCTGCCTCATCAAAAGCTCTCCATGAGCCCTGTTCAGCTTCAGAAATCCAAACAAAGCAGAAATGTAAGATGCCAAATAGCGGGCAGGTTGCTCTGAACGTCTGTGAGTGGTCGACAGGTACCTGCGTGAACTGGGGGCATTAAGAGATGTAGGAAACGAGACACTAATTTCACAGACTGTCTCAAGAAATCCTTCAAGAAGAAACTTTCTCCTCCTGCAGGCAGAACCCTGTGGACACAAAGAGCACTTTGCCCTCCACGAGCTCCATGCTGGATCGAGATCTAACACAATAGAATTTGCAGCAAAGCAGGTCATTTAAGAATTGCAGCAAACCTGGTCAAAATTAATAGTTCTGGATTTATGGCAGAGAATCAGTGATAGTAAACCAAAGAGGAGAGGTAGAATAATAAAAACAGAACATTCAGCAAAAACCCCAAATGCGCTTTTAAGTGATCTCAGCTGCAACAACTAACACACACCAGCTGTTACAAGGTGCAAACTGAAAGTCTTGGGTAGACCAACAAGTTGACCCGTTCCATTCAATTATGAACAGGGTTGCACCTAAGATGTGTGCCAGTAGATGGTATGTTTATTTTAACCAAATAGTTACCTGAACATAACTGGAGCTCCCTTTAGCACTGCTGCTTTGTTTTGAGCCCATATTGCTCGCTGAACATGCTTCAATTTTACCCTCTGAAGTTTTCCCTCCTCCTATCTTATCCCCTTGTGAAATGTCACAAAGAGGATCACTCTGACCAACATGATATGAACGTTTGGATCATTGAGTGTAATATGCGACCCATATTTGCACCTCAAAGCATTGTGCTTTTGCAGTTAAATATAATCCCGTGCCATCTTTTAGAAGACGAGCAATAGAAATACCAGGATCTTTCCTCATATGCTGGCACAATACATCAGCTCCAGGTTTTCCTCTGCTCGTTTATCCAGGTCCTGATTTACATTAACACATGTCCATGCCCCTAAGACCAAGTGAAAACAGCTAGAAGCCTATGGATTTTAGTGTCCTCTTGACATGCAGCACTGTTTCAGAGACATCTTGGCTCAGGCTCCAGTTCCTGCTTGTTTTCACAGTAGATTTCAAGAATTTGCAAGACATCATTTCATTTGCTTTTATCTTATCATAGCTTGTTCAGCCCCCTTCACAATTAGACTCTGACATTTTTATGGCTCAAAGTGGCTGCATCTTTTTGTTTGTTTGTTTTTTTAAAGTAGGTCATGTGAAACATGAATGTGTTGCATCAACACATAAAGAAGGCTTGGTGTATCTCAGTTCAGGTGCTCCGCATTTGATACCACTACTCTGCATGCTACCCAGCCATCATATCCACTGGGTGCTCCCCGCTCACCTAGAGCTTCTTCAGACAGAGATAGAGGGAAAAGGGTTCTTTCCCAGAATAACTGGCAATTTATGGGAGCAGGCAACAGAGAGGAGCCAAGAACCAGGAACTCTAGATCTCCTCATCCATGACTGCTGCTGTCACAACCTGACACATCTCCCACCTGACAGCCACAATAAGTCCAAAACTTTTCTCCTGACAGGCAAGGTAGCAAATGATGGAGCTACTGACAATATATCAATTTTCTTCTCCTCTATTGGAAAAGAACAGCCTACCTAACTTCCTTAAATCAAGTAGTAGTATGACTGATGCAAATCTTAAAGCCCAGCCTTCGAAGTTGATTGGTGACCCATGAGAAAGAAGGCATGTGATTAATTCTGTAAGACAGTTCATCAACTGATTGCATAAAATGTCCAAGAAGCAGCAACACAAAACTTGAAAGCTAAGGAACATGCTCCTGCAATGCACATTCAGAACTTCAAAACACACATACTTGTTGGACTTAAAGGACCAACAACAAAATTATATGCCAGAACACTGAACTACTTGACTCACAAACAATTAAAGCATTCTTTCAGTATAAATTATATTTTGTAGCGTTATTTTTCTCAGGCAGTATATACAAAACAGTGGATATACTCACAGGAGTTGTATCAAACTCTTAAATTTCTCTTCCCATAAGTTTTGGCCAGTTTAATTCCCTGAATGTAGGGAGATGTGGGCTGGACCCCAAAACTGAACTCAACCAGATCTGCCAAACTGATGCTGGAGACTTATTCTCTGGGGCAGCTGGGGACTCCATCTCATAAATGTGGCACTGGGTCTTATGTTTTTGGGTTTCCTAAATTCAGCATATGGTAATTCCCACCCTTACTATTTTGGGTGGGAAGGAACGGTGCCCATTGATGACAAACCCCTCTCTCATTTCAGACCCACCTCTCCTCCTCTAGCCCTTTTGCAAAAGAATTACAATTGGACTCATATATTTCAATGTTGGTGTCATTTAGCTTCTGAATCAGTTTGGCAAGTCCTATATTTAAGAGGCATTAAGTCTGTTGTGAATGTATAGCTAACTGATCACACTCTTAAACAGAACAGCACTCAAGATCTAGTACTAACACCTACACAACTTCTCCTTTGCTTCTAAATGCACAAACCAATTTTTCCTAACATGGTGTCCAACACAATTCGCACACTTGCAACTCTCTTGGTACCAGAAGATTAGGACAGACTCTGAGTTGCACTCAATTTTCTAATTGCCTGCATGGTATTAGAGTTTCATGTTTACCTGAAACATGTGAAAGAAACAACTCTAAGCCTGTTCTAAGGAGTAACAGTTCCAACATGTGCATAGACATGGGATCACACTGCCGGTGCGTTGTCTTTATCTTACAGCTGGTTGCAGTCCCGAAGGCAGCAAGACGGGAGGAGTTTGTTCACATCTGGTTACAAAAGATCTTATAAACATGCCTGATGTGACTCAGGGTTAAAAGGGTATCTATCCCGGATCTTAGAGTCTTCTTCAAGTAGGTTTCTCATTCTGTTTACTCTCAAGCAACATTTTACAATCAGGTATAGCAACAAGCAGAATAAAATAGCCTCAGGATCTAGCCCTTAATGCCCAGTTAGCGCACTCTGACACTCAACTGCAATTATTTTCCTTTCCTAACTTGAGATACAAAATGTCCTGTCTGCCAAGAACAGCCCAGCACAGTTATGCCTGTCTTTGCTTGACGCAGAATGATTTTCCACTGTAGATTCATTATGTCATTGAATTCAGTCACGGGAATATTAACATTTTCACACATGTGGGAACTCATCTTGTGAATGCAAAGCTCATTTATTACAGCGATTTCTTCAGAGGCTGTAGTATGCTCATTTTATAATAGGGTTTATATTAAGGACAGAGTCTGAACTGGTGAAAGCATGCAAATTTACCTGAAATCTGAAGTTTACAGCCAAGACTGTTTATTGCTGGTAATTAGTGGGGCTTCCCCCCCCCCTTTTTTTTTTCTGGTGTCTTGAGTAATTTAAAATATAATGTAATAAGGGAAGCTTGGGGACTTTGTAGCAGGGTGGCTTTTGATCGCTTACTCTGAAGTCACTAATGACTCTGATAAGATTGAGAAATTTAAAGAGAAGGGACATCTCCAAAGCCACACTGCAAGATGTATTAACATGTTTGAATGACTCTTGGACTATTGCACTAAAGCCTGAGGAAAGAACTGACTACACTCTCTCTCCCTGTATAGCAGAACGGAACACAATTTAGACATAAACGTTAACTTAATAACACTATGCAGTTATTGCAGCATCATAATTAGAGCACATTTTTATTTTGGACTGTAATATTAGTATACTTAGAAAATGCAAACCATTCATATTTATGAAATGCTCACCCAGTTAATGCTGCTAGCTGTAATTCTGAGCGCAGAAACATATAAGGAATTTTGGTCAGATATTCACAAATCTGTGCAATAAGAGAAAATGAAAAGAAGTCAGCTGCAGTTTTGAACACATGCTTGTAAATTCTTTTCTGTATAACATCAACAACTACTTATCTGGGTCAGCAGAAGAGGGAGCTACATTTTTATTATGAAGTTTAATAACACAGCAGCTCCTTTCACAGATATCATAGCTATGGTTGGTATTAAAATAAATAATAATAAAAAAGAACTCTCATTTTATTGAATTAGTAAGAGATGGTCTCCCTGGTGGTTGAAAAGAGAAAGCCCAGTAAAACGCTACTTTAGAGTTTCCTGGAAATGTGATGAATTTAAAGTTTCAAATAAAGCAAATGTACCAATTCAGATAAATTGATCTTTTTTGCCACGTTAAAGTAGATATTAAAGATATAATTCTCTTGAGTTTTATACCTACACTATCATTGATACGACTGCAAAGAAATGTTATAATTTGGCTGCACCTTTTCCCTGAAGCAGCTGTATACACCTGAGCACAGATTAGGAACGAAGTTGAGCACCCACCCAGGGCAGAAAAGATAGACTTACTGCTCAGAACCGGTTGCACATGCCCCACACAATACCTGCATCCTGCTGCTAATAAATACACAGAAGTGCTCATATAGCGACAGGAAGAAATCACAGCCGAAAAATTAGCATGCAGTAGGAATCTGTGAACGGTAACTAAGAGGACAGTCAGGCTCTGACTGTATGGCAGGTTACACTGTGCAGCAAGAGAGGAGTAACTACCCTGTACCTACACAAGACAACCACCGGGTGAGAATGTGCATTTCCAGTTCACATGCACATGAGTTTTGGGAGGGAAAGGAGGATAAGGGCCTTTAAAGCAAATACAAGTACCAACAGCAGCAACAAGGAATATCGTTGGCCCCACAATTGTAGAACAAAGGTTTAAGACGTGAAACACATCCAGCCTAATGGCTGGGAAGTTAAACAGCCCAAATTCCTAATCTATCCAGACAGACTCTCACTATTTTCAAGCAAATCTCATGATTTCTGAGTGTCTGAAATGTACACGACTGAAGTGGAAATAAGAAAAAAGACCCCAATAAGGTGCCAATATGGATCTTCAGACTCTTGAAAACATAATAAAGGAAAAGCTGATCTACAGTTTACCCTCCCAATATGTGTCAAGTACACGCAAAGAGGCAAAACTGCATGCTGAAGGGTTAATTTGGCACTGAAAATCATGTGTCCATCATCTCTCTGTGCACAGTGAATGAAATTCAACCCCACTCAGTCCAGGGATCTATGCACAAGGGTCATATTTTCTTGTAAACTTCAGCAGATGTGTAGACACATCTGCAGACAGCTCTGCCAGTGAGTAAAGCACTTTCCAAGCCTACAGCCCAGATCCACAGATTAAGGGTTAGATGATGCCCAGTCAGAATATCTGACCTCTATAGAAAAAGCGTCTTTTTTTTTTTTTTTCCTCCATACAGTCATCGACATGTGATCAGTATATTGTCTGGGGCCAGATGATCTGGTTTGCAGACATAGGCTAATACAAGTACAGGCACCCTGAGCTGCCTGTGTGCAAAGCACCCAGGCAGCCCTGCACGGAGGTGGTGGGCTGCCCATGGCCCACACTCGCCTCTGCCAGCTCCATGTTTTCAGTGCAATACTTGGGATGCCTCTACCCCCAATTGCAAGGGGCTCATGTGCGTGGACACTGCACTGTCCACACACTCCACAACTCCAACTTCAAGCTGGACTAGGGCATGCATGAGGTGCTGCACCCGAGATACGAGCCCTTTTGTAAACAGCTGCAGCAGGGAGCAGTACAGGAACCAGCTGTATCGGTGTTACCAGGGACTTTCCATTATCTGAAGTGTTCCAGCTTTGCTTTACCTCATAAAACAAAGCTGGCTGTGTTGCTAGCCCTCAGCATTGAAAAACCATAAAGCAGGAGTCACACACATAAATCACACCTAAATGCCTTCTGGGTTTTGAGCCTTTAAAGTTCATGTTGGTCCTTGTTCTCACCAACAAGGAGGAGCTGGTGGGGAATGTGAAGCTCAAGGGCAGCCTTGGCTGCAGTGACCATGAAATGGTGGAGTTCAAGATCCTTAGGGCAGCGAGGAGGGTGCACAGCAAGCTCCCTACCCTGGACTTCAGGAGAGCAGTTTGGCCTCTTCAGGGATCTCCTTGGTAGAGTACCATGGAATAAAGCCCTGAAGGGAAAAGGGACCCAAGAAAGCTGATTAATGTTCAAGGATCAGCTCCTCCAAGCTCAGGAGTGATGCATCCCAGCAAAGAGGAAGTCAGGCATAAACACCAGGAGGCCTGCATAGATGAACAAGATGCTCCTGGACAAACTCAAACACAAAAAGGAAGCCTACAGAGAGTGGAAGCAAGGACAGGTAGCCTGGGAGGAATACAGAGAAATTATCCAAGCAGCCAGGGATCAGGTTAGGAAAGCTAGAAAGAATTAAATCTGGCCAGGGATGTCAAGGGCAACAAGAAAAGCTTCTATAGGTACGTCAGTGATAAAAGAAAGACTAGGGAAAACGTGGGTCCTCTCTGGAAGGATATGGGAGACCTGGTTACCTGGGACATGGAGAAGGCTGAGGTACGCAATGACTTTTTTGCCTCAGTCTTCACTGGCAAGTGCTCCAGCCACACCGCCCAAGTCACAAAAGGCAAAGGCAGGGACTGGGAGAATGAAGAACCGCCCGCTGTAGAAGAAGATCAGGTTCAAGACCATCTAAGGCACCTGAAGGTGCACAATTCCATGGGACCTGATGAGATGCATCTGCAGGTCCTGAGGGAACTGGCAGATGAAGTGGCTAAACCACTATCCATCATATTTGAGAAGTTGCGGCAGTCCAGGGAAATTCCCACTGACTGGAAAAGCTGAAACATAACCCGCATTTTTAAAAGGGAATAGAGAAAGACCCGGGGAACTACAGGCCAGTCAGTCTCACCTCTGTGCCTGGCAAGATCGTGGAGCAGATCCTCCTGGAAACTATGCTAAGGCACATAGAAATTAATGAGATGATTGGTGACAGCCAACATGGCTTCACTAAGGGCAAATAGTGCCTGACAAATTTGGTGGCCTTCTACAACAGGGTTAGTGTTGGTGGATAAGGGAAGAGCAACTGATGTCATCTACCTGGACTCGTGCAAAGCATTTGACACTGTCCTGCATGATATCCTTGTCTCTAAATTGGAGAGACATGGATTTGACAGATGGACCACTTGATGGGTAAGGAATTGGCTGGATGGTTCCACTGAAACAGTTGCAGCCATCAGCTCCATGTCCAAGTGGAAAGCAGTGACAAACAGCATTCCTCAGGGGTCAGTATTGGGACCGGTGCTGTTTATCATCTTTGTCAGTGACATGGACAGTAGGATTGAGTGCACCCTCAGCAAGTTTGCCAAGGACACCAAGCTGAGTGGTGAGGTCAACACGCTGGAGGGAAGGGATGCCATCCAGAGGGACCTTGACAGGCTTAAGAGGTGGGCCCATGTGAACCTCACGAAGTTTAACAAGGCCAAGTGCGAGGTCCTGCACACGGGTCAGGGCGATCCCATGCACAAATACAGGCTGGGTGATGAGTGGACTGAGAGCAGCCCTGTGGAGAAGGACTTGGGGGTGTTGGCTGACAAGAAGCTCAACATGACCCGGCAATGTGTGCTTGCAGCCCAGAAAGCCAACCATATCCTTGGCTGCGTCAAGAGAAGCGTGACCAGCAGGTTGAGGGAAGTGATTCTCCCCCTCTACTCCGCTCTCGTGAGACCCCACCTGGAGTACTGCATCCACCTCTGGGGCCCCCAATGTAAGAAGGACATGGACCCGTTGGAGCAAGTCCAGAGGAGGGCCATGAAGATGATCAGGGGGCTGGAGCACCTCTCCTATGAAGACAGGCTGGGAGAGTTGGCGTTGTTCAGCCTGAAGAAGAGAAGGCTCTGGGGAGACCTTACAGCAGCCTTCCAGTAGCTAAAGGGGGCCTACAAGAAAGCTGGAGAGGGACTTTTTACAAGGGCATGTAGCGATAGAACAAGGGGTAATGGCTTGTAAACTGAAAGAGGGTAGATTTAAATTAGATGCAAGCAAGATGTTCTTTCCTGTGAGGGCGGTGAGGCGCTGGGACAGGTTGCCCAGAGAGGTTGTGGATGCCCCATCCCTGGAAGTGTTTAAGGCCAGGTTGGATGGGGCTTTGAGCAACCTGGTCTAGTGGAAGGTGTCCCTGCCCATGGTGGGAGGGGTGGAACTAGATGACCTTTAAGGTCCTTTCCAACCCAAACCATTCTGTGGCTCTATGTTTTCAGGTTCTTCTCCACAACCATAAGAACTAAAAACTCTCTTGCTACATGCAAATTGAGATACTTTCCTCACCATTGGAATCCACAAGCTAGAACTTTAAGCAAATAATGCAAGACTGGAGATGAACTCTTGAAGGCTTATGACACTGTGCTGATTGTGCACTGGTTTCCGGCAGTCTGTGGGAAAGACCAGGTGTAAAGCCCTGTGACATCCTTTGGGGCACAGACCTGAGGTCGCCTTCATGCTGGGGTTTGTGCGCACCACCAAAAGTATGACAGTCTGAACTTTGCACCTCCACGTGACACCCAGCACTAGCCCAGAGGGTCTAGTCTGGAGGTCAGCCAAGCTTTGACACAGATCCCTGCGTGAAGCATATTGCAGTTATTTTGTCCACTCTACACTCATCTTGTTCTCAAGCGATTGAGCAAAATCCTCCCACTATACCCATTTTAAAATGGCTCTGCAATTGGAGCCTGTAATTTATCAAAAGGTCGAATTAGGAACTTCTCTTTGTTGCCCTGTGAAACCACCCCTTCAGACAGTCAAAAAACATATCCCGTAACATATGAGGCCCTAACACTTGGAAGCAAATGGTCACCTTTTGGGTATGCATCTGGGTCATTATATAAACAAAGCACAAGCAACACAGTAGGGCTGATGCCTTATTGTTTATGGGATACTTTTAGGGAAATATTTCAGCTGCAGATGGTAAATACAGCTTCAAAGCATAATGATATCTAACTGTGAAATAGCTGAGTCAGGTGCATTTACTGAAGTATGGTGAGCCAAACACTAATTACAGCGTGGTTGCACCAAGATTAGTGTTACATCTGACATATTTTAAATGTAGGCTTAAACTGGTGCCAAATGAATTCGATGAACCTCCATGAGCTTCATCCATAGGCATTTTATTGTGGCCAAAGAAGAAAGTCGCAAGAAATACAGAGCATGTTAGAAGATCTGCTTCTCTTTTCTGAGAATCAGCACCAAGTTTTCCTGGAGCTCTGACTAAGTGGCTGAAAAGTTTAGTCACTCACAGGTGTTTTGCTGCGATCTGTCAACAGCTGATTATTGCAAACCTGTTTACTCAGTCTAGCGCTGTGAGAGAGAACTTGCTATCTTTGCTCAATCTCTTTATAGAGCTCCTGAGCATCTTCCCCCAGAACCAAACTGCCCCAGGGCTTTGGGAAATTGCAATCCACATCCCTAGATGAGCTTCACAGCTGGCCCCTACCTCTATGAAGTTCCCGAACTTCAATTCTGGCTCAGAGTCCTGAATTTGGAGACTTAATTATAGCACTGTCATTCAGAGGAAAATCTTCACAGGCTGGGGTATTGCCATTACTTGCCAGATGTATCCACACCCTGGTACTGATTACATGCATTACTGACCTCAGCTGAACCATGAGAACAATAAGGCTAGCCCTGGTCAGGAATCTCTCTGACAAAACCTGGTTTCACTAGAAGAGGCAGATGAGAATCTAACGTATTTCACAGACACTTGCTGCACGCACTGAGCTCCAGACAAATCACCAGCAGGCTCTGGCTGCGCTGGCTCGGCAGGACCCTGCCTGCCCGCTGCCTGGCAGCTCTCAGTGGACAACTGAGAAGCCCGAGCATCCAAGGTCCATCAGCCTACAGAAGAAGCCAGGCCAGGCCCCATTAATTTCTGCCTGAATTGGAAGAGAACTTCACGCACGTGCCAAAGAGCTTTGGAGAATACAGGAGCAGGTCCAGAGCCGAACATGGGTCTCTGCACGGCCTGCTGCTGCTGCCATGGACAGAGTTAGACACTAAATGTTTTTACTTACACTTTTAGATGCAGAACACTTGAAAATCTTCCCCCAGCAGATTGCTAACCTGGCCATAAAGATGCAGCCTGCTGTGTCTGACCATCGCCACTGGCTTTTTCTAATGTGAGCAGGATTTTACTAAATACATATTTATAAGTTTCTATTTATAAATATAAGATGTTGTACAGGAGCACCTCTAACTACTAATAGGATCTTTTCATCCACAACCTTCAAACAGGGCGTTCAGCCTTTTCCTCCTAAGAACAGGCACCACAGGGTTTGTTCAATCCAATTATGTCTCTTTAGGTAGAGAAATTCTAATCTTGCTCAACAAGCATTTTGCAGAGTGAATGGGGTGATATGCTGGCCATCAGTCCTGTCAGAAGATACACATGCTAAACCTAAAAGTTTCCAGGCTTTTGGTCTCTCTGCCTCCCTGAATCACCTTCCTCATCAACAGCATTAGAACAAGTTAGCCATGAAGGAACAAAAAGCAGGAAAATGCTTGACATCAAATTGTCCCAGTGTTAGAAACCAAGGTTCAGCATCACTGCACCTTCCCACACAGCACTATCCCATTAGGAATACTTTCATTTGATTAGACTGATCCATTGGCTCCTAGTCCATATTACTTAACCCCCAAACCATTATGCCCTATTGAAAATAATTGGTAATGACAGTTTCGGGTTTAATATTTAATGCAGTGGTTAAATGGAGCTGTACTGTTTGTGGTTATAGTTTCCATTGACTAATAAGCAAGTTGAGAGCAAAATGCATTTTTCTTCAGCTGTTACATTAGCAGAAAGCAGAACACCATGTTACTCATAATAGCCTTAAACATTTTCAGAGAAATAGCTCCCAAAGCCAAGTCAAATATTACATTGATTTGTGGTTTACTTGTTTTCCTTTTTATTACTGGAGGACTGTCTTTTTAGTAGGTTTAAGGAACGCTGCAAGGTGGATGGATGGACTGAAAGGCATTTCTTTGCATGTCAGGCCAACTTTCAAACACCCCTTCACACAGCACTTTGTGCATGGCCTCCTCTCTGCCTGTGCAGCTGCAGGGGCAGGGTGCAGAGTCCTCCGACTCCCGCTGCCCATTCCCACAGCAGCTCCTCTTGCCACCAGCACCACCCTCCATGGGGCTTTACTGCATGCCAGAAAAACCTGCAAGGAAAAGGAGATGGGACCTTCCTCATCCAAAGCTGCCATATTATGACACTACCACCTCAGAGGAGAAGCTTTCTGCACATTGCTCCCTTTTCTGCACAACAGAAGAGGAAGGTTGTGGAAGAGCAGGGCTTGAGTGGCTATAAGATATCTTGAAGTAATGACAAACATATGGAGGTTTGTCCTGCAAGGGCTCACCCACCTGTACAAATTTTGGGTCAGGTTACCTGGTGTCTCGCCAGTAGCTTCAAAAGAGCTTTATTTATTTACTCCAGCCAAGAATTTGGCGCTCTATTTTTTAATCTGCCCACATCTTTCACCTCCTCCTGTAGTGCTTGTTCTCCCAGGGCTTTTTTTGCCATTAACACTCCCAGTTCTGGATGATTATTACATTAACAGGGATTCCAGCTGAGGGTGGGGCTCACTCCCAGCAAATTAGTCAGTGTGGATCTCCACTCCCCCATGGCTTGGTTCCCTCCAGTATCTGAGCGGGCTTGTACGTACTGCTACCACTGCTGTGATTTACTGGAAAGAGACCCCCTCGTGTCATTCATTAGCTGAGTGGATGAGACAGAAATGACACCCAAGTACCTGAATTACAGAAAGAAAACTGACATTCACTAAACATGTTCTGTATTTTACCAGTGCCAGATGCTGCTTCTGCAAATCTTTCCTGCTTGCTCCTATGAGCTGAGCTTTTGTGTACTACCTTGAATGCATAAGACTCTAAAGACTCTAGATACAATCAGAAGCACACTCCAAGGACCAGATACTCCAAATAGTTGAGTACCACCCCAGATGTGCTAACTACCCACCTCTATAATTTTATTTGGAACCTATAAAGTACTCAGCCTCAGAATCTGAATTCTTAGAAAAGGATTTGCCAGTACCAACAAATTAGTATTGGCATTTGGTCTTACAAATTCTTCACCACACTGGGACAGAGATGATTTGAGAAGGTCCATAGCAGCATGCATCTATTCAGAGATGAAGGTCCTAATTCCATAGCTCACACTTGAACTGAACCTCAGATATATTGAGAAATAACTCACACCACTTACAATGCAACTGTCCCTTATCCAACCTCTACTATAAGAGTACATTCAAATGAACTTCCTGAACTAGATGGTCAAGCAAGGTTAGCTTCACAGATCCTAAGGTGGGAAAGTGATTTTCTATCATTGAAACTTCTGAGGCCGCACATTATAACAGAACGATCAATTTACCAAAAAGGGAAATAAGATTACTGGGTGGACCCGATGCTTAAAATGGACTTAGCATTGTTTTTGAACTTATTTAGAAGCACGATGGAGAAACACAGCTTTGTTTCCATTTATAAATGTCCAAAATGACAACCTGAATTTAGGACTTGACAAGTGCTAGGCTGACCTAATTGGTAACAGGAGGACCGTATTCTTGGCTGAAACATAGGTACACCACAGGCAGCAGTCAGGCAACCTGCCCCAGCTGACCGCAAAGCTGGCTGGAGAAAACCAAGATGGATAAATGCCTTATTAGGTCCCTTTGGTGTTCATCTGGGGCATGATTCTCCCATATAGCCTGTACCTAACCAGTGATGTCCACAGACTCATGTTAGGGTAGCATTTTGGATTTATTTTGCCCCAATAGAAAACAATGAATAGCCCTACCTAGAGTTCTCAAGAAGGAAAATAAGAGACATTTGAGACTATTCCTTCAGTATCAAACATCCTTATTGTAGATTGAAATAGTTTAATCAGCAATTCCCAATAGATTTTATCTACATTTCTTCTAGTTGGACATAGAGCTGTGTAATTCATTGCAGGGGTTGAAAGGGAAAACACAGTGTGAGAAGCCACCAACATTTCTCTTTCAGAAGTGTTCAGAGAGCACCTGTAGTTGCTTCCCTGGATTTTGCTGAAAATTGAGGTTTCCCACTGTCAATGGCCGCAGGGTGTGTGTCACCCCCAAGGGAGCCCGGTGAGGGGCTAAGGCTGCACTCCCCTATACCAGCTGCATGGGATCTGGGCCTTTGGTGGCAAGCCCTGTTCCTCCTACTCCCTGTTTGCTATCAGCACCTGCAATAACACAAGCGCTTCCACATCGTGAAGCACGGTGGCAGCAGCAGGGGTGACCAGCTCCTCTTCAGGCAGGCCCAGTTTCTCCATGTTTGCTGGAGAGCTTCTGAAAGCTGCATGCAGTTAGTGACTTGCCTTCCCCCAACACAAAGCCATGTAAAATAGATCCAGTCAGTAATATATAAATTATTATATAATAATATTTTATAAATATATAAATTATTATACCTTTCATTTTTACCTATTCATGGAGGGAAATGCACCTTGTGCACCATTCAAGTCCAATTTAAGCTCTGAGAATAAGCTCTAAGTAGGACTTAAGTAGTTCAGAGGCCGTTAGGCTGACCCTCTGCACTGGGGTTAATTTCATCCAAAAGCTTTTCCAAGAGATAAGGAAACAATCTTTCATGTACAAAGTGCTTGAGGAAACCAAGAAACAGTAAAAGAATCTGTCTGCTTTGAAAGCTTTGTATCTCACCTCTACACTCAATAGAGGGATGTGTTGTGTTGACGTACTGTAGATTATACCTTAGCCAAACGGTGAAGTTAAAAGGAAACAGGATCCCTTGACACTGTTTTAGACAACCCATAATAAGGCACTATCATTAAACGAAGTTTACAAAAGGCTTCTATTTACATGTCTGCAGAAAATAGAACAGGGCACAGGATGCTGATTGCAGTGTAAATGTTAACTGAGGGACTGAATGGCACTCGCTGGGGGTGTGGAAAATCTAGTGCAAACACAAAGAGGAGAAAATGTCCAAAGCAGTCCTGCATCCTGACAGCAGGCTGGCTTTCGGTGGAAACAGAACAGCCTTTATTATTGAACAACTCAGTCATGCTACAGGAATGGAGGGCAAGATCAGGATTAATGGGAGATACCTTGCAATTTAAAAGATGGCTGTGAAAAGGTAGCTCAATGCTGAAAGAACGAGAGACAGGCCTAGACATAACTCAGCCTCTCTGCTGGTTGCTTCCAGAAAAGGTCTCTAGAATTGGTCATCAGATGTTAAAAGAGATGGCAATGCACTTCTGTACCTTGGGAATGAAACGTTGTTTTCATGGCAAAACCTCACTCTGTTGTTCACACCTGGGCCATTATATGTGTGTGAAAGTCTACTGAGTTCACATTGGAAAGGTGGGGCGTGACTATGGGTGAGTGAATCCACATCTGTTTTGCTGCTGGAGTGGTTTGGAACTGGGAGGGGAGAAGAAAATCCCAACTCTAAACAATTTTCTGGATAAAGAATAAGAAGAAAATACCTTCCGACAGGAGACAGATGAGCTCAGGTGCATATTAATTGCTTTTCATTTCAGTAACAAAAAATGCAAAAGGAACTAAAACCTCAGAATAGTATTAGTGACCAGAATATGACCAGCAAGGATCAAGACACCAAGTTTAGATTACTTACAGACCAGGGTTATTTTGGGCAGTGCTGTGTCCTTATTTTCTCTTGCTTCCAAAAACATTTCCAACAAGGCTGTGTATAAGGACCCCTGTAGAGGTGAATGCTATTTGTGACTTTGCTGTTTGTAACCAACTGGTTTTACTCACACACTCAAATAACCCTAAAATGACCTCCATTCATGACTAATCTAGTTCTGAATTGAAAGTGGTGCCTTTGAGGAGAAAGCTCTGCATCACCCAGAGACAGCAAGTACCAACCTGTGCTTCCCCACTACAGTCAGTAGAGCCAGGCCACTTACAAGCACTGTAGCTCTTGCCCCCTGTTTATTATATGGCAAGTTTGTAATGCCAGGGTTTGTCCTTCACCCAAGATTTACCAGAATTTGACCCATTTGCAAGTTTAGACATCACTCTGAGGGATCAAATTCAACGTTTTATTCTATTATGTAGCTATTAAGACCCAGCCCTGCAAAGATCTGCTGCAAACAGCTTTCCTCAGAGGAGCACTTCCCTGCCAGGCCTTTGCATCACAGATGTGCTGTGTCACATGCTCTAGTATCATGTGTAGCCACACATTGTCATTAACCACCCCTTAGTAGGTAATAGGGTGAAACATGTCAGTGAACCATAAACCCAGACTGATTTAGAAGATAAACTGTAATGGCCCAGAAGTAGCTGTTACAGTCTTTCCTGTCAATACTTCACCTTTAAAAAAATTCCCTAAATACTTGCTAATACTATCAGATGTAATGGCTGTCAGTAACATTTACTTTAAATAGTCCCCAAACACATTACATAATCCGCATTTAAAAAGTCCATCTCGCCAATGTCTGAAGGAGTCACAGCAAGCCATCCTGTCACCTCTGGTACGCTTCTGGGAGCAATGCTGCACTTTGCTTTTTCACGTTAACCCTTCCTCACCACCTGACCCACCTCTTCTGAACTTTAAGATGAGGATAAGACACGAGAGGCAGAAACTCTGGGTGTAGCTGCATGATGCATCAGGTCCAGTGGCAGAGCTGGTGTCAGTTGTTCCTGCTCTCTCCCCTACAAACAAGGGCGATTTCCAAGCGGCATCATTTTGGCATGCAGGCTGCGGCGTGGCCACGTTGATGGCAATGAGCCATGAAACTGGGCTGGGAAGGAGCAGCCCGATGGGGTAGAGACACCTTATGGCGATTTCTTGGCCCAGTAATGTGAGTTACATTGCTGCACCTGCAGAAGGACAGCAGCAAGCCTGAACGGAGGCTCTGCCCTTGCTTTGTCCCATCTCTCAGCTCATGGGTTTGTGTTTTAAGTAACAGTACCACAGCACTGCCGCACGCAAGCGCCTACTTGGCGTGTTGACAGCTGGCCCATCTGGGCACGTACGCAACCCAGCATACATTACCACTAGCTGAAGATTACTGTTGGTTCGGAGGGCAAATGAGTGGCACACACTGCGATTACGCAAAATAGGGATCATGATAATTACCGGATAGCTTCAAGAAGGAGGCAGGAGGAATCATTCTTCTCATCATAAGTATTAACTGTCAGTGTCAATTATCAGTATTTATGGCTGCCATTTCTGGGATTAGCCAAGTAAGCACGGCGTGATGAAGTAGGGCATCGCCGCCGGAAGTGGAATCACACTCCTTGGGGCAACGGTGGAGCCACGGCATAATCCCAAGTGTCTTTCAGGTGTCATCTACCTCCTCTGCCTCTCTGGCAATGCAAAGCGTTGCAGTTTTGTACGTCAACAGCATTGAGTAGAAAATATCTTGGCTAAGATATCTGCAATTTTTAGGTTTCACTCAAGCAGGGCTCATGCTCCAGAGCCCCCAAAGAAAGGGATGATCCTACATCTGTGAAAAAAGCAGACCTATAAATAAATATACTACATACAAAAGAAGCCATACATCTAATCCTTCTGTTGGGAGTCAAGATCTAGACTTCTGCAGTGTTTAACTGCCTGGGGCTAATATAGCCATATAGAGGGTAAAGTCCTCTTCATTATTAGGTGCAGCTGTTTCAAACTCATCCAGGTGCAGTTCCACCTGTGTGGGAGGGCACAGCAGGAACAAAATCACACTTGTGCCCAGAGCTGCCTGAATACAAAACAGAGGCAATGCTGACAGAAACATCACTCTTTACCAGGGCCATTTCTAAAAGAATCAATAACCTAACTGGAAGCCAGCATTTCCAAAACCTTGCAAGTAGCAATAGCGCAAGTTAAAGACGGATGTGGAGGGTGACTTGCTGCACACCAGAAGCAGGAAACACCAAGGTGTTTTTAGGAAAGGTGGGGAGGGTGGTTTTGGCTGTGGACAGAGGCTGCTTGTGAGGAGCTGCACCCCCACGGATGGGCACTCTTGGATGCCATCTACTGGTACCTTACCTGCTCGCTCGGCTTAGGTACCCAAGCTGGTCTCCGAGCACGCTCCTCCGCGCCAAGTCCACGGGAAGGAGCTTTCTGACTTACTGACCCATACACACACGACTGGAGGTGAAATTGTGTACAACTAATTGCATTCACATGCATGTTTACAGATCAAGGCCTATTCGTGCTCCTTCTCTCCAGACTAAGTCTACAAAACCAGAGGCTTAGGCTTGCTCCGTAACCCCGCACACGTCCACCTGCAATGCCAATGCTTACAGCTGAAGGCCCTGAGGGTGCAAATTCACTTGTGACATGTCTCTAGGTCACTCAAGTGTTCAGAAATGGCTATGCTGCTTACACTTCTTGAAAAAAGGAAGATCAGAGAAAGAACAGTGCCTAGAACTATCATCTCCAAAACCCAATTCAACAATAAAGGCTTTTTAAATGCCACAAGTAAATGCTGTATTTTCTATTTCATCTTCCTAACATACTTTAAGCAGCAGCATGTGGTCCCATCTCTGCAGTAAATGCCCAACACCAGTGATAGCTCTATAATAAAGACCAGGAATACTGAGTTACCATCACAAGAATGTTGTTTTGGGAGATCTTTTCAACTCATATTTTTTAAACGGGAGCACTTCAAGTTATATTATAAGATATCTGAGTCATCCTGGCAAAGCATAGTTCATAGGCAGAGGCAACATCTTTCATTACACTGACTGACACAACCTAAAAACTTCAGGGCACAACACGGATCTTGGTGTAGCGGCAGAAGAACCTTCCACGGACTAGAATAGTACGAGGCTATTCATTTGCACTGCATCTGTTGGAATATGATGAAATTATACCTCTTCCAGTGTAGGCAGTGGTAACTATTAGTTTGAAAGATGCCTGCTAAAGCATCACTAATTGTAAGCTTGCAATATAACAAAGTTGGTACTTAGAAAGCTTAGCTGACACTTCTTCTCTAACCTAGATCTGAAAATTCTCCATTACTTTAATGAGCTAATTAATCATATCTTTCCCTGAGACTTCTGTTTTTCCTATAAATCTTAGAAATTATGAACGTTGTATGAATCAGTCTCCTGCAAATTTATTGTTTGAACTAGCGTTTCAGTGTCTTCTAGCATCAAGGCACTGCAGGGAATGAGGATGCACTTCGGAAAGAGTTAAATAGAGCAGGGTCAATTATCACTGGAATGTTAACCAGAACTCTCTAGGGCAAGATAAATCAATAGTAAATACAATCTCACTAGGGAAGTGTGTGTCATTTTCAGTTCAGTGTACTGGAGAGCACACTGCTCTGTTAAATTAAGTAAGAATTGTAATAATATCATGCCATGTAGTAGAAATAGCAGTAGGTGAAGTTTCCTCCATGAACCCAAGAAGTGATGCAATGGCAGCTTGTATGGATATAATTGTATATTTTGCTAAAGTCAAAAATAAAGGTTTTAATGTATTATTAAATTCCTTGCTTGGAGGCAGGCATTCGCACACCTACAATTATTTTAATTGCACGTTCCAGATTTTTTTTTGTTTTTCAGAATTTTACGACAGAAGCTGAATTTAAAATGAATACCTCACAACATACTTTCCTGAGTTTCGGTAATAAGTTCTTCTCTCTAGGTAATGGAGCAGTTTGTTCAGTGTGTTATATTTTTAGTTTTATGGAAAGGTTTTGGAAAAAAATGTGCCAAACAAAATATGTGTGGTAACCAGTATACAAACTACTGTAAATTAAGTAAGTCTGAAGAGCAGAAAAGAACAAATTTGGAAGCTGAAGACTACACTGCAGCCCAGGAAGACGTGACAGTGGATTCACACGCTGCAGCCTCTGGAGTCCTTGTGAAATTGTGCCTCTTAGACATAGCGGGGAAATGGGCTTTCTTTAGAAGGATATTTGTGATATTTGTAGGTGAACTGCATCTTAGGAAGATAAAATATCATATTTCTGTTTGAAAGAATGACCTTGTGACTGAGAAATTTCACAAAAGAACAAAACAACACTGAGAAATGATGCTCTTGTGGTTAAACTACAAGTAGGGAGTTGGCTACGTGAACTTGGTACCTCCACATGGCAGGCTAAGATACGGGTTTGCACCATCTTCCTACTCTCCAGTAACTTTTCATACATATTCCTAGTCAGCGGGATGTAGCTTAGCTCACTGTCACAGCAGGATGGTCATGGGAAGGACAAAATCCTTCTGCTCACCACATTTTTACCATGATTAACATGGAGCATCTGACACACTACACACATCCCACCTGAGCTCTTGGGAAGGTCTGGTAGAGCCTTTTACTATGACCTGGCCTCAGTTCCCGATTCTGCCACTGAATTCTTCCGCAATCTGGAGAAAACCACGCTGCCCTCCCTCCCCAAAGCCTGCTGCTGGATCCCCCAGATTGACTTTTTCCCAGATCTTATCAAGAGATAGTATCTTTTCATCTCCTCTACACCTGTGGATCACAAGAACTACCAAGACCAGTGAATTTCACTGATGCCAGTGGTATTTCTCCTGATTTATAGCAAACTGAGTGGAATGGGAATTGGGTGAGAGCTCTGGGGAGGGGTCCCACACATTGCCATTCACCACCCCTTCCCACTGGGGCAGGAGGCTGAATAGCAAGTGCTCGTATGCTTATGGCAAGGGCAGCTCCTCTAAGAAAAAATATTCATATATACCCAAATCTTGACTTTCATTAAGCTTAATGCATTTGCAGCCAGTTGAATTTGATAGAAAGCCTTTCCCAGGTAGTATTTAAGCTCATCAAGAAGGCTAATCAATGGCTGGTAGTTAAATGCATTCTTAACTTTTTATGTGCCTTGTCCTTGGGCCATGTGCTATGATGTCTTTATAACAGGATCATTAGGGAAAATCACAAAGATTAATAAAAATATAAGGTGAATTGAGGGTTTTCCATTAAATACAGCAAGATTACAGACAAATGAGGCTCTGCGGTATTTTGAGCTGTAATATTTTAAGTGGGTTTTTGCTATGCTCTATTGTTTGTTGGCCTTTTTCTTAGTTCTTCCTTTTACAGTTGTACTGAGCTCGTGTAAAATAGCTTGGTCCCAGGGCAAGCCTAGAGTTGGGAGGAGAAAAAAGCTCATGTTCCCAAACTGTCATGTTTCTACTCTCCCTCCTGGAAAGAATATGAAACCAGGACTAAAAGGCAGAGACTCTAAACAACTCCTTTGACTGTTTTTATCCAAAGGCAGAGTTTACAGCTGAAAAATTCCATTGATCCATCGATACGTTTCTTGGAGAGAAGCAGGAGGGGAGAGTGCATTTATTTCAGGAAGATAAGCTCTATTTAAAAACTAACTATTCAGCTCCAGGCTGAGCTCCATACGCTGACTCTGCCCTTTGCAGGATGTAAAAGCTCAGCAACAGGTGGTTGCACGCCAGCCGCCCTTCCAGCGGTGCAAGCAGCAGTCCCCGGGAGATGGAGCCTTTCGGGGTAGCCTGGGGCAAGTCACCGCATCTCCCTGTGCCTCAGTTTCTCAATGTAAAATGAGGAATGATGGCTTCATCTTCTACCTTTTGTCTTTATTCAAAATCCTACAACGTATTATGTCTCTTGCCACATATTATACACAGCACCTAATACAATGAGGCCAGACCTAGTTTGGAGCCTATAAATATGATACTAATAACTTTTAAGAGGCCAAGCGATAAGGACAGTCTGGGAACCTAGGAGTGAATTGCACCTTGGTCTGGGGTGGAGATTTAAGAATTAACTCTTTCAGCACTATAGTAAACTTTATGGTTTTCATTTTCTCTATTTTTCACAGAAAATCCTCTACACCATCTCTTTGTTTTAGTGAAGTCTTAGCTAGTCTGTTCTAGTTCTGATGACCTGGGAACAAGCTTCAGCGGTCTTTAAGGCACCCAATATTAACATGAAAGTCTGTAATCACATCTTCACAGCTGTTAGAGCCCACAGTGTCACTGGGAGTTTGCACGGCTAAAACAGAATTTGCTGTATAATCCACGTGCTGTGCTGTTCATGCATGGTAATTATGTATAACAAAATCCATAAGGAAGGAAGCAGCTACATATAGTCTGCTTTTAAAAACTGAAGGGAAAGACTTATTTTTACTATCCAAAGAAACCAGCTTAAAAGAAAATAGTTTCATACTTTTTTGATGACCAACAACCACTAAACCATCAGTCGCCCCAAATTTCACAATGCACTTTCTGAGCATCCTTGCTATTTCAGATGGTCAACTACTAATCTCTTCCCGCCAGCAGACAGAAACTTCTGTGTTACAGCTGTTTTCTCTAAAGAGCAAACCTTTGACTACACTCAGAATGCAAGTAACAGGCTCACGTGCTGGGAAGAAGATGGTATAGAGATGCCAGAGTAGAGAATGACCTCCATTTCTGGCTACCAGCGTCCTGACACTATTGCACATCCAATCCTGAGTAATCTGTAGACCACAGAAGGTCTTGTTCCCATGCAGAGAGAGATATATGACCAGCTTTCCAATTTGACATAACTTATGAAATACTTCTCCATAGAAAATTTAGGCAAAACAAAACTGTCACTGTTTTATTTCCTACCCCCTTGCCCCTGCCTTTCCAGTATTCATGGGAGTTGTAATTTGGGGGCCTAATTTAGTTCTGTGGTCAGCATCTCTTACGATGTATTACTTCTGAGACATTAAAAGCTATGAAAAACATGTCCTGCCATAGCAGAGGCAACCTGAGCACAGACCCCAGCACACAGAGACAACGGATATAAGAAATAAGTGAAGCAGAGTTTCCACTAAGCACTGAAAGTAGGCTTATAAAATAAAAATGTAATTAAGAAGAAAAGTGAGGCTCTGGGGCACAATTTGGTGCCCCAGCCTCAAAAAACCCCAACTCCCAAACAACAAAACCCCCAACCCCAAAGAACCACCACCACCCCCTCCCAACCAAATCAGATTTCAGCAGAAAAGTGCCACAAATATTTTTTTATATCACTACCAATCTAGTTGAATATCAAAAAAATAATTTAGGCAGTAAAGTTTGGACCAGCTTTGCTACAAATGACCTATGACTAAACGTAGGCCTGACACACGGAAAATCAGATGTTCATAGGAACTGCTTTATTTTTAGGCACCATAAGAACTAACTCATCTTGATATCTCAGTTGCATTTACTTCTCTGCTTTCAAGCCATGCCTTGCTCCCCAACGCCTTAACTGCCCACCTAAATGCTACTGTCTTTTGGAGGGGGTGTGGTAAGGGGCAAGGAAAAGAAACGGCCATCAGCAGAGAAGTAGAGCATTCAGCAGGCAACAGCCCAGTGCTCCTGCTTTTGAGGCTGCTCTTGGGACTCTGGCATTGCCCAACAGGAATATTTCTGCTTTGTTTAACACAGTGAAAAAACATCAGTCGACACTGTAATGTTAAGAGTGGTGGATGCAAGTACGACCGATAAACAAACATGTCTTTGTTTTAATAGTGGGGAGTGACTTATCATAGTTAATTATAGGAATTTACAGCTATTTATGTGAACTCAAGAAAGCAGAAAACATTCATTTGTTGGTAGTGTAACTGCTGGGTGGAGGCAGCCCAGATGCATGGAGATGAATGCTAGACTGCATCTTGTTTGTCTTGTTATGCACAACTTTACTATGTAAATTTGAACTTCAGTGAGTAGCTACTTGGCACATTAGAATGTATAATTATAGACACACAAAAAACCCATGGAAAGTGACATTTAAACATCGTTTCTTTGTCACATATCAGTTAAAAATAGAAAAAAACATATTTACTTTAATCCGCAGTAGACACTTGGTCTCGCACCTGCTGCTCACACGCAAAATATGTCATTATCACTCAGCGTCCATCCTCTTACACAGAGAAAACAAAGTCACTTTGGTTCAGTTTTGTCTCACTTCAAGCCTCAGAGGAGCTGCACTTACAGAGGAATGTTAAGCAGAAAACAAAACCAAAATAGCACAACATCAACTACAGTTCATTTGCAGGGGAAAAAAAAGCTGCTTTTGTGTGCATTCAATAATTATCCCAAAACAATTGTGATACGATGGCATGAACTCCAGAAACACTTTTTCTGCACTTTTCGAAGACTGTGCAATGCTACCAATATACCACTGTCATCATTAGCGGGCACACCACTACTGCAGAAAGTACTTGGCCAATGGTACAGAGCCGGCAAGGCCAAAGACAATATGGTATGCTGCACACTGCTGTTAGATAATGCTGCGTATGTCCTACATATTTCTTCTGGACAGGAATTATTGTGAACAATTATTTAAAGCACGTAAACCACCAGTTTCTAATGAGCACCAGAACTTTTGCTAGGAAGGGCCTAAAAGCATTCCTGGCTTTGTAAGGACAAGTTTCAACTAGCAATCGTCTACATCTAAAAACCTTAGATACAGAAATAATTCTCCAGTACTGCGGTGGCTACCTGCATCATACTCGTCAATGCATTTATCTTTGGAAGACCTCCTGGAAGAAGGGAAATCAATCTTTTTACGGATGGAGGACCAAAGCTGAGAGACATTAAGGAAGGAGTAGCTTGTCTGAAGCAGCACAAGTGCAGGCATCCCCAAGCTAGCACTGACCTAACCTCATACTCCGTATGGTGCGGCGACATGCAGCTGTGATGGCTCATGCTCGCAGGCACGAGGCTGGCTGTGCTCAGGCTGGGCTATTTTTGAACTCTGACTCTCAGCAGGGCTTGTTGGAAGAGGACTAGATGCCAAGGAGCAGTGCTGGAGCCAGCTCCATCCCCACCGTGGACATGGACATGCCCCCTTTGACTTGCCCAGGATTACACCCAAGGAAGCTGTGCAAGGAAAAGAGCTGAACCAGAATTTGTAGGGAAGCACCGGATCACTTTTCTTCCCATAAAAACAACACTCACATTGAACCAGACCTCGGAAATTTTCCTTTCTCTTAAGTAAGGCCAAGGATTAAAGGGGCGCAAGGACCCAGGATTTAGGATGTTGCAACCTGGATGTTGCAATTTAACATAATTTTGATTTAAACTTTCAAATATCTCTTCTCCCAAACTCAGGCTTCTCTCAACAAATAGCTAGTATATAAAATTAAACAACTGAATAAGAACAAGTTTTACACATTATCCCACAGAACATGGGACATGTCTATAAATTCCCCAAACTGTCTACATAGGATGCAGCCATCTCTGGGGTGGAACAAGCAAACTGTGCAACTGTCGCATAGCAACAGTATTGAGAAGCAAAAACCTGTGTTTAGTCAAAACTACAGCAGGAGATTTATTGAGTACTACGTTAGTGCTGAGGAATCACGCAAGTGAACCAACTTCCCATGGCTGCCTTTTTCTCACGCTCTTTTTTTAAAGAACCAAAGACACGGAGCTATTTTTTCTCCAAACAGTCCTTGCCTTATGATGTCTTGTCTTGTTTTCTTGTTAAAAACCTTTCAGCCATTTATATATTATACCTCAAACCTGTACATCATGCGTTTCAGAAGCAAAAGTGAGCAGCATCTTCTGGGCTATGTTCCCACATTTTTGATCCACTATTTGTTTTGCAGCTATAATGATTATTTGTAGTTAAGAGATCAATGGAAGTTCTAAATATATTCCTGTGACATCCGGCGTACAGCTTGCATTCGGTCACAAATGAAAATAACCACACCACGCGTGGGTGTCTGAACAGGTAACGCAAACACCCAAAGCATAACAGGCCTGAGGAGATACCACAAGGAATACCAATTCAGACTTAAAATGTCATATGGCATCATTACACTACGTGTAACAAAAATAAGTGAGCAGAATGGAAAGGTTGCAAAACTGCTTGTAAACAACACTACCAGGTGGGATGTTGATGCAGCCTCCTAAAATGGCAAATGAAGCAAACTGTGTAACCCACAATTAATGTGTCTAAAACCAGTGCTCCTCCCCCCACCCAAAGTATCAACCAGTTGCAGAGGAACGAGAAGAGGGGACTGAAGGGAGGAAAGAAGGAGAAATTATAAATATTCTTAGAGATTTTTTTGTTAGACATATTATAAAGCACCAAAGACATCTGCAAAGTCTGCTTTATTCTACAGTAGTAGCATGCATCACACAGGGTGCTTAAACCTTTGTGCTGTTTTTGATTTCTCCGTGTGCTTCATTTTCTATCCATTAATTCCTTTCAAGCCATTCTTATGTACAACTCCTACTTTAATGAACCTTTACAAAACTGTACCGTTTCTCAGGTCACACTTCAATTTGTGAAGAAAAAAAATCATGTCTGATCTTTTTAGATCTTTCCTTTATAAAATAATACTTATTCCAAAAGGCTTTCTACTGGTCTGGTTAGGTTTTTGTTTTCTCTGTTTCTTTCCCAGGGCAAAAATTATAATTCATCCTGGTACTACTGAGCTCCTCTTTAGCAAGTGCTAAACAACCAGAAATACAGTGGCTACTGGCTAAACTTCAAAAGCCTGGAGTGTAGTCCCAGCATGGAGGCTGCACATACACGGTAGAGAGAGCTGGATGCATTATACATTTGTCTGACTTGAGTATTCACAGCTGAGGAAATCAGGTTGATTGGTTCTGGGTCTTTTGTGAGCGCTGACAGATCCTGACCCACATTTGTCATCCTAGTCATTTTATTCCAGCCATAAAGGCAACTTTATTTCCACTCCTTACCTGCTCACTGGGAGGCAGGAGACTGGTTTATTAGGAAAAGAAGTAGGAATTAATCAACTTACTTGCATGACAGAGACAGGGCTTTGTCTATCATATTTCATATGTTGGCCTATACCTATGTTTCAACTCAAATATATCCAGCGTCCAAATACAAGTGCAGTCTGACCTCCACATCTAATGAAAAAGCACCAGAGAGCTTTACCTTTCTTTACCTCTCAGCACTGGCCAAAATGGGTGCCTACATGCGGTATTAATGGGCCAGCCTGGTTAAGGAATCCCAGACAGACTCTGCTATCATCTCTCCTAGTTGCCTGCTAGCCCCATGCTGCCTTCAGCATGTTAGCCACTGAGTGCACACAGATGAAAGATTTTCCCCGTTTTCCCACCTGCCTATCTTCTGCAGAAGCAGGCACACAGGTGAAGCTCTGTATGCCCAGATGACAGGACTCCCTTTGCACTCACACAGCTCCTTACTCAACCTTCCCAACGAGCCAAACCTCAACGTTTTCCTGCACAGAACAATTGGGCAGAATCATAGGTCACCTTTCACATCTTCCTGATACGCATGCACAAATCTGAAAATACCCTTTTGTGGATAAGCTGTTTGAGTTTTTTGTTTTTACAATGTTATCCTGCCTGTGTCAGTATAGGACATTTTAAGAGGTGAGAGTACCCATTTAGCTGACCCCCAGAATGGACTGATTTTTTTTTCTCAATGTAACCTCAAACGTGTCCTGCTCATTTTCTGATCGTGTCCAGATTGCTTCTCTCCCAAGAATGGGGCGCTTCATGATTTCTGACACTGAGTCAGAAGCAACTAAATTGCTCAACACTTTGCCTTCGAAAAACAGGGGCAGGAATTGATTATGGCTAAGCGAAGCTGTCAGAATACAATTTACTAAGACAAAGTCATCTACATCACCTAACGCCTTACAGTGTTTCGAAATTTGCAGACATGTTACTAGTGAGCATGTATTGATTACCATTCCTTGAATGTGGCAGAGAGGATTTCTCTACTGATTGGCTAAATGATGTGTATGTTGAAACAGATTTAACTGAATTTAAGTATGTTATTGGTAATTTCATTCAGAACTCCCACATGAGACAAATCACACCGATTACTGAGAAGTACAGCTCCTGGAAGGAGGCCCAAACCTATATCTGAAGTTAAAGGCATTGGAAAAAAATATAGGGTGAGGGGGTGGAAGGAAAACTGTTAATTGCTCAGAAGTATTGCAGGGACATAAGAAAGGGATTCTGCTTACATAACTTAAGCCACTTAAAAATTGGGTGTCTAGACTCCTTTTCCATATGCAGATAGAAACCTATTTTAGATAATTATTTGAAGATGGAATGAACTGTCCAATGAAGGCAAAGCTAAAGGACAAATCAGAATAAATCTCTTAAAATAAGGCAAGATGATTCTACTCTGCTGCATGAGTCTATCCTGAGATATTCCTTATTTTCCTTTCCTCTCACAAAATACTTCAGAAGAATAGTAAAATAGGTACAGAGTCACAGGGGTAGGAATTAGGTAACTGATGTGTGCAGGTATGGTCTGTGATACAACAGTTTGGGTGTTTTGATAATACATGTACAACAGCCTGAAACACGAATATTTACAAAGCAACAGTTCCCAATTTTGCAAAGGTCTCCAAGTGTGTGGAAAATACTACACTGAGCTTGCACAAAGACAGTAAAATCTAGAAGACAACTAATACAGTCACCCTAATACACCCTTCGCTCAGCATGCAGATGGTATCATCACTGATGTTAACAGAAATTGCGCACACACATTTACAAGCGACTGTAGTTTGGAGTGCCTACAAATCAGTGTTAGGCCTGAAAACACTATTCCAAAGAAATACACAAGCTACTAATTTGAATCCCGATTCAGCTGACAACCACTGAATTTTCAGTTGTTGAAATGCCATGTTCAACATGCAAGAGAGAGGAAAGATGCGCATTGTGAAACTGCATTTATGACCAAAGCAAATCCTCTGACTGCTTACCAGTGGTGTAAAGCAGCATGCAGGGCTGCTCCAACTTCCCTCTGTGTGGAGTAATATCACATGACAGAACTTCTACTGCACGAAATGGCAAGCTGGGGAAAATAGATAAGGAAAGCATTGGTATTGAAATACACAAAGAACAGCAGATACTCTTTATTGTGTAACGCATTAAATTATAGCGGATGGTGTAAGTAATTCGTAAGCATCACTCAAGTATTAAGAAAAGCACTTAAAGGAAAAAGTTTGCAAAATTCATGAAACCTTTCTTCCCCCAGTTTCTGAATCCCCCCTTTTGAGATATCCTCCGGGTACAGATGGGAACATGCAGATTTTTAAGTTGGAGTATGTACATTTCACAAGCCCAGTAAAATCACACAGCGTGCTACAAAATCCAGACATCAAAATGGCAGGCAAGAAAGACAAGATTCAAACTGACACTGAAGATGCAGCCCAATCCCCGCCCCCGCCAGTCCACCAAAGGAGAAATCCCTTTCCTTCATGAAGAGAGGAATGGCACCTGGAATCACACTTCTGCACCTGTTTTCTTGCTTTGAGTGCAAGCTTGCTCATGCTGGTCCAGCACCAACTCGGTGCATCACCCAGCTTCGCAAGGGCCTCAGAAAATGCCATGCACGGGACTTCTGTGAGAATAACATGTCAAACAGACTTTACTAAATATCACTAGCTGAAAATTATTAACACCAGTTATGAGTAGATATCCTTTTGTGTTCCTTTACTGGGTGGCAGATGTCCATACCTGATTTCTTCAGAAAACTAAGAAATTTCATAACAATGCGGACACATACTGAATTGCCAAATTGCCCAAGGTCACCGCAAATCAACAAAGACACCCACTTCTTACTTCCAGTGAATTACATGTATTAAGGTTTCCAAATTACCGTCAAGTCCAATAGATTATTCACCTTTTCATTCACCTTCAAAGTTGGAGATAAATACGTCACAGGAGGATTTTTTTGTACTCAGATGCAGACATATCCCTTCAGCAAGGGCACATCAACAGATATTTTCAGCTTGCAGGTAATAATCTCTAAAATTTAAGTCTAAAACATTTACCACACTGTATGAAATGATAACACAATCTCAGCTTGCCTGCACTTGCCAAAGTCATAGTGAACAACCCTACCAAATACCCAGCTCTTGTACCTCTCCTCCTTTACTCAAGAAATGTAATTTTGCTTACAACCTTTCCTTAGCATCTTCTCTTCAATAAGCTACTGAAACCGGAGCACTTACACCTGACAATGTGTCATACAGGTCTTAAACAAAGAATCAGATGATCGGGAACAGGACCTGCTAAGCCTCCACAAATGTTTGCATTTACTCCTTACACAGATGCTTAGCAGAGATTTCCATGCTTTGAGCTATGGGCTTCAGAAGACGTGGTTGGCAGCTGCTGGCTTTCACAGTCTGCTCAGGGTGAAGTGTCGTTAGCTATGACATAGGCTCCTAAATAGGAGCTGGTTTCCAAAACCATTCAGCCCCTGTAAACAGCTTCATGTTAGTGGCCCCAGATAACCAGACAGAATCAGCTGCCCTGTCACGCAATGGCATCGGTTGTGTTCAGACACAGCAGCAGACTTCTGTCAAAATCCCTGGCTCAGCACAATTGCGGCACAGCTGAGAGCTGGCAGGTCCCCGCATCTCACTACCTAACATCTCAGCTCTTTTGAAAACTTGGATGTTTAAACATTAATTTTGTGTTGAGAGAGGAGCCAAATATTTAATACATCATCCACCAGTTGGCTGGTGGACCTGCACACCATCATTTGATTTCTGCTGTGGTGGTCAAGAGGTCTGGGCCGGGTGGGATGCCAGCCTCTGGCACAGGGTGGGCAGCTGGGGAGGAAGGAGCTCCTGAGCTTGAGCAGAGTGAGATCCCAGAGAGTCACGTCAGCACTTCTGAAGTACGTGCTGTGACTGTCCTGATGACATTGGGGGTTTTAGCCCAACTTAAAACAACAGTGGAGCTGACCCAAGAAAGCCTGTGAGTTCCTGATCCTGCTCCCCACAGACTTTTACTATGTTGAGCTCAGAGTTGCCAAGTATGTAAGCTAAGGGAGCCCACAGGCAGTTTTTGCTTGCTTGGCCAGCATCAGACTTTAGCTTTCATTGACCTTGACAGCAATACACAGAAACTACTTTCACATGAATGAACTATTCTTGAATAATTTCACCAAATATTTTAAGATCAAGACATTTGCTTTGAAATACTAACCTTTACCTATCCTCCTTTTATCTTCACAAACCAGCAAGAGGAATCCTGCCAAGGCAGTAACCTGTTTGGCTCACGATGAGTTCCTCTATAGGCTCCTTATAATATTTCAGTGCACCACAGGCCTCTTGCTAATCATTGAGGTGAACGAACTCGAGTGGCTGCCTGGAGTGAGCTTTAGGAGGACTCGAACCCTCCAGAGGACAAAATTATAAAAAGAACATGGGCACCTATGGCCAAATCACTTCAGCATGAGGGAGAAACATTTTATTTTGTTTTAGTGGGTTTCTTTTGAAGTTGTAACCTCTCAAAAGTGAAAACTAAAAGCCTTATCTTTCATGTTTTTTGCATTTCTCCCCATATCATTCTGTCTAGTAACTACCTTGATGTCTCCTTTAACTGTCCTGGACGCATTTGATTTCCATGCATTGATTTTTTTCTGAACTTAATTTGTATCAGACTTTTTTCCCTTGTCCAACTCATGAAACACTTTTTTCTTGCACCCAGCTGCTGCTGAATTTCTTTTCTTCTCAGATTTTACATACAGTCTGACTACTCTGCTGGATGAGCACAATAAAACTCTTCCCTTGGATCCCATTTGGAGTTTGGATTCCTAATCTAACATCCCCTTACATAAAATGCTCAATGCTACAACTGTGCACCTATTTTTCATGGCATGATTATTACCATACCTCTGCCAAAATGAATATCAATCTCAAAAACATAGCTTTACTTTTCTATCACTATCCATTTGCATGAGTTTGTGCACTCTTCTTGTGAATAGCCCAGTGAGCAAGACTGCCGGCGAGAAACAGGCTACATGACAATATCTGCAGAGAGCAAACCCTGCATATGCAGTGGTACCACACTCCCAGCTTGCGATGTAGCTCTCCAACCTAAACAAAATAAACCTGCTGACATTTTCAGTTGGGAGTAACAAGCCTCTGAGTACCTGCTTTTGAATAAGCTGTAGGAAGATAGGAAAATTTAAGCAAGAAGCCTGTTCTGCCACAGTCACTCAGGAGATTACTGTTGCTGCTTTTGATGACTGTAGGACCATTCACAGCTTTTCACCATGCCACATATCCATCTCACTGCAGAAGAAAAGGGACAAAGGGTGCCTGAAATGCAACCCCTTTGAAACAAACAGAAAGCAGAAATTGTAAAAATTCCTCTGGTGATCCTCAGCTACCTATAAAGATTAGGACTATCCAGAACTACACAGCAAAGAAACATCAAATTGGTTCAAACTTGCAGCTATATCATCAGTGACCGTCTCAGTCCCAAGACTGGTTCAGAGCCTGGAATATTGTGTGTAGGGCCCACAAGATGATACCCTTAGTGTCCAGTGGCGGGAGTAGTCATTCCTTTCACTACTCTGTGCTATTATGCTCTGTATTTATTCTCTGAATTAGAATAAACTTCTTCAGATTTATTTGTTTGGGGTTTTTTTCCTGAAAAGAAAGCCTAACAGTAAATAGAAAACCACAGACCTTTGGTCTTGTTTTACTTCATTCTCCAGCCTCTTTGTTTCTGCCTGCATTTGGTGTACCCGCAACAAGGTCAGGTTCCCAAAAGAACAAAAATTTTCATTGCGTCATAGTTGGGTTAGTGTAGAGGGAACTGAAATCAGGCTCCAAATGGTTTGTTTAGAGTTTTTCCCCCTGCTTTATTACGTCCAAGCTACAAGCAAGTTTGGCATGAGCTTTTGTAGTCCCTACTACAAACACCCTAGACCAGAAGGATGCGATGGTTGCACCACTGTGCTTCACACATGTGTAAATGAGACTTACACTGGGTCACAGAATTAGTAAATATGCCGCAGCCTAGTGGCTGGGAGATGCAATTATATGTCTGTTTTGAACATAAAATATTATCCATTTTGTTTGCAGAGCTTGCCATATGATTCCCTTGAGAAAACACTAGAGGAAAGCCTTAAAGCTTTCCACATTTTCAGGGATGCCCAAACCCATGTTATTTTACTCAGCCTGAGCTGTTGCTCACAGGCCTTCCTGGTAGGTGCTCTCACCCACTGGGCCCTCTCACCAGTTAATGACCTAAGAAAGCCCCATCCCACAGCAGATAACATACAGTGCAAACAGCCAGGCCTATTAGGAGGAATTTCACCAGACATGACTGTTGGTTTTGTTGCACGGCCTGAGTCACGTTACAAACTTTCCAATGAGATTTCAAATAAAACACAATTCATGGCAGTCTGACTCAAGAGCTTTCATTCTTTCTGTTCAAAAGACAGGCCTGATTTACCAGCAGCCAGACAGCAATCCCTATACATGCAAGCACTTGTTCAATAGCTTTCCCATTAGGAGTCTGGTCCCATTAAGACTAATCACACAGATCTTTACCGTATGGAGTTGAGTTCAAAACTTGACCCAAAGCCTGTACCTGCACAGAGCTAATGTCAAATATCTTAAATCTTCCACTTTGGGTCTAGGATTTTGTTTAAAATAACTTTTGCTCAGTTGATAGAAAAGGCTAAACTCCAGTGCATGAATGCTTCCTCTTACAAAGCCACTGAATATTTCAGGCTTCCAAGGGTAAGATTTGACAAAAGCTGGAGCCGAACCTTGGAAATTGTGTGGAAATCCCCCTTGGTATAAGTGCACGTATGACACTTTCTCCTTTTTTGCCTACAGTAGCAATACATAAACTCATAAACAATAACTTCTCAGGCCACCAGAAAATGGATGATCAAAACTGTGTAAGACCTACACAAGTAACTGGAGTCCTGCATTGCTTTTATGCAAATCTGCCAGCCAACTTCAAACACTTATGAGGCTTATAACAAATCTTGCTCTCAGGAACACCTCTGATTTCCTTTTTGCAATAAGTGTTTCATTTAGTGAAAGTTAAGAGAGATTTAAAAGTTATTTTTGGCTATAGACATTGTAATGCATTAAAAAATCAGTAGTAAGAAGAATTAACTTTCAAAAGGTATTACAATTAAGACAGTGCCTAAGGTCCACTTATTGCCGTGGACTCTACCTGGGCAAATCTTAATTGACATCTGTCCACTTAACATCTTTTTGAACAAAAGATATTCTTATTCTGGAGCATAGTCATTCAGAGACAGCTATTGGGTTTTAATTTCACACCCTGCCTTGATAACAAATTAACTTGAAAGCACAGATAACCCTTTTGTTAAATTCAGGCTGCCCTGGGCCTGCAATCTTTATTTCCAATAGAAAATTATAGACCCAGGTTTGCCCTGGATCTATAAGCAAACAGTAAAACGTAGAAACAAAATGTGGGTTTTTTTTCTGGTGAACACCAATATGATCAGCTCTTACTCATACTGTCTGAAACAAAGCCCGACAAAAAGGGCCCTGGATCAGGCTCACAAATATTTGGAGAAAGCCAATTTAAACTCTCCGAAGTACTTACGGATAGGAAAAGTGCCAAGTTGTATTGTTGAAATTACCCTTTCTGCAATGCGAAGAGTGGCCCCTTTCCCTGAGGCCCAAACGTTGCTCTACCTGGGAACCTACATATGTTCACGTGCACAGTGGATTTCCCTTATCTCCACAGCTGTGATTAGGTCTCCTCTTAGATGTGGATATCATCAGTCAAAGGCAGTGAGTATGTTAAGGTGCATGACTTGGGACACCTCCAATTGCTGACTTGAATACTCTCACACAGCCCTCGAGGTGACCACATGAGGAAGACTGGGCTCGCTCCACTGCTAACATGCCGTGGAAGGAGAGAGGCACAAAGTCGTCATCAGAACCTATTTCAGTCTCCACCTAAATGTGAAAATAAGCGACAACAGTAAGTCCTAAAGACACTGTTCATTTGCTGCTTGCTGCAGCTTTGATGGGCTGCGGTCAGGCTACGGCTGAGGACTTCTGAAAATGCCCTTCTCACAGCCCAGCTGTGCCTATTCATCATCTTCTGCTTCATGGGTATTTTAATCCGACGGGCGGGGGGACCTAGACTTTCGTGAGTACTCGGAATGTTATGTAAAGAGAAATCTCACTGTTTCCACTGTGAAATTTTGCCTCAGGCAACTTATGAATGTTCCAGGGGAGATATTCACCATTTTCAGCAAAACAGCTGACAGATCCATCTGCTGCTCTTGGTGATATTGGGTGCAATTTTCAAGTGTCTCAGTAACATACGCTCCTACAGTCCCAGTGAAAAGCCAAGTTCCCCCCACATGACAATTGCAAGGGAGGGGGAAACAATAAACTTTTGTTCTAGTTTTTTTAATTTTAAGGGTAAATGGCTTTTGAAATATCTCAACACTGATAAGCATGAAGTTTGGAAGAACTGGTTTTATACAGTTACAATAAGTTTCCCAAGAAATACAGATGCCCTACAATTATAACATGGAAACTTTTTTATTTTACACTTTTTCAACAGCAAAAATGTTGATTTAGATCCATTGCAATATTCTACAAAGTCACATGGATAACATTTTCAGGTAGTTGTCTTTAATGAAAAAGTAAAAATGCTTCTTTTGATATTAAAAAAATGAAACATTTCAATTTGAAATTTATTTTCACTGTACTAAAAACAGGTTTGAAGAGCAAGTGCTTAATTTGGGTTTGAATTACATGGTTTAGCTGAACCCATATTAAATTTCTTCCTTTAGATTTTGATTAGCCAAAGAACCAAATCTTTCTCATTTTGAAACATCTTCCCCTTAATTTTTCAGAATGACTCTGCATTAAAAGTGAGTCATTCACACAGGTGTCCCCACAAAATTATGGGTTAGGGAATTTTGAGTCTGCTCTTCCATGAATGTGCGAAACAGAAAGACTTGAATCCTGTTCTATGGAAAAGTTCACTGTAAATTTACCTGCATCATAGCTGCATAGGCATCTACAACATAACCATAGGCACAATCACGCCCATAGGGTTAGCTGCCAGCAACCTCAGTTGCCAAACATCCTGCAGATGGGGTATGAGGGACTCATCTTGCAATCAACCCATAGGGGAACACATCACCACATCTGCAAGGGAGCCCCAAAGCTGGCAGCCTTTCTACATGCTTTGTACTGGGTTAATAAAACAAATATTGACACAATTTGTTTCATTTTGGTCACTACTACGTTGGTCCTCTTGGCCCATATCAGCAACCAGGGACCGGGGAATTGCCACATCTGATGGTCTCCTCTCCTTGTGTTACTCAGCCTTACTAGAGTAGGAAGAAACAAAGGAAAAAAATAGCCCACCGAAACTCATGTTTGGCAGCTGCCAGCTTCTCCTGAACTGCCACAGTGGCTTTCATCTTTCTATGAACGCTGCGTGACTGCTGGGGGAAGGAGATGGCAACAGAGCAACAGAAAAAACTACACACACAACTGTGTTCAACAGTGCCAAATCTGACACTCCCGGTGCTGGTTAAAAAGGCAAAGTTTCTCAGGCTTCCCTGTAAGGTCACAGCTGGTACTTCTATGAATCTTCTTATTACATGGGAACGAGGCAGAGGTTCATAGAGAGAGACAGATGGCGAGGAGCAATGTTACTTATCCTAATGTGCATGTGAGACAAAGAGCTTTTTGGCATACCTCTCAATCCCAGTCTTCGCTGCGCCATGTCGGGCAGCCGATCCCCGCCAAGTGTTTGTTCCCCTCCACTTTTTATTCCTCCCCTCAGCAAGTCCGATCCTACTTGTCTTCAGTGCTTACATGAATCACACTAGATGTTTTCCAGAGATTTAGGCTCTGATGAGCAAGGCCAGCAAAAACAGCAGCAACAAACAAACAAGCTGACTTGAGCCAAGTTTGCCCACCACCGTGCATTTGCATTCACGTAGGCCACCCCCTCCACCGGCCCCCGGCTGCCAAACCACAAGAGCGGTGGCAAGAGTGGGAACAGGCAGCCCTGGGGACAAAGATTCAGGATTTGGGTTGTAGACCTACGTATTAATCACACTGAAAATACAAATTGTGGCTGGGATTTTCAGTTGGGAAGGGCAAGGGATCTTCGTGTTGGAGGGAGGGGGGATATTAATTGTGGCTCAAGCCAGGATTTCAACTGTGGGAACTAGGAGCAGGGAAAGAGAAGGTAAAAACGTAGTTTGCATATTGGTTGAAGTAAAGCTTAAAATATGAGGGAAGGGCAGACTTTGATCTCTGTGGTCTAAGGCTATCGCTGGGAGGACCTCGCTCATTCCAGCTGAATTATTCTTGGTTTTCAGCAGCAATGGAGAGAAGAATCTGCTCTCCTGAGCCCAACCTCCTTATCCTGCTGCAAATGGAAAAATTCACATAGCACTTCCACTGCCATCATAGTGGAAATGCATCTGAAGTTAACGCTGAAATCACGTGAGCAGGATCTTCCAGCAAAGACCTTGAAGAACCAGAGGCAGTACTTCTAGGAGAAGATAAGGCAAGATATGGCTCCATCACATGGCAATTGCTCTTTGAGACCACGTGCCAAGGATGCAAGCTCTTCATTCAGGCAAGTAACTATTAATAACCAGGCTGGCTGTGGGGAAACCCATCCTACCTCCCAGAAACGTGATAGCCAAAAATGTAAAGACAGCTCCTCAAATTGGCACTCAAATGGTGGAAGGAGGAGGAGCTGCACTGGGAATTGGCAAGTTGAAGTGAGAAGATGAAGGGAATTGTTTATCCAGGGTATTTTTAACTTGTGGTTCTGTAGGCAGGAAGGCAAATGGAAAGGCAAATCATGATTTGCAGCTTATGCAGGACTTTGAGCAACTCCTAACTAGCACTCCATGGTGAAGGGAGAGAAGGCAAGATGAAAGCACAGCCCTGTTTTCTTTTCTTTTTTAAAAAAAAAACCCTACCACTAAACCAGTCCCACTTTAATTCCTCACCAGAGTAGATGACATCACATTCACTTGAATACCAATTTAATTTAACCAGTTTTTACTTAGAAGTAACTAGAGAACTTTCTTCCAAACAAACCAAACAAGACTTAATATGTTGGAAGTGTGACAGACTGACAGCACAGGAATTTAAAAGCCTACAGCAAAAAGAGTTCATATCAACCCTGTAGAGGTGATATAATCTGTGATGGTGCTTTTTGAAACTGTCATGCTCATAGACTTCATTAATTTCAATAAATCTTGTCCTCTTCCATATACTAATTCTCTGACAAGCAATAGGACAAGAGGAAATGGCCTCAAGTTGCACCAGGGGAGGTTTAGATTGGGTATTAGGAAAAATTTCTTCACCAAAGGGGTTGTCAAGCACTGGAACAGGCTGCCCAGGGAAGTGGTGGAGTCACCATCCCTGGAGACATTTAAAAGACATGTAGATGTGGTGCTTAGGGGCATGGTTTAGTGGTGGACTTGGCAGTGCTAGGTTAATGGTTGGACTCGATGATCTTAAAGGTTTTTTCCAGCCTAATTGATTCTATGATTCTATTAATGCACACATATTTATCTATACATTGAGAACTCCATGTTGATTTTTGACCAGTGTAAATTTTTGTAGTGTCAGCAAAGGGACGCTCTACAGCTCGGGCTTTATGGCATGTCAGCCTCTGACATCATTCTGCCTGCAGTCCACGTAACACAGGCCTGGCAATCCCACTAGTTCTTCTTGGGCAAAATACCAGCATCCACGCTCAGCTGCAGTGGTGATGACTTGCTGACATGGGAAACCAAGGAATGGGGTCCTTCCTGGAGCAAGGCTTACACAAACTCATCAACGTTGATCAGCTACTACAAACCCTAGAGACAGTGGTCTAGTAATAACTTTAGATTAATAAGTATCATTTCAGGACTAGGTACATGGCAAGTCCGCAGGCTTCAACATTCCTGTGACTTGCAGTTAAAAGCAGAAAAGGCAGCACATATGTATGCATCCAGGTACATTTAAAATAAATAATGAAAATGCTTGACAAACTTTTGTGTTTACTATTTACTTGTGATTTTTGTAACAACCACTAAGGAGGAGGAAAATAAAATTTCTTTTGCCATCATTTTGGTTTCCTTCATGTTTGTAAGCAACTCCCACTGTCTCCACTACAAAAGGCAACACTGCTGCTTCTGGATGTCCCACAACACTGCATGGCCAGTTTCCAGATCCCACTACAACACGCGGGAGTTTCCCTATTGACTTCAGTGGGAAACATGAGCAATCAGCACCTCAGAAAACTAATTAACTTCCATGAGTCATCCGAGCTTTAGCCTAAGCTGACTTGTCCAACATCAGGGGCAGAATTCGACTGCCATTGACTTTAAAATTCAAAGCACCCCTTCCACCTCTTGCTGTAATTTCAACTAAGACCTGCCGTAGCCAAGTGCTTCAGGATTGGAGAGTCTCCAATGTTTGTGGGGCTGCTAACAGGTTTAGAGGTTACTGTTTCTTCAGCACCTTGCTGGAATGGGTCCCAGGTTCTGCTGCAGTAAACCAAGGCACTGGATTCATGGTAGCACACCATCCCTGCAAACTTAGCAAAACCAAGAACAGGCATAAGACAGGCCTTTGACGAAGAAGGATAAGTGTAGCTATCTGAGCTATCATATACACAAGCCCTCTGGACATAACTATGTTGTGGGATAGGATTTGAAGATTCAGACTTTCCATATGCACAACAGCCTGGCTGCAGACCTAGATCCAGCCAGGATCTCAGGCAGAGCAACTCCGTAGGCACACATCAGCTCCACTGCTCACGGGCAATAGGCAGACGCGTTGTGCTGTAGATGTGCTGCACAGCTAACTCATGCCTGGCGAGTCCTCGCCAGAAGCACAGCTGGAGTGCACCAGCCTGTACCAGCACTGTAATAACTTGTGATGGAGACACCACGCTTTACACGTATGTGGTCATGAACAAAGCATGAAACGAAAGGTAATAGGTTAAACGTAGTTTGTTTCCCTCGATAATAAAAGTACAGACTGCAGGGGGCATTGCCTGCAAAAGGTGCCCTATTTTGCACCTCCATCGGTGCAATATTCATATACCTAATTCAGAGAACATTTTCACCAGATAATTTTAAGAAAGGCTGAATTTAGAGGCTAAATATTCATAATACTCCAATATGCCTCACGCTTCTGCCAAGTATCAATTTCCTAAGCTGCACTGGACACAGACACTGTATTTCTAGTACAAATATTCAAACTTGCACCTGGATTTTTGCACCTCTTTTACCACTGCAAATAGTTGTAATAACAACAACACTAGCAACAAATCTCTATTAATATACTCCAAAGTAAATAACTATAAGAAGAAACCTTACAGTGAGCTGAACTGGCATTCATTATTCCAGTTGTTTCATATCTTTAAATGATTCTGGTCAATCGATAAAGCTCTGCAAAGTGGCTGTTGTCTGCTGATTTCTAACTCTAGTCAGTGGCATCCACTCTTTAGTGCACCACACACTTGCTGTGTAGCCATTAGATGAAAGCACTATCACCTGTCAAACAAACTGCTAGAACTGTGATAAATTAATGATCAAATAGTACAGTCTGATGTACAGTAGCAGTGCCGAGGCTAGTTACAACCAGGCCTCATGCTTTAAAAATGTAGCTGACATTAAAAAAAAATCAGCCATTAAAGAAAAATGTCACACAGCTTTTCAAAAAAATATCTATTTAAAAAATGACCACATACTGATATTCCAGGATTTGGGGTTTTACTTTAAAAAAAAAAAAAAAAAAAAAAAGTAGCGAATGTTACAGTAAAACCTTCCTGTGTACTATGAATTTTCAAGGCAAGCAACAACGTGCAGCTAAGCAGATAGGATGTTTGTATTTTTTTGGTAAGTAGTGCTGTGTACAAATCTGTACCTCAGAGGAATCCTCTGGTGTGTCACGGACAGAACTCTTGTTTGCAAGGGAAATGTCCCGAGTCCTTTTTTTCCCTGTAATGCTTTTGATTTTTGACATCATGGGTAAAATATTTCAAGGGAGCTCCATATCACTTCTAAATATAAACAATACAAAATAAGCCTTTGCTTTTGAAGCACTTGACATCCTTTGAGCTTTGAATTTCAACTCTTAATAACTCTTGATGCTCACTGCATTAATGTGTAAAGTCCTTTTTGTGAGCTAGAAATGGTTCCTCATGTCCCTCCTGCCACTGGGTTTATGAGCTTAATTTATTCTTTTTAATATAAAATCTCATTACCTGAACATGACACCACCATTTCCATTTTATCTTTGATATAAGAACAGAGAGAAACCAAAATCAAGCCCTTAAATAAAGTCTGTAATCATCCCTCACTTTCTCTTGCTTTTCAAATTTCTAAACAAAATTAAGTAAAAATACCTTCCAGGGCACACTAAGAAATGTAAAGAGTGGGGAGAAAAAAAAAAGAAAATTGCTTTATAGTGAACTAACAAGGGACATAATTACTTACACAAGCAGCATATCTTCTTCTTGATGATATTCCTTCATGTTTATTTTGCTATATTTGTGAAAGATGGGGAGTACCTAGGAAGAATGGATATGCTGGAAAGCTTGATCTATTGAAGTAAGTCCTGAACAAAGAGTTGCTTAATCTTAGGCAAAACATACTTTTTATAAACTTTACTTTTGCATAAGACACTTAAGAGACTTTAAAATATATATTAATGGATTTCTTTTTTTTTAATTCTTTAAGAAATTGAAATAACTAAGAAAAAGCTATCTCTGAGATAATTCATAGAGAATGAGGATTAAGTTAGGACTTTTTGAGTCCTGATTTTAACAGAAAATTGGAGTGATCAGTGTATTAGCACATGAAAGCATCAGTTCCATGCACTAATGGCAGTTCCTCTATGTTGTTGTTGTTAGAGATGTGACTTAAGCATTGACTTAAATTATGAATTTGGCAGGGATCAAACTCCATGATCTAATTATGTCTTATGGCTTTCACTGAGTCTTTTGAGGTAGCTTGTTGTAAAGATAAGGACTTTTTCACAAGGAACATGTTTTTCATAAGAATCCACATCCCAGATCCTGCAGGATCTTTACATTCCATCCACTTATGTGGAAACCTTCACACAACAAATAAAGGCTTACATCCCCGGAAAACTATATTTTAACTGTGAAATGTCAACTACTCCCTCAGAGAGCCTAAGACTTGTAAATATTTTAACTCCTGCACTGTGCTTTTTCCTCTGATACCAACAATAACCAGGACTGTGTTTATCTGAGACTACCATGCTGCACCTATTGCTGGGAGCATCAATGTGAATGACTGAGAAAACTAAACTATGCAGTTTGTGTTGCTGAAGCTTAATTTCAGGTGGCCTACAACAATCCCATTTCTTACTCAAGCATCACTCAATGCTTTGGGATTCAAGTGTGCTTTAAAACCGTAACAACTTCAAACATTTTATATATCAGCAATAGGAAGCTGGATTTTGCTCTCACACCAAGGGAGGAATAGATGAATCCCACTGAAAATTAGTGCAAATGGATATGTGAGAATTAGGGTCCATGAACTCACTATCCAATTGCATTGGGAAAAGAAGAAAGCCTGCTAAGGGAGATGAGAAATTGATATGCTGTTGGATATAGATTGGATACATTGATTCTGATGTACAGACACATACTGCAATAATTATATGAAAGGGTACAACGCTTGTGAATTAAACCGTCTTAGATGACTTGAGCTCATTTTGTCATTTATCCTTTGTTTACTTTTCCAGTATTACTAAGTACTCTTACATTTAATTAAACACACTCATAACATTCCTTCGTTTAGATAAATAATGCAGCTGCTTCCTCCATCATATAAGGATGGAGAAATCAAGATAATGCAATATTTATTTTTATTCTAGTTCTCTGTCAGATGCTTTACATTGAAACCCAGACAGCTGCAAGGTCTATCAGTGGTATTTCCAATCTATATAGATATGAAAAGAAGTAAATATCTCATTACCTACTTAACTATGATAATCTGTGTTAAAAATTTTGGCAGACCAGGTAAGGGCAAATTGAACACGGCTTTAGAAAGATGACTTATTAACAGACTCTACAGTGATGAAATGCTTCAAGATAAATACCATAGATAGTAAAAGCTAGCTTAAACCACTGACTTGAAACTCTTACAGAAGGTTGATGGTTTTTTAAATGAGTAGCAATTAGTCTGAAGTAATCCATTTATCTCCTCTGCAAGTGACTGAAATAAAGATAAATTAGATAAAACTACATGCAGAGAAACAACTAAGTGATAACAGGAATGCAATCAGATAGTAGTGAAAAAAATTATAAAGGCAGGGCAATAATATATAGTTCATTTGCTTATTGGAGGCTTTGATTCATTCCCTGTGGTAATTGTAAAATTTAATAATAGCTGTATACTTACAGTGTTCTGAAAGAAGCACTACCATTACACATTGTTATCCCTGTAGGTTGGATGACAAATGCCTGGGGCAATACTACCATCAAAGCATGTGACATACCCAACATGGATCTTCTAATCTTCATAGGGACAACAACTGTCAATTTTTAAAGCGCATGGCAAATGAAGAGGGCATAAGAAAGGAAACTTCTAATTTTGGGAGGATTATAGTGGTAGGGACTCTTTAAGTCTACACTGTGCTTTAAAAATGCAGTAGCAAAACCCAGGTAATTCACTTGAACAGTTCTATAGATTTTTTAATGCTTAAAAAGTGCTGTCCAGGCTGGGAATAACCATGCGTTCCTTCGAGAACTCATACTCTCTTATCTAATATATACAGCTAATACACTGTATAGCTTATATTTGAAAAATAGATCAATGACTACCAAAGGAAGATACGTACTATTCCAGCAAACAGCTCTGCTTAAAACTTTGTGCTTTTTTTTCTGATGGTAGCTGATATTTTTTAAGCTCTGCAAATGAAATGAAGAATCAGTAGTCTGTTGATTTCCATTTACATTTTTTTTGCATATGTAATTTTAAGCACTAGCCCTTGTCTGGTTCTCTTCATTTCCCTGTGTTACAGAACATGGCACAGACGGTGTGAATGACCCACCCTGGTAGTCTGAATAGGGTTGTCACTTTAATGTTCAACATGGAGTTTTCTTCTTAACATTTTTTCTCATTACAGCAAGACTCAGTACTGTAAGACACCTTTTGTTATGTACATATGAACAAAAGCAGTCAGAACAAATTTAGTACACTGGGCAAGGGAACTAGGAGTTGACAACAGTTAATAGACAAGATACTCTATACTAGATTTAATCTTCTCTTAAATTTTGCCTTCCTGGGACTGCATAATACATTGGTCAGATTAGTGTCATATGCTTTCAGATGAAAAAGCTAATGCAGAATCTAGATAAAAACAAACAAAACCCCCATAAACCCCCCAAACCATGATTTCAAGACATGTTTTATTCTAAGTGCTCCCAAAATAACTGACTGGCATTTTCCTGTGGCAGCTATAATTGCATAAACATAGATTTCACACAGAGTCTGTAAGCTGTTTTTTCTGTGACTGGTGCAGTGAAACTGTAGTCCAGGAAAGAGGATCATAGACTAATGAAATTAGAGCAGTTAATGACACCTGAAAACACATTATAATTCCATTAAGTGGCACTAGAATCACCAGTCAAATTTATACATCCAGCAACCTTTCCCTGTATCTTACACTAAAAATAGTGGGCTTGTTATATCCACTTAGATTCCTTCCACTGGTTTCAGTAAAATGATGACTGGACCAACTGTCAACATGATTCTGCAAGTAGTTAAAACGCCATAGTTAAACATTAAACATTTTTGTTCAACCTGTACAAAAAAAACCCCAAACCAGTGATAAAAGAAGGCATCTTTCATATGAACTTCCTTCTGTTGCCCAAGTACAAACATTTCACTTCTTTAAAAAACACAATCCAGAATGGCAGGGACAACAGAGCCATTCTCATTTTGAATCACGCCTCAAATTCTCAAAGAGTATGGGTTGGTAATTTCTTTAAGTGGAGTATAGTACAGAGAGATGGGACAGAGACTTAGAGCTGTCCTCAGATGCTGTGACATGCAAAATTTCAGAAACTCGCTAGGGCAGGGATGGCTTTTTCTGTGTCTGTTCATCACAACTTGCACAACGGGCTCCCATTCCCAAGCAGAGCCTCTGGGTTCTGCAGCAACAAAAAATACTAAATAGTAACAAAAAATAAGTATACTTATATTGAACTTTTTAAATATATAGGTGGAATTTAATGCAGTCTGCATTTCATTAGTTTTAACCCAGATTGGATTCATATGAATAAAGTGAGTAAATATGACCATTTTACAATGAAATGCCTGAAAACAGGAATGCTAGCTAAAAAAATTCCCCCAAACTCTCTCATATCATATAAAACTCATGGTTTTAAGCTGATCTATAATTTCAAAAAAGAGCTTCATGTCAAGATGCCAGTTGCATCTGATGCAGAGGTTTGAGATCATGTTTTTTAAGAGTAAGATGATGCAGCAGCAATATACTTAAGCCCAGGAACTCTGAGTGAGGCTGGACTTGACTGCTGGCCAGACCATCACCAGCCAGCAGTCACCAAGCTGGAAAGATTCAAATTCCCAGTGCAGAAGGAATGAATGGGCTTTTCCAATCAGCTAGAGCAGCTGAAGCAAATATTCCTGGGGAAAGCTGCAGTACAGGGACCGTTAGATGCCGTGCAGAGAGTCAGCAGCTGGTGCTTTTCACTGCTCAAGGGTCAGGGTATTCACACACTCTGAATGCATCCAGGAGGGCAGCACAGGTACCAGGGCAGTGACTGCTGGCAGGGAGGACAAACAGAGAATAGAAAGGTGTCTTCCTCATTCTACCTGGTACACAGACATATGGCTGCTCACTGCCTGACCCACAATTTATGCATGAGAGAATACACACACATATAAAATACATATGTATGTTCATTAATGATACCTCAGTATAGAAACAGTGCTAATATGTTTTAGGTTTAATTGACCAAACTTGGCAGACCCCGCTGCCACAAATTGTAATACCCCCAAAAGCAGACTCCAAGCACACCTGGACTTCAGTCTGTTTAACTGCATGAATTAAGTTTTGCAGGACTAAGTTCATGTTAACAAGACATGGTCCTGCTCTGCCAGGGATTGAACTAGATACCATTAGAAGTAGCTAAGATGGAAGCCTCATATTAGATCTGCAGAGCTGCCAATTGTCAAAATTTTGTTTCAGATCTTCAACACTGAACACCTTTATTTTAAACCCCTGCTCCTTAAATGTTTGAGACCAGAGGAGAAACTCAGCTTTCATGTAGGCTTCTAGCCTTACGCTTATGCAAAAGCCTCAAAAATGACCAAAATGTATTCCAAAGACTCAAAAAGTAGATTAAAATCAATTCAACCTTAATAAAAACATAATTGAAAATGTTATGGAAAGCTGCCCAGAAAACAACACTTCCTGAAATATCTTTATAAGGATTTGCAATTTGATTTTGTGGTACAGTGAAATAACTAATATTTTTCAAAATGCAAACTCTTCAGAGTTCACAAAACTAAACCTGGTTTTCTGTTCACATATCAGTCAGTCCAATTCACTTCTAGAAATGTTTTGTCCAAACATTACAAGAAGAGTTTCCATGTTGAAGAAAGATACGTGTGTTATAAGCACATTTAGTCAGCCCTCTCTGTGCTGTGGGTCCTAAGTTACGATTTTTTAAATGTTTTGGTTATCTTAAGGTTCACTCAGGGACATTGTTGACAAAAAATAGATTCAAATATCAACATTTTTTTTCTCCAAACAAATTTGGGATTTCAAGTCACTGTCCATGAGTTTCCTCCAAGGCCCCTTCCCTGCCCCATAGTTTTATGCTTTCTATTCACTGTGATGCTGAGATTTTAGGCTCTGTTTATATCAGAACAAATGTCTTAAAACCTGCTTTGGTAAACTACTTCAGCATATGCCATCCTTCCTCCAGGACACTCATTGCACTGATAGAAATGTCTAAGATGCCTGATCAGGGAGTGAAATAAAGTAAGTATTCACATTTTTACCTTACACAAAATCAACCTTTTTGTTTTAATTTGGCTTTTCACATACCAAGCAGCCAGGATGCAGATTTACTGCTACTTCATCTTTTTTTTAAATAATCCTAAAGTGAACTCAACATCCTTACAATTAAGTTGATAATTGCATAGACACCTGTATACTTCTCAATCACTTGCTAAAGTATTTGACAGAGCTGCCTGAAGATTTAGCCCTAAACTTTGACCGGTGTAAAGAAAACACCACCAAAAACTATGATACAATATTTTATTTGGTGTGTGGAGAACTCGCACGTGAAGAGTAGCCTTTGACAAACACACGTCGCAAAGGTCTCTCAATGATTTATGCTTGCACTTTTGCAAGCATAACGAAATGCAGTCTGGTGCTCTCTGAGCCACGAATGTCCTCTATTACTATGAACTTGCTTCTCATGTCCCAGTTTACTAGTTGCCGAGGACCCGGTGTGCAGAGACAATGCCAATGTATTGTTCGCTTCCTAAATCTCCAGCACAGCATTCTGCCCAGATGTAAAAAGGTAACTTGATCCCAATTAATGAAAGTGACTGGGTCAGCCTGTCACCTCCCATGCTCTTTATGTGCTGTTCAGACATCTATACGCTTATTAAAACCTCAGGCACTCTACATAAGCTCTGCCTTGAAACCAGTTGCCAGAGGCATCACTGCTCAGAACCTGTCTACAGGTTTCTTGGTTTCAGATCTGACATCATATAAACCTCTCTTATCTGCCTTGGCAGCACAGATCAGATGAAAAGCGGCCCCATCCTCACAGAATAATACTCACAAAAAGGATGGAGGTGCACAATAATAAACATTTCACTGCTGCTGTTCCTCACAAATGTACCTTACTGCTAACATGCTCCAAGGTTAGAAAATGCCTACAACAGTTCGCAAACCTCCCTTATTACTTTTATCAGATTCAGAGTGGGGAACTTTTTATTGGAAGCTTTTTTTTCCCAACAGATTGTCTCTATACCATTTAAGGCAAAGCTGGAGCACAAGCAGTAACAGCAAATGATTTCTGGAAACACTTTAGCTTCTGAATAATTTTTGTCCTGTAGATAATTTGATGATTATTGTCTGAGTTCCCCTCCTTGGTTTTGACTGGCCACCAGTCACACAGCATCATTTTTGCTCCACAACAGGATGGGTAACTATCACCATTACACAGTCTGTATTGCCAGTTAAAACCTAAACCTGGAATGCCAGTAAGAGTGAGGTGACTTTGATAGAAAGAAGAAAGTGCTTTGAGGTATCTGCCTTACATTTGCTCCATCCATTTGGACTCAGAGCCACCCAATGTCCAAATAAACACGCATGGCAGCAGAAGCTTCCTTGTCTCTGCAAGGAGTCCAGAGCCACTGCCTATCCTGCAAGAAGCTGTTCAATGGCCCTGTGGCTGCTCAGTGGTGCTCACCTCACCAGCAACAATGCAAAAACCCCCTTCAACTTCAGAAAGCAGCTTCCTAAAAATGCAGTTGTTATAACCTGTTCCTGCTGCTCCCACCCCGGTGACCTGGAACAACAGCCAGTCCATCTTCAAGAGATTAAGGTCTTTTCTTTTTTATATGGCACACAGCATAACATTCAGGTTAGGCACATAAGAAGAACAAATGGTCTCTTAAAAAGGCTTTGAACTTTATTTCTTCTTCAAAGAAGTTTGGCTCTTGGAGGAAGTGGTTTAATAACTAAACTTGCCAGCACAAGCAGGAAATAGTATTTCCTATGTACATCCTGGCACCAAAACTAGATTGCAGTAGGAAGAGTTTCTGATTTCCTTTAAAAAATGCAGTGGGCTGGGAAGAGCAAAGCATTACCTTGGAAAGGAGTTCACTTGTTTGGATTTTCAGTTGCTGATTCAGAGAAAGAGTTTGGACCTACTCTGTGGTAAATATCAAAGGGACGAGAGCCTTTACCGGCACAGAGTGATAGGGATGGCTGGAGTTCTCCAGCTTTAACAAGAACCCGTGTTTATTATTATCAGAATTTCCTCTTCTTTTGCAGGCTCATTCACAGACTGGCTAATGGGTTTCCATAAATACTAACAAGTGCTGCCTTAAGGCTTTGTTGTGCTGCACAACATTAAGCAACAACAATAAGGAACAGCTGCTCCTGAATAGCTGCGCAGTTAATTACACTCTATACCTACAGTATGTCTCCGTGCCTTACATTAAGAGAGCTATTGCACATGTACCGTCCATATAACGATGGAAGATATTCAAGACGGCCCAACACATTCCAAGCAAAACAAATGGGAACCAGACTCTGATGCTCCCACTGCCCTTGCTGCAGGAGACATGAAAAGCACAACAAATTAATGTTACAGCAATAACATTATCATTGTAACAGAGTAAGTTTGCATGCATTTTTTCATTTGTGTGTGTATCTTTAAAGTAAGTATTAGATGGTCTAACATCTGGTTTGCCAAAGAAGTTTGTCAGGTATTTCACAGATGTGTAATACTTTTATTTTTACAATCTGGAATAATCACAGTCTGGCATAGAAAGAAATAGTTTTTATAATCGCGTTCCTCACCCAAATACATCCCAATCTCCAAGATATGCACATGAAGCATTTAAATTAAGAAATAACTCTAGGATGATAAAACCTATACTTATAAGTGGTTTATATTACAATTTATAACAGGCACATTTGCTTAGATCTTGGCTTTCTTTAATAACTTTTCAATTCTTAGGCCCAGCTGGAAGCCTAAAAATAGGCAATAGAAAATTGGCATGTTTTGTTCAAGGTAATTGAAAGGATACCATGTTAATCTTACCAGGGCCAGGTTAAAGCAGTTCTGCAAGTCCCCAGAAGAAAAAACACACAGCATTTACAACGTACATGTTGGCAACAAATGCAGCCATTTAATGTAGGATTTGAAATGGAGAATTCATCTCAGATATCTTCTATTCTCAAGCTTGATCAAGATTACCAACGTTTCTCTCAAAAACACTCCCTTCTCAATTTGTTCTCTGATTCTGCCCTGGTTTTGTTACCATCCCTCCACTAGAACATCTTTTAAGACACTTGAACCAGAGACATCCAAAGGCAAACATGATAGCAACAGTTGGCTGGACAAGGAATAATTGCAGCCCCTGGCACAAGGCTAGGTCTATCCAGAGCTTTGTTCTAGCCCAACTTTTTCAGCAGCTCACTGTATAAAGTTAGGAAAGTCATTTCACCTCTATGGGCCTCAGTTTCTATACACCTACTATGATGCTTGTAATACTGGCCTTCAAAAAGGCCTTTATAAAGCAATGCTCTGTAACCTCTGTATAAGAGCTAGTTGCCATAATAATTTTTTTTTAAACATACAACGGTACTATATTTCAGGAGAATAAAGAAAAATAAAATTAAAAGGCCAGTCAATTTAAATTCATGAAATAAAAATGATCTATCTGCTCTCGAGTCATTCCTTTGAAACCTGAGCTGTGAAATAATTGCCTTGCCATCATCACTAACGTTAATTTCAACTAGTTGTCCTGTATTCCTAAGAATTAGTTACAAAAAAAGAACAGCACAAATATTTATGGATTGATCCTATGAGATGCTGACACTAGATGAAGCAACTATCCTCTAGTTGGTAGGCAGTGATCAGAGAGAAACTTTAAGAAGCATTTAGGTACTTACAGATGTAGAAAATCATAGCTCCCTTATTTGTCCCATGAAAATATTGCCTTGGCATCCTACAGGCTGGGGCAAGCCATGCACCTCCAGCTATGCTACAGTAACGGCATCAAGCGCAGCTATATTAGACACTACTCAGGAAGGAACTGTTGCTAATAGGCTGTCATTTAAAATTCATTAAATTACAAAGTACTCTTTTGAGTAAAACATGACATCTCTGCCAGGGTTAGGGTGCCTGGCCCTAGACACTATGCACCAAGGCTATGTGTGAGATTAAACTCCATTAGCTGAAGCTTGTCATTATGGTTATGCTGAAGGTCCTGCTGAGCCACACCATGCTCACAAACCTTGGGAGAGGTGAATCAGCTACCGCTTGTGTTTGCAGCACTAGCTGGAGTTCATGAACTTTCCCCTGACCTCTCTTCTAATTCAAGCTTTTGTGGTTTTTCAATGATTTAAAATTTTAGCTTGAATGTGTATATATACGTATGTGTGTGTACATAGACACATATATAATCTCTACTCTGTTAAAATTAGGTTCTCCACAGCTAAAAGGACCAAGGGACAAAAGAAGCTCTCATTTTAGTCTCTGCTAAGAGCCAAAAATCCTCTTCCTACTCAGCATTACTAAAAGCAACTTAATGTCAACATGACAGATGTAGAGGTACTACTGTCTTAGAGTATGTCTGCATTGCTCAACTTTTAATGTGAATCCATTACTTCTGGTCACTGCAATACCTGATTCAGAGCTAGCACTGATACCTCTGCAATGCTCTGTATGTGCTGTGTAAGGCTTGCAACCAGTGTGCAGCCCACTGCACCTGCTGCATCCTTGGCTGTAGGTAGGAGCATGGAAAGAGTGGGGATGAATCCCTCTTGGGCAGGATTTAGATCCCTCTGTCTGAGCTGGATTTCCCTTTCCTTGGCAAACCTAAATTGTCTCTTTCCACAAGATCCGCGCTGCACTTATACTGGCATAGAGGAGAGCCTCTACTAAGAACTTGTGCTGAAATCCTAATTGAGAGTTTTTCCTTGGGATAGCATTGATATGTCCCTCACCACTCCAGGATGAAGAGGTGCTCAGATACAGGAGTTATAAGCTCTGTACAGGTACATAAAGAGGAACAGAGACACATGAAATGAAAAACCTATATACAGAAATCTGAACCTTTCCTGTAATCAAATAGGGAACAAGATTCCCTAGATAACACAGTTGCATGCCACCAGCCATTGTTTTCACTTTCTTATGAAGTAGCAGCTGAACTACAACAGAGATCTCTCTCTCCCCACCTTGGCTGATGGTTAAACAGAGCATAAAGAAACAGAAATATCCATAACCCCAGCCTGACACAGAATGAAATAAGGTGTCTTTATCCTGATTCCCTGGGATAATCTGAGGAACTGAAAAATGACACAGGAAACAGTGAATTTGAGAAGAAAGTTGGAGCAGTTAAAAATGGCTCTTTTCCTAATCAACTTCCTCCAAAGGCAGCCAAGCACCCCCCAACATTTACTCTGTCTGATGCTAGCACATGTTGGCAAATAGAAAAGCATGAAAAATGCAGAGAAGTTTTGTCATCTGCATTGTACAACTTCCCCCTGTGAAGACCAACACTAACTGCAAAAGTTTTCAGACTGAGTTTGGTGATTGAACTTTCTTGATTCATAAAATGTCAGTATTATAATTGTGTACATCCTCTGAGCTTCCATGCATTTTTGTGCAAGCAGGTCAGGATTTCTTACTGTCACACCTTATTACTTGCTCAGGGTTGCAATTCAAAATTTGCTCAGTTTCTTTTATTAGACTCAGGTCCTCTGGTTACAAAGATGAATCATGCCAACATTCTTCCAAAGACAGGCTGGACCTACTTTAAGCTCTAAACACATACCTCTTCACAGTTCAAACACTATACCATATACAATTAGCATGTGAGACTTGTTGCCTGAGGATATTGTAGAGGCCAAGAGTATTAACAGGTTCAAAGTAGGATCAGACAAATCCACGCAGGATAAAGGTCCATCAGTGGATGATCACTAACCACTATTATCTGAAACCCACAGAACATGTTAGCAGAAGCACTGCCGCGTACACGTCCTACGTCTTAGCCTCTTCCTCCAAATTGACTACCAGACATGGCCAAAACCAAGATGCTGCTCTGGACACAGTCTAGCAGTTCTTATAGTAAGCAGAAACTAGAACATGACCATAAAACTGTGAACCAGAAAGTCAATATTGACAGCAATGAAGGCAAAGAAGCAAAAAGAGTTTCTTTTTAAAGTAAACCTTAATTGCTGTAGACAAAACACTGACTATAAAAGCATTCGATCACTCTCCTTCCCCTTCTTCATTCCCCTTGGTCCTTGCCACAGAGAGACACAGGCTGGACCTAGTTTTTATACCACAGCTAGTGATACTTGCCCCTCTGCTCAGGAGTCAGCTACAGAACACAGCCTTGATGGGCTTGACTTTGGGGAAAGCTGCCCTGAACCCTCATCTCTTTCAAAGCACCTGAAGCTGATCCCTCAAAATCACTTACCATCTGGCCCACAGCTTATCGCTACTTCAATTTTCAGACATTTAAAACTCAGCCTACTTTCACAGCAAATGATTAGTCTAATAGAACAAGACTGTTTCTGGGTTATTTTCTCATTAGTTCTTTTAATATGGTTGTTTCCTTTACCTGCTACCATAGGCATTTAAAAGTGCTTCATTTTGTGAACATGTTTTCTCTAGTGGATAGAAAATGTGCTTTTGAAGTATTTCTGCTTAGAAACATTTCCAGAAGATAAAGAATACTTCAAGAGTGATTCTATACCAATGCAACATTTTCATTTAAAGTAGACAAACAACAAAGTGGCTTAGTATTTGTTTGTGCCTTAGTTACAGGCAACATTTTCATGAGAAAAAAAAAAAAAATCCTGCCCAGGTAGTTAAATAAATATGCAAAAGTAAGATTCTGTTCTGGCTAAATTCAGAGTAAGACATTTAAAGGTACATGCACTTTCTCCCAGTGCCTAGGAAGTCTGAAATATAATTATGCTGTGGTGCTATTAAAGCAATCTGAAGGCTACTAAATTTGGGGAATCAAACTGACACACTAGCGATCAGGGTCAAAGCTGTATCAGTTACCCCAGTTCATTAGGCAGAGAATCATCAAAAAACTTCCTCCTTTTACTTGATTATAAACGAAGCATTTGCAGCAAATATACAAACATTTTGGATACAAACCCATCTTTCATCTGCTGCCTTAATTATAATAAATTTATACTTCTCTTTGTAAAACACAGGTATCATTTAAAATATTTTAGGTAGCATTAATCATGAGGAAAAAATGCCATTGAATTATGCCATTTTGAAGAAGTCAAAATATTTCATTTGGAAGCAAAGGAATGGTGTTCAGTTTTTCTTCCCTCTGAAAATGTTTACTAAAATCAACATAATTCAAGAAACGTTTCAGTTGACCTGAACAGAATTATTTCAGGAAGGGCGGAGGAAGTACCAACCAAAATATTTAGTCCAATTCTGTATGTTTTCAAGATAAGACTTTCTTTCTTTTTTATTCATATCTCTTTTTTTTTTTTTATTGCTCTTAAAATCATGCAGCTTGATTGCGTGGTTTGTATTCTTCTCCAGCTACTCATGATGCAAAATTAGACACATTCTTTTGAATACATCCCTTGAGGGGTTGTGGGTGGATCTTGCCACTGGATGCTACAAAATATCCCCAAATCAAGAGCTTTCTGTGTTAAACAATTCAAATCTCAGGAGACCATCCAGCCAATTTACCAAGTATAAATATAGGCCCTCTGCCATTCACACTGAGCACAGTGAATTCCATGCAAAATCCCGGGGGAACTAGAAGAAATATTTTAATGTTCAGCAGTAGTCTTTAATTCTGCATTCAAATTATGTCACTGACCATTTTTCTCTTTCCTTTTGAGGCAAGTGTCTTCCTCAGAAGGCAGGTTTTAGGACAGACACCTCATAGTCCTTTTCCTAAACACGCTGGGTGACCCTAGGGCTGCCTCGTTCATTGGTTTAATACCAGCTAGCAGATTCTCTCCTGACATATAACCAGAAATATGAACAGCAAAATACCTATGGATAGGGTGTGTCCCTAAGGGAAGCAGGGCTCTATGCCTACAGTTAAGGTTGCTCAACATTTCCCAGTATAAGATCTTATTTCCAGTTCCTTACAGCTTTGCTAAATGAACTGGCCCAAAGTCTTCCATAATGAGGCTCTGCCTCAGGCTGCGTGTTTTGGAGAACTGCTCATGTTACTAATAAGGCAATAATCCATACTGCAGCTCGATTAGTAGTCAAAATGGTTGACAAAATCTGTAATTATAAAAATAAAAGTTTCTTGTGCTGACATATCAAAACAGACCTCTGAGACCGCAATAGGGAACCGCCACAATAAAGGATTCTCTGCTCCATTAGCTGTAAGGAAAGTGAGTAGGAGTTTGGTCTGAATAAAACATACTGTGGAAGGAAGAAATATTAGAATCAAATGCTCATATAAAAGCTTTGCTGCAACATCAATAATCTTCAAAGTACTTAACTGGGGAAGTAGATATTGCAATGCCTCTTTGATAGATGGGAAGATGGAGGCACAAAGAAGCAGAGAGGCTTCTTGCAGGCCAGTGGAAGGCGCAGTGTAAGCCTCAGAGAGCACCCTGGGGCACAGAAAAAAAGGTGCCCAGGAAGAGATGGTAAAAATCCCCCCTCAATTCTGTAAAGATTTATTCTACTACCACTGCAGTCAGAAACAAGTTGTGCAACACCTCGCTAGAACGGAAGTCGCTTTCTTCTGAGAAAATTTCTCACCAGGAATAGCAACAATTGTTATCTAGGGGATGTACAATTTTCATAAAGCAGGCAAATAAATTGCAGTATGAGAATCAAAAGGCATTATACTGAGGACCTTTTTTTTTGCAGGGAATAAATACTAAAAACTAACACAGAAAATATATCAATAGTGTAATTGAGAACGCACTCCCATAAAACCAGAGCCTCTTGCTAGGAAGGATTTAACTAATGACTCCACAGGCCTTTCCCTTCGGTAACACCCCTCAAGGCCCAAGCCCTGCCCTGGGGGAGAGGTGAGCGCCGGGAGGGCTGGGGCCTGTGAGTGAAGGCTGTGACAGCTCCCGGGGGGCACTCTGCATGGGGTTCCCGCTGGTAACAAGGGTGGCCTCTTCAGCAGCCCAGTACAAAGCCAAGGTGAATCTAGCTGTAAATTCATTTAGAAAAGTTAGCAGACACACAGGCGGGGTCTGCACTGGGTTGGCACACGCAGCTATTTCCAAGCAGACGGTCACTTCCTCCTCCTGCCTGAAATGAGCCTCATCCCACGCAAAGTTTCCAAGCCTTTCATTAGTGGTCGTGTTAGCGTATAATAGCTATAATGAGAAGGCCATAAAAATCCAAAGTTAGCTGAGGGTCCTTAACCATTTTAAATATGGCTCTCTTTCCAGATTTTTATTTAAACTTTAATGACTACCACATAAGATCAAGCAACAAGAAACAACATTTGTATTACAGCTGTATTATTTAATTCCCATTAGCTGAAAATGCCAGGCTACTGGCCAGTAGCTCAGGAAAATAAGTGGTGACAGGTGAAAGAAAAATACCCTTCCTGTACCTCCTCAAGCCACTTTAAAGCCTGAGGCTCTGCAATGTCATTTACACCTAATGAAACCTAGTGTCAGGCCACACTATTTAGCCAAATGTTATCCATTCAGAAAAAAATGGACCTTGCTACTTTTAAAGACGTGGTGCTTTTTCTGGCCATAATTTCTACTGTCTAATTAAACCATGATAGAACTGATCCCTTTAGATTTGCTATTAACTTATTTACTTCTGCTTTCGAAGGTGCACTTAATGCCACCTTGTATATTGGGGGAGCTAGGTGCTTGAAAGACGTAATTTACTCTCTGGTTTAATTAGAGCAATGGTTTTATTGGACAGCCTAAAATGTTTGCAGTAATAATCACAGTCCAAACTTGATTATCCCTTTTAATTCTGAATCAAGCACTAAAGGAGGAGTGCATACATCTCTTCAGTGCAAACTGAAGTACTTTAAAGGGCTGCTTTCATCTCTAATGGCTGTACTACCATTTCTTAGTTTATTTTGAAATGTCTTTGGTAACCCACAAAACACAGCAAATGTAGAGTGACAACAGAAACTCGATGCTCTCAATCACATACAGAGCTTTCTTACAGTTTTCAAGACAACTCCAGGAAGTAAACTTAGCAGAGTGCAAATTCATATTGATCTGCCTGGCTTCTGGAAAAATAAATTTTCTTTCAATGTCAATTAAAGTTAACAAAGTGAGATTTCAATCAGGTTACTTAAGTAAAAGGTCACAAGAAGGGGTTAAGAGAAGACAAATCGCATACACGCACAACTATCACTTTCTTAGAGAAACATACTATGTGTTCAAAGAAAATAATAGATGAATTTTAAAAGATAAGATGTAATCAAGTTTCCTCAAGCTCCCTCACCTTTAGTAATTTTCTTATTTGCTCATTCATTAAGCATGTCAGGTGTTTTACAAAAAGAAAAAAAAGAAAAAAGAATAAAGAAATAAAACCCCTTCGGGATTTGCAATACAGATAACTGCAGATTTTGGAATCCAGAACTTTGCGCCAAAAATAGTCCTATTGATTATAGGGGATTAAAATTACTTCTTAACATAGAAGCAGTAGAATCTGGCCTTGAGCAAAATCACACTAAAAACTCAGAATATAAATTATGAAAAGCAGTTGAACTCAATATTCATACTTGTAACAGAATCAAAGAAATGTTGGGTAGAAGAGACCTCTGGAGGTCTCAAGTTCAACCTCCCGCTCAAAGCGTGACCATTGCCAATACTAGATCAGGTCGGCCATGGCTTTGTCACCCTGCTGCACTACCCTGGCAGAGAAATATTTTTCCTAATATCCAACCAGAACCTCCCAATTTGTGCTGTTTTCCACTATTGCCCCCTGCTATGTTTTCTGCCACTACTGAGAAGACACTGGCTCTGTCATCTGTGTAACTACCCTTTAAGCAGCTGCAAGCTGCTATTAGATACCCTTTGGGCTCTTACCCAGAACAACACAAGACCAGCTCCCTCAGCTGCTTCTTGCAGGTCAGGTACTCTGGGCCCTGGACCATCACCGTAGTCCCTCTACAGTTCCTCCACATCACTCCTGAACAGGGATGGCATGAGGGGACAGAACAGCGACATAACTGGACTCACTATTCCAGGTGCAGCTTCATCAGCACAAAGTAGAGGAGGGTAATAACTCACCTTCAACTGGAACATGCACAGAACATGGCTGTATCTTTTGGGAATAAAACAATTAACTGCCCTTTATCCAGCTCTTCACAGAGCATGGTTTGGAAGAATCCTTCCACCATGGGAACTGGCATCTAGGAATAGCAGATTTATCCCATTTATGTGGGCAAACTCAGATCCAAATGCCAGAGTTTTTTGCTCTCATGCTATAGGTTGATAGTAAGGCTCAATAAGGCAAGCAAATGTGATTTTTAATGACTTGTAATTTATGACACTGTGTAACATGGGAAGAACCATTTGCTTTTACAGATCCTTATCTCACTGATTTCACTTGAAGGAAACCTAAGTATGTTACAAAATTACTAGCTTTCCTTGTAGGGTTGGAGAAAGGAGTGGAAATGATTTTGCATGCACTTTTGGAGGGCAGTCATGCACACCTAATCAGTGTAGTCAGCTACCAGGATCAGACACACAAATCTAAAAGGCTTCACACAGTTGTGTATTTGTAAGTCCTCTGATGTGCAAAAAAAATTAAGAATATGTGATTAGGGCACTGAATTTACAGAATTGACTGAGTCTCCCTTATGCCAGAAATTCCTAAGGAGTATTTAGAACCCCTAAATATTTGCCAAGGACAATGAGGTCTCTCAAGGAGGGATGCTTTGGAATTTAAAATAAACATCCTATCACTATATATTTAGAGTCTATCTGTAGAATGACAGGATTCTTGTGGTTAAAGCAGCAACTGGGGATTCTTGGACTTGCCACACATTTCCTCTGAGAGCCTGGATGTTAGTCTTCCTGTAGCTCTGCTCCTCAACTGCAAATACAGAGAATCCTGTTCCCTTTCGCCTCCCACTGCATTTGTAATCAAAAGCAATTAACAGACAACTTTTCCACATTATGATTAAAAAAGGCCTGTCAGCCATAGCAAGGACCTTCAGGCAACCAGAGGGCTTTCCTCTACCTCCTGCTGCCTCCACCAACCTTCTCCCTTCCCTACATTTCCTCATGTGGGATGGAGAGCAGTTCCTGGGGATGGTGCCAAAGGCGCTGGTACAATAATGGGTGGAGACAGTACTTTAGGTCTAGAAAGAAGCTCACAGTTATTATGAGCTAACGGGACCGGACATGAAGCTGTTGCTAAATGTAGGATGGTTACACAGCTATGCAACCTGACCACATGCAGTGGGAACATGTGCCACAATGAGCAGTCTCAGCTGGAGATGGGAGAGGAAGAAGGGCTAAAACCTTGCTTGTCTTCCAGTAACTCCGTGCTAGAAAAAGTCTGGTCCTTCAGCAGAACCTACCCAGCCACAACACCTTGCTGCTTTTAATAAACTGCTTCTGGGCTGAATTCAGTCAACTGCAACTTGTAGACAGTGTCAAGTATACAAGGACTCTTCATTTGTACTTCACACACTTTCTCTTTTCCTCTTTCTTCCCTTTCAGCTCAGTTCCTCTCTATTTCTTTCCATTTATCTCTCCTTACCTCCTAAGTAAAACTTTTTATCTCCCCAAAAAGCAGGAGCTTCCCATGACAGCTCTATCACATTGCTCACCTTGCTTGACAATTTTATTTCTCTTCATTAACTTGCTTCTATCTTCTCCAGAATGTAACTTTACTGGCTCGCAGCCTTCTCATAAAGCCTCACAAATAGGGTACGTCACAGTAAAAAAAAACAAAACCCAAACTGTTTTAGCTGGCTGAGACTTTGACAAAAACTTGATGTGACATGCTGGACCTTAGACAATTATCCAGATAGCTGTCCACTCACACTACTGATTAAGCCATGAACTCGCTTTGGAGGCAGTTTACTAGCAAATCAAACAACAAAACCAACGTTACTTTAACTTCAATTTGTATTGTTTATTCCCCTTGCCCATGGAGAGGTGCACAGCAATAGCATAAGAATTCTGAATTCTTCCTGTAGGGAATAATAAAGAATCCTTCCCCAAATGTGTAATTTGCATTGTTAAATCCAATGTGTTCCCTTGGATTATAAAAGCGCTGGCCATAATTTTTGTATGGTTTCCAAAAAATAACAACACCACCACCACCACCACCCCCCCCCCCAAACACATTTAGGGTTTGTATTCTGTGTTAAGAACTAAGTGTAACAAATTTCTTGGCATAATGATATATTAAAAGGAAACAACTGTAAAACATATCCAAGTAAGGGAAAAAAACCATTGGCTGCTGTACTACAAGAAATCCTACTTTGGCTTGAAAAAAACACACATAGCACTTGTAGATGTCAATGAAGACTGTGGGTGTAAATCTCAAGTTCATACTAGTCTACAAGAACACTTAAAACCTTCAAATTCTGTCCTGAAGCCTTTACCTTATTTCACTTTTTTAAAAAGAAGAACCTGGTTCATCAACATTAGGAAAAATAGCAGCAATTTCAGGTAACTAGCCTGTAAATCTTAAAGCGGGTTTTATGAATAAGGATATTAATAGTTACAAAGTCAAATACTGCAAGTCTTCCTTGCATGGTCAATGGGATTTGGTCCAAATCCCGCAAGAGGCATCAAGGATGAAAAAAAGTGCATTTGAAATAATGCACCTATGCATAACACTGATAGAAATAATTAGGAAAAGCTGTCCAGTTCGGGTTTCCAAACTTCAAGAAGAACGTGGAAACCCTCCAAAATGTACATGAATATGATATACAGTTAATACTATTAACAGATAACAAGTTCTGGATTTCAAAGACACGGACAACTGTCCAAATAATCCCCAGCTTTGGGAAGCTGATGACCGAGGGAACAGTCAGCTGTCCAACCTCTCACTGAGCCCCAGTGCTTCCTTTAGCAGTGCTGCAATTCAGGTCATTTCACTAGATTCAAATTCTTATAACTGACAGCGCCTTTGTGTTTTGTTACAATCTTGTAATTCGAATTCCTCCATAAACCTGCTTTTTCCAAATACTCAAAGTTAGTCCAGAGTTATTCACTCCTGCCAGGCCCTTGGCAGATTTCAGTGTGTTTCAATTAGCCCCTGCAAGAAAAGCAGTGCTCTAAATTAAATCCATTCCCAGGGAAGCTTAAATTGCATATGTCTTTTTGGACAACAACCTGTTTCTCGGTGAAGTTGATGAGATTTTTGCACTAGTTTTAGTAGAGCAGGGTAACACATAATGTTAACATTTATATATATATTTTCCAGTGTTTGTTTATGGGAACAGTTTCATCAAATCCATCATGCGATTGTGTAGATGGTTACAATTAAGCAATGCAGTGTATAGGTGTTTATAGGATTAGACCTATAGATTTAAAGCATATAAAAAGCAAGTTCTGTCTAGAGCCACTATGTGAAAAATGAAGAGCTGAATGCAGGAATAATACCAGCAGTCTGACCCTGTATGTTTTGCAAGCACGAGGACTACAGCCACAAGATCCAAATCTGAGGGGCAAAAATTACAGATCAAAGTTTAAGAATTCAGGAGTCGCAGGAGGACGAATAAGAAATTTTTGCAGTGGCTGCAAATCCTTGAATGTTTCAGGTTCACGGTGCACATTTCTGAAAACAAAAACTCAATAGTTCCCCACTGCTCTCAATGCAAGCAGTGCCTGATGTTTGCTTCACCGTTCACTGAGTCTGAGAATGACAGGAAGAATGTTGACATTTTGTGCCACACGTATGGGAAGAAACAGATCATCTCCTTCTGAAAGGTACTTTATTTTATGTGAGAAAAGACAAAACTCCAAGCTCCACATCAAATAAATCATACAATAAGAACATTATTTTTAAAGGGAATGAGTATTTTGCATATTAATATTAAATGACATCTGAGCAGCAAATATAGAAATTATAATATTCAGTATCTCACAGAGAGCTGACACAGAGTAGAGGAGTTCTGGTAACCAAGCTGTCTTAAATCTACAGCCTCAAAAAAAAAGAAGCTTCATCAAAATTTAATATTCATGCAATAGGGACTCTTTCATTGTTATGAAAACTGATTAGGGCCAATCATAAAATCCTGGGTGCTTCACTTACTCCCTCCCCCCACCAGAAAAGGTAGGGAAAAAATCAACCGAGTGAAAAAAAACCTGGCAAACATTTTCCTGGCAATATTTCAGGGGAGCTACTATTTTGCATTTGGTAAGGATGCAACCCTTACCAGTCGACACACAGACCCTTAGAAAGAAACGGAAGGGACATTAGTAATTCAAATAAGGCACAAAAGAGACAGAATAAAATTAAAATGTGCGCAATTATTTTCTAGCAAACCAGCAACAGGACATAATCTAGTAGGAAAGGGGGAAGACAGGGCTTATAATTTTTTTGTAAAGATGTGGACAAAGCTTTTTTTAAGAAGTCACAGAGCTAAAATAACCATATTGTTAGGCAGTGACTCATGGGAACAAAGATGACAATGCTATCTAGGATCGTTATACTGGTGCCTTTTAATCATAATGTTGGTACAGTTTTCCCTCACTCTGACCTAGTTTAACTAGTTTAGAAAGCTTAATAGGCATTGCTTCTTACAGCCCTGTTAGGAGGACCTGAATATATACAACAAGATCTTTTGTGAATGAAAATTACTGATTCATGGCCCGTTACACTTCATGAATCCAGAGAAACAACAGTGAAGTTAACTCACTGAAGTTTCACACAACTGAATCTGAATTTGTCCTCCTGCACTTTCAAAACATTCGTGTTGGCAATCTGAGGCAGCATCGCCAGCACAGCATGTCCTAGAACAGCCACCCGTATCACAGCGCTCTCAGTAACAGCAGGGCACAACCTACCTAGAAGTGAAATACAGGTAAAAATTCTTAATTTAAAAACCACTAAGTCTAGCAGGATATGTTTTTTGTTCTCACAAAAGATATTAATGAGAACAATGCTTTCACAAAGTTTTTCTATAAAAGTTTTTGGTTTTTAACTGACAGGCTGGAAATCAAGAATTTTCAGTCTTGGGGTTTTCAATGAAAACAAAAAATTTGCCAGTAACCACCATTTCCAGCAAAAGCATCCTTTTGGCAAGAAATAATATCTTTGTTCATTTTCTTATTGAAAAACATTGATCTGTTCCAGTGACTGATGTCAACTATAGGACACAACTCTATTTTCCATGGGATAACTGATGTATTTGCTTTTCGTGTTAACTAGATTAATGCCTGCTATCATCTGCAAGTTTACAGTCTACCAAAATATAGAACCCACTTTTCTGAACCTCCGGCTCTGAAGCCACATATGTTACCTACAGATACTGGTTGAACTCGTGCTCAGCATAATTAAGTTGCTCAGCGTATTCCTGTGAGCTACACCGGTCATCGCTCTTTATTTGCAGGGTGAATTTTTCTCCCACTGTAAGCCCAGGCGAATCTATCTGAATCATTAAGGGGCTTTGCTCGGATACAGCCGTAACAGCCCCACAAGGGAGATCCTGCCCTTCCTCTGCTGCTTAGGCTGGATCTGCTCCACAATCCCACAGAGGCCAGCATAAAGGACAGTGATGAAAATGAACCATAAAAGGAACTCATGAGGTCAAGTCAGTGCGTATGTTTACCCTACCCGAGATTCAACACTGTAGCAGGGAGCTGTAAGCCCTACTCCAGTGATGGGGTTGGGAGAAGCAGCACCTAACATCTGTATTCTGACTTGACTTAGAAAAATAAAGCTATCTTTCCAGAATTATTAACCAAGAAACCTACTTCACTAGACTGCACATGACCAGGATTTTTTTTTATTATTTTTTTTTTTCAGTCCCATCTGTATCTCTGGATCCTGAGAGGTATTCTCAGTTATACAGAGAAAACAGACTTCTTGATTTCTCCATGTGGCTCAGTCCCAGGCTATTACATGGAAAAACGTCCCAGTTGGGATTTTCAGAAGCATTGGCTTAATCCTCCTCCCACTAAAACCACTGGTAAAAACAGCCATGAATCTGCATCTGAAAGAAAAGAGGACAGTGCTAAAGATTGTCAAAAACCTTACTATTGACACACATGGGCATGAACCAATCTTCTTAAAGTGCTCTTCTGAATATCAGATAGATTCTATTTTCTGCTACTGAATAAAAATTAAACCACAGCAAAAATTCTTTGTGAACAGGGCTTTCTTGAGGCAAAATTAAGGGAACAGATTTTTAGGTAGTATATGGGAAAAAAAACACAAACCAGAGTAGACCACCAGGCAGCTTGGAAGAGTGAAAGTTTACTTTGTAAAACCAAACTTTGCAACTTTCAGTTTGTTAACATGAGAGTATCCTCTAATTTTATCTACAGCTACCACCTTCTCCAAGTTACAATTGCCAAAAAAGGTCAAAATATCTTAACGTTACATTCCACCGAGTCACTAAATGGAACAGAAGTCATATTACTGTAATTCATAATTCAGAACTCAAATTTCATAAGACAACATCAGAAATGTCATTTTAACCACACTAATTCCTTCACAGTTAACATGAGTGGGTGTTGGTGCAATCCAAGCTGAAAAAAGCCATCTAATTTCAGCAAGTATACCACAAGCCAAGTTGGCAACCCTCCACATGGATCAGACAAATGTCTGCTCTGTTGAAGCTGAAGGCACAGTGATAATTATCATAGCTGATACTGCATCAGTGGTAATGACAGTGTGGTTTGTAAATATGAACCAAACTACGATTCTCTTGTTCACAAACAGGGATTTGGTATTACTGTGGGAACCCGCCATAAACCTTATGGATCTGAATGCGGCCCTTGATCCAAACTAGGGCACATTTCTCTGTAACGGGAAAGTCATCCAATAGCTGCAGGGCACATTTAATTATCACACTTTTGGGGTGGGTGGTGGTAGAAGCTAGACAATCACATTATATGACAATCACATCCACCGGAAAGGAGAAGAAGCCAGCACCACTGCTCCTACTGAAAATGGAGATGCTGTGACCATTTTTCACTTTGCTAAGTACCTTGCTATTGGGGTCAGGTACCTCACCAGGAAGCAGCCAGCTCTTCCCAGAATAATTAAGCATGCCCAGTTAAAGTTTCCTCAGACATTTAGCCAGTAAGAAAAACCTTCAGTAATCCTCTCAAATTAAGAAATCAAGGAAAGAGAGGAAGGATACTGTCTCATTAATTTAATTAGACAGCAGAAGAAATTAAAATGGCTGAAATAGGTATGTATCATCCCACTCAAAACTGCAGCCACCCAGGAAGCTATGTTAGATGCCTAAGCTTTGATTCGTGCCCTGTCCCTCTAACAACAGCCAGGACCAGAAGTGCCCAGCGGAGAACAGCAGTTTTGCAGAGGTTTTTGGCTCACAGAGCCCTTTTGCCACACTACAAAGCACCGGTTGTGTGCAGAAAACGAGCTGGCTCTGAAGGACTTGCAGGTGACCAAGCAGCCCTCCAAACCAATGGGAGGACTGGGCATGCCCTCACCAAAAAAGCCAATGGATAAAAAATACCTTAAAATCCCCCATCTGTGGGACCTTAGCATATAATAAAGGGGTTTCCCCAGAGCCAGTTCAGATTTCCTTACACACCATGCCTTGCTTTAACTACACAATAAGAATGCTAGTCTACTACTGTGTTAATTAATATTTATAAAGCACGTGGAGATTCTTCATGAAAGATGAGCCTGGCATTTAAGGCAACAATTATTACAAAATTTCCTTCTAGTTACTAAACAATATCCAGTCATTAGGAGATATTCCCTATATATAGATATTGGCTTGAATAAAAATGGTTTTGAGAACCAAGTTCTCCACTGGAAAACTTCCAGTGGAACATTTTCAATTACTTCAAAATAGCGTAATGTGGAAATGCAACAGCCGTTTCCTATGTTTAATTCCCCCCCCCCCCCCCCCATTTCATGCTATCTCTCTAAAATGCTAATAATCACTTAAAGCCATGTGTTTTCACTTTCCCTCCATCTCTTAAGGTCACCACCAGACCATCTTTCTCCATTACAGTAGTCTCGAGCTCTTTCGCTCACCAAAAGGCTTATGCAGGGGCAGAGGAGAGCCAAACAAAACTTGACATTTCCTCCACTGTTGTTTTTTCATCTGCTGGCCTTGCCAGTGCAAGATTCATCTCATCTCATACCACACTCCTCTCCACTCAGTGCAGATGCAGGATTACCTGCAGAATAGCCGACTTACCCTAAAGGCTGGGTTCGGGCTTCCCTGCTTCATTCTCCCTCAGTTGCTTTTTTGTTAGAGAACACTGAGGGAGTAGACAATGAACTCCTAATCATGAGCACTTTATTAATCTACACAAGCGTACAGCTGTAACTGAATTGTCGGATGGCTGTCAGCACCCACAATAAGAAAAATAGCAAAATACTAGAAATCTTTATTGCTAGTCCTTAGAAGAAACAAATTAAACAGAACTGATTTGTGTATCTGGGGGTAGTGGTGGATATCTGTATATGAAAACCAACTGGATTTTAAAATGAGATTAATTTTACCTTTATGTCAGATTGTATGAAGCTAAGAATCTTTATTATTTTATTATAATTATGGGTCCAGGTCTCTCAGAAGTATTATATCCTGAACTCATGAGTCTCCTCTTCGATGACAGTTTTACTACTTTAGTTCATTAGTTGTCTGGCAAGTCAGTTTTCTAAAGATGAAGTGAAAGTGAGAGGAATTTGCTGGAAGACAAACTCCAAACTGGACTGGGTGGTATGCGCTATTCTGTCACTGCTAATGGAGTTGAGCTCTATTACTCATGACAAAACTTTCTGGTATGTAAAATGATCAGTTTACTGCTGTATCATTTTTAGTAATAAAACCGAAGGGGGACCTGCTATGCACCCCACCTCACACATTGCCAACACCCACAGGGTTCATGCAGGCTCCAAAATCAGGCAACAACTGCTAAACAAAGCAGTTCTCTCATCCCCTCCCCAGTTAATCTCTGGAGTGGTCTATGCTCAGGCTTGCACCACGTAAAAACAGCTTTAAATTCAAGGTAAATTAGCCCACATAGAGTTCTGTGCTAGCTTAGCTCAACTGCTTTGGGTAATGCAGGTCACTTTATCAGCACACTGGTAAGAGCCAAAGCTGTGTCTCTTTTTCTCTACTCTCACAAGAATAGGTAAGACAGCAGATGTATTTTTAAGGCCCACACACACGCTTTCTCCCTTACAACCATTACTCCACATTGAAATGCAATCTTGCTTTCATTAGAAAAGAGATAGCTTCTAACTGAAGTTGCTATATCTGGAATGAAAACGTATGTATCATATGGCAGCCTCATTTTATTTCCTTCACATCACACTATAGAGCCTACCTTTTCCTCCTCCTTCATCAAATGTAAAAGAGAGTTGTTGTTTGTGTATAGCATGCACATTAGCACAGATAAACTGCTCACTGAGTGTAATGATTAATGATTGAATAGTGCAGTTGTTGCAAAAATAAGTCATGCAGTGAAGAGAGATCTGAAGATTATATCTAACACCAGGGGATGGCTTATTAATCTTACTTCTTGAAGAATTCGTGAGTAAATCATTCCCCTTTATTAATGATATTTCACTTTGCTCTGTGAGACATCTTTTATACAGCCAGAAGGGCAATTATCTGTTTAGGCCAGGAAACAATATTAGTTACAGACGGTGCTTGAATGTTTGATCTAAGTCACTTAAATAAAAGAGGGGAAAAAGAGTGAAGCACACTCCAAAGACCTACCCCAAACAGGACTGCATTTACAGGCGGGTTGTTTTGGTCCCCCTCTATCTGGAAATGACAAATTATGCGTGTTTTTAAGTATCAATTAATGTGGAGCTTGCATACTCAAATGATGATATAACAACTCAAGGAAAATTACATTACTTTTATGTCTTCTGTGTCTGAAGGAATTCTATTATATGTGAGGTGGTTAAACATGTCTGAAATGGTTTATTAATATAAAAGTCTTTCAAAGGGAGGTCTTAAATTCTTGATCACAATGAGATACTGAAGACAGAAAGTAGGGTTTATGATTTAAAAAAATAATCTTTTTTCTAGGTTCAAAACTATTTTTTTCTCCTAGCTGTCCATCACCTGCTATCCACCAAAACTTTGGAGCATTTAAGGAGGGAACACACACACCTGTTTAACAGTATTATTCTAAGAACTATAACAAAAAATTACATAGATTTAAATATAAATCTTTAAGTCATCTCCAAAAGGAGTTTCATTAACTAGTTTTAAAGACCTTGAATATGGAAATTATAAACTTAAGTTATTATAGAAATTGCATTAGATAATGTGGGTTGAATACAGAAGTGATCTGCAGATTCACAAAACTTTGACAAATATCTTACCATGGATTTCAAAATATTACTAAGCCGAGTCATAGTTATCTTTTAGCTTAATAGATCAATTAAAGTGCAGCAGTTTATTAGACAAGTAATTCATTAATGAAAGGCAGCATGATCTAGTGAATAGAAACATGAGGAGACACAGGAAAGATGGGAAATTTCTACATTATTTTTCAAGTACAGATTAAGGCTAAGGATAATCTTGTCCTCTACAGAGATGCACTTGCATGTGTGGGCATTTCACAAAGATGCTGCAGTGTCCAAGAGCTGATATTTGATATATAGACACCTGGCTTGCCAAGTATTTGTGTGGAGATTTGCACTCTCACCAAACACCTCTGTGTGTAATTGGTGCACATGGATGGATTGAATTAGAGCTGCTTAATTGGGTGTCATAGGTGTTCTGCTGCTGCCAGAGACTTCTTTTCAGCTCAAAGATGTAAAATGGCATTTACAGCAAAGGAACCGGAGCTCTGCCTTGTAAAGAAATCACAAGTGAACGTGTACTAAGGGATCTATTTGGGTTTTGGAAACATGACAATGCCCCCAGACTGTGTTCAATATCTGTTCATTAAATATTTTTAATTTAAAAATATTAATTTATCGTAACTGTAACATCTGGTAGAAAAAGACTAGTTTAATAACATCCCTATATTGAGAGGAAAAAAGCATTCAGGAGCGCAACAGTCCCATTTTCAGAATGAACCAGCTCTGGTAATGTGGCAATTTTCTGACAGTAACAGTCTGCCTGACAGCGAGAGTCCATTTTTATCATTAAAAAATGCTTTTGCCTGGAATCTGAAGTTGCTTTAAGTTTTTAGTTTTAAGTTGCTTGTTGAAACAAAAGAGAAGTCATAAAAGAAACAGAACCAATCTAATAAAACTGCTCAAGGATTTTCACTTGTGTACATTCTAGAGATTTCCAGTTTTCATTTGGTTGGTACTTTTCTTTTGACTCAAGAAAACAGTGAGCATCCCACCCATATTTCAAAGCCCAAAACATGCAGGTCAAAATATGAGTGTACTTTGTATCAGAGCCTGGGTCTGACTGCAATGTTATTTTCAGCACCCAGCTTCAGGCCACATAAATGTTATTTGTGTTTAGAGCACATCTGACCAAAATGACACTAGCACCCTTTTTCCCTAAATACTCAGGGCATATCAAGACGATATTTCACTGGTTCATTTTGAATCTGAATTTTACGTTACCTGATAATCACTAGACTCTGGACATGTAAGCCATGCCTGTTTGTCCACATTGCATTCAAAAATTGGGGAAATGGGGTTTATTAGAAGCAATCCTTTCACGTTCCTCAGCCTAAAAATGTATGTTGAACCTTTTGGGTTGCTAGAAGACAATCCCACTGAAGTTCATAAAATCAAGGTTTGGCCTACAATGCAGTTACCTGTTACAAAGAAACCATAGTCTATTACCTGAACTTGATCTTTCCCACCACTCAGCCTCACATCACAGCACCAGGTTTAGCATCTGCCCATTATGCAGAAAAGCCTCAACAGAAAAGTCACAATCTGAACCCACATTTCTGAAACACAAGAATGTGTACAGGATCTGTAATATTGCCCTGGATTTGCTGACAGTAGTTTTAAAGAATGAAGGTAAAAACTGGAGCAGCGTATTTGAAAATAGCATTATATATTTTCATTGGAACCATCTCCAGTCTGATGCAGGCCTCAGTGACTAGAAAGCAGGGTCCCAAAGTGATTTGAAAAAGAGAATAAATGTTATTAATATTGATTCTTCTCTTCTCTGAGAATTCCCCGCAGTCCTGCTCAGGGAACCAAGGTAGTGAACACCAGCAAAAATCCAGCTTTTCCAGCGGGTGGCTGGGTAACATTCAGAGGAGCAAGCAAGTATGTGATGCTTTTAGGGCAAGCATATACTCCATCTGCTGTGTGAACCCATGTCTCATCCTGCTAATCTGGAACATTAGCAGATCTGTTCAGATTCCCAAGCCTGACCTGCTTCCAAGATGAGCGTTATTCAAATAGGTTACACCAAAATAATCAGCAGTTAGAAATGAACATCAGTTGATAGTGACTCTATCAGCATTTTTCTCTTGCTGGATTTTTTTTTTCCTCAAGTAATTAAAAAGTGTCTCTGGAAAAGCAGTATGTACAGTATGTCATAAAGTCTCTCTGAACTACCTATATTTACCCCTGAAAGTGAATTCTTTATAAGACCTAGGATATCAAAGAAACGAGGGATCAAAGTAGTTTTAATAAGCAACCCAGTGTTTGTAGAACCTGCACTTTCATGTATCATGTTTTGTTCAAGTTCTTAATTTCGGTTCCTCACCACAGAAGGCACTTAAGATAACTATCTATAACCATATTGTCATGTTGAATCCTTTGATTATTTAACATGTACACCTTAGTGAAACAAAAATGCCTTTTTTCCCCATAATATTTGGACTTCATTGTATTTTCTCACATGAAACATAGATTTGATTTGTTTGATAGTTGGAACATATAGTAGCTTCATTTTCTTTAGTATTTCTGCTAATATATTAAAAGACTTTAATGTAGTACAGTTTTAAGTACTCCCATACACTGATGTGCTCTATAACACCTTGATCTTTTTTAAATTTCAAAATAAACACATAACAAAAGATGGTAAAAGCTACAGAAAATAAAGTTCACTGGGCCTTAAAAGAGAAACCAGAGGTTCCCCAGTGAACACCAGTATGCTCTTTAACATAGTAAAATCAATTTCTCACACTCTTCTTTTTTGAAATCAGAGCTCTGCTATGTTTACAAATTGTTTCATGGTGAAAACAAACTACTTAAAAAGTAACCAAAACTCTCGTATATATTTGATCTACAGTCATAATAAAATTGTCAGTAAAGACTGAGAATTATTATACTCTGGGTTAGAAGCACAGATTGAAAGATGAAGGAATCATAAGACCAGACTGTATGCAAAAAGCAATAATGACAAATGGATCTGGCAGCTATTTGAACTACACATCTGGATATAAAACTTTTTATTTTGCTCTGAAAATTACCGTGCTGTCAGTTTGGAATCTGAATGAGCAACGAGTTAAAAACCTTAACAGAAGCACACTGAAACATAAGCAATGTAGACAGGTCTATTCTTTTCTCTCTCCTTTTTTTTCTTTTTTTTTTTTGGAACATGGTCAGGAAGTAGAAGATTGCTATGCTATCTCACTATGTCTCGAGACTTGGTAGGCAGAAATATCTGAAATGCACATGGTACTGCTTTTGTGGTTGCCTTTGAAAATTCAAGAACACAAAGCCCTACAAAGGAAAATCAAGACTTTATAATACATTGAAGGACAACTGTAGCGTATCACGTTCTAAATGAAATAGAAAAGGCAAGATGTAAACCACTGTATTTGTAGTTTGTGTCTACTACTGTTTATATTAAGTGCATTTCTGAGTATTCCTCTTTATGCAAGCTAGAAACAAAATATTACTAGATGGTGGATGTGTATATTTGACCAAGAAAACCTCCAAATCCATGCACAGTCATGAGCTGAAACTTTATGTTACGTCTTCATCAGTAAATTTCACAGAGTAAACCATGTTTTTAAAGAGATTACGTACAGACACCTTGCCTCTCATTTGGGACTTGTATCACTGCCATGTGGCAACTGTAACAATTACTTATTTGAAAAAGCAATGTTAGGCCACTTGGTGTATTTTCAGATGTCTATCTGCAATTTGCAGAACAAAACAAGGAAACACACGACCATATGTTTAGCCAAATCTATGTCATATCTATATGAAGAATTCTGCCAAGTCTTTGTAAGACTTCCAGTATGATCCACAGACCTAAAGAGAGAAGACTGGTCTATAGAAGATATACAAGATTAATTCCAACCCTGATGAGAAGTAAAAGCTTGTGTATAAATACCTAGATGACAGTTCAAAGGATCCCTTACAAGTCTCTCATACAAGCAGTGGAGGGCATTTCCTTAGCTTTCACCAGTATTACTCCAGTAATCTTGTTCTCATTCAGCAAAGAGCACTGGAACGGCTTTCTAGACATTTCAGACACAAATGCCTTCCTTGAGCCTTCTTGAATACCATGAAAAACAGGGAACCTCAACCCCAGCACCACAATAAGCACAGTAGCACTAACGGCAAGATATCTCAAAAAAACATTGTTAATAGAAATAAAAATATGATATTTGGAGTCATATCAAAATAAGATGTCATCTCATGCTTAGCTTGTAACAGTGGTTGTCTTTGCAGCTGTGCAAGTTTCTGTTCGATCCCATCTAGCACTCACCTGACTCAGATCCCAAACTGTGGATCTTCCTACGTACAATGCGATCTGGTCTAGCAGAGCCTTCAAAATGAAACGACAGCTCTTACTGGAACAAAAATCAGTGCTAATCAACAGGACCAGCCTCAGACTACCTTTCCATAATTCAGACGACATAAACATAGCAGACCCAAGTCTTCAGCTGTGGCTCCCTGCAATTCCAGGGTGCTACACAGAAGTGAAGGTGATGTATGAGAGAGCAGAACTGGGCAAAACAGCTCCCTTGACTTCTGTGCATACAAAATAACTTCAGGGAAAAGTTCCAAAAGAGG